>NC_044305.1:112120552-112720552 GCF_007474595.2 Lynx canadensis
GATAACTGGACTGGATCAACTTCAAGATTCTTCTGGTTTGTATTTACTAGAATTTATAAACCTAACCTCACTATAGGAAAGCCAACAGATGCTATACAGATTGTGGTAGATTAGTAGAATGGTCTTCACAAACAGATAAGGTGCAGTGCTTTAGATATGTGGAGGAGCTATCCGATGGAGTTGTTCCCTCACAGAGTATGTTAAATCACTGACTGATTTTACCTTTAAAATTCCCCTTTAGTTACACAACTCCATGTTTTTGAAACTTATCAGGGGATCTTTGCTTGAGGACAAAGAGAGGTCAATTCATTGTAGGGCAGTCTGAAATATGATGTTGAAAAAATTATTACGAGCCATGACTTAGGTATGTGTATTAAATATGAAATCTCAGAGTATAGAATCGTAAAATTATATTTTTTAAAGTACATATGAGAATGAATAAAGATTGGCAATGTAAAAAGTGCATGAGGTTATAGGATAGATTTGCTATGGTTTAAAACAGATTTTTAAAAATCCAAAAGATTAAAGTGAAACAAGTAACTTGGGCAATACATTTGGCCCACAATTTTGACAATAGGTTAAACCATGACATAAAGCTCTGTCGGGAGGTGGAGCTCCCTGAACAACTGAAATGTAGGCTCTGGGAAAATACATCTGTCATGGAACACTTTGGAAGGAAGTACCATAAGCTCAAGAAGCACCCCAGTTAAAGAAATGTCGCAGTGGCAGGCACATCATAACCCAAAGTAGAGTCATCTAGGAGAAGAAACTACCCTTCATCAAAGGGAATCCCTTGAATAACAGGATAAATACAAAAATTAAGACACATGATTGACTGAGTACTCCCTACATTTCCCCTTTCATCTTCCAAACAAATATGGGAGTTATTAACATGATCCCCCTTTTGCAGTTGAGGAACCTGAAGCTTAGAAAGAAGAGGTTATTTTCAATAGGTGACAGAGGTGATAGGAACAGGAATCAAATCAAACGTGATAGAGATGAAAGGAATCAGAACAAACAGCAAAACTCAGGTCCACCCAAATCCAAAGCTAATGCTATTTCAGTAACTTGAAGCAAGGTAAGTGCCAGAAACATCATTCTGAGAAGAAACTGTACAGGGGGAATCAAGTGATGAAAAGCTATGTCACAAAGCACAAGTATTCATAAAGAAAAACTAGAAGCAAAGTGATTTAGGATGACTTAAGAATGGAAACTCATTGCTTCTGTGGTACTGGAATGCCAGATTTCAACCTTTTTATCTGAATAAATGAAAGCCCATGTATAAGCTCCAAAGTACCAAGTAATCAGAGGAAATGGTTTGGGGTGCATTTTTGTACTTAATAAAAGCTTGGATATATTTGATTTGAAGTTTCAAACACTATCCACTTTATGAAGATACAGCTTCATACATTCCATAAAAATGCCAAGTACTACTTTAAACAGACTTCTATTTTTTTTTTCTAAACCAGAAATTTATTGAATTTATAAAAATTTGTTTGATGGGCATAAACTTTCTCAGTGGATAAAAAATGACTTTGTTCATTTTATTAGAATTGATAAAATGCTACCAAAATTACCTGTTCATAAGGGAAAATGGGTTATTATGGTCAAGGAGATTGCTATTTTGACAGAATTTTAGTAGCATTTTAGAATGGGGACAGAAAAATTGGGTACTTATGAGGTTTGGGGAGCCTGGTTTAAGGCAGTGTATTTGATTACAATTGAGTAAGGTTCATGATCTAATAGTTTAGAAAGGACAGACACTGCAAGCTAAGGTCTTAAGGAGAGTTCCAAAGATACTCTTTCAGAAGTAGACTTTCCATGCTACCTACTGAAAAAGTGAAGAGTCTAATGTTCATTTAAAAAGCCTCTGGGGAGTTCCTAAAATAATAATGTTATTTTCCACTTTTGTCTTCCTGAGCAAGAGTTTCCTGGAGTAGTAACCTCGTGCTAATGCAGAAAGAAAGTTTCAGTTGGTTCCAGTTACAGAATCATGAAAATTGAAAATAATCTTAGTTGGGTATTCCATTTAGCCTAAGGAAGTGAATTCTGTATTATATTTGGTTTATTATCAATCTCTGCATAGTTTCGAGAAAACTTTAAAGAATTTTTCATGAAGTTTGAATGAGAAACTCAGAGGTTACCATTAAATTATGTTTACTAATTTTATTAATTGCTATTACTGATATTTTATTGTATTTAAATATATATGATTCTCACTTTGCTGTTCTCTTCTGAAAACATGGTCTCACGGCACACAAACAGGTCCTTCTATGGAGAATACTTAATTGACCTTTTAATCCTATCAGTAAGACAAATAAAATAATTTCTTCTATTACTGAACTGGCAAAAAGAGAAAAGGCATAATTTAATAAATCACATCACATGGATTGGATAGAATTGCCTTTGTTTAGTTTCCAACCTCAGTTGAAAAATAAGGTTCAAAAGTTAATTGGGTAAGAACTATAAAAGATATTAAAATAGCAAAGGTAAAGAAAAGGGAACGATTGCCAACTGTTGGTTTGCAAATTAGCCTCTGTACACAGAGGGCAAGAAGAGACCTAAGAGGGGGGCAGACTGGTCCAGATCAGTGGATAGCAGGTTAAACAGCAAGGGAACTTACACACAAGGGTTATGGTGGGTGGCTGCAAGGTGAGTGTATCTTCACACCCAACCACCCATCAGAATCAGTTTATAGAGAGGCCTTGTAGGGTTTAGTCATGTCCACCATCGACACATCTCAACAACACATTACTCTTTTAAGGCTGTGTCCTTGGAAAGGGCTCACACTGTGGGAAGAGTGAGCATAACACACATTCCAAGGTTAGGTGAGGGGGTGAGGAGCCTCTGATTGCTTGGGTCCAGCTTGAGAGTCAACCTGAGGTTGCCTTCTCAATGACCTCCTCCAACAATTACTAACCCCAGTTAAGCATCAATAAGGAAGTAATATTTTTATATACTTTTGAGAGAGAGAGAGAGAGAGAGAGAGAGAGCGCACACACAAGCAGGAAAGGGGCAGAGAGAGAGAGAGAGAGAGAGAGACACAGAATCTGAAGCAGGCTCCAGGTTCTGAGGCGTCAGCACAGAGCCCAACGTGGGGCTCGAACTCACAAACTGTGAGATCATGACCTGAACTGAAGTCAGACACTTAACTGACTGAGCCACCCAGGCGCCCCAACGAGGGAATAGTATTTGATCTAACCTTAAGGGAGATAAAAAGCACTTCTAAATGAGAGAATATGAAAGCCCACTGGCTAAAGAATGTAAGCCAAGCGTGGGGCACATTGAACAGAAAAGTTGAATGGAATGAGAAGCTCAGCCTGAGGGGAAGTTGCTCTCATCTCTCTCTTCTCAAATTTAGTTCCTTTTCTTAGCTAGAACAAGGGAATTTTTAAAAGATCAATTCATTCCATTATGTTAAGCTGTTAATGTGTAAAGGCCATGGAAAATCCAAGTGAAACTCTAAATGTCCTTTTCCGATAGCATTTAACACAATTATAATTTAACAATTCTATGTGAGTGACACCTGTCTTCTCAGATGTGAATCACATCTTCAAGGCCTATTCTAGTACCAGGCCCATGGTGTGAATAAATTATTAAGTGGCTATGTGTAATATATGAGTTAGTTTGGTTTGGCCTACAATGGAGGTTTACTTTGTATCCTAAGAAAATACCACTTTGGAAGATAGCCAGTTTGGTGTGTGTGTGTGTGTGTGTGTGTGTGTGTATAAACTTTACACATATCCACATACATATATCTGAACTTTATATATATACACACACATATGAAGCTTATACATATACATACATGTGCACATGTGTGCATAGGCAAATACACACATACACATGTGCATGCATGCATCTGTACATATATGTAGGAGTATATACGTTTGTGTATGTATATATCTATATCTATATCTATTTCTGACTTGGAATCCCAAGTCACTTTCCCCAAGCCAAAAAACCATTCTGTTATACCAGCTAATAAAAGCATCCCTGGACCTTGTGAAACCATGCATTTTTTATAGGTTTGTGTTAGCATAATATACACTTTGAGTTGTTTTTCTAATTTTACTTTCTAGCCCTTTTCCTTTGTTGTTACTCTTGTGAAATTTTTGTTTTATGTTTTGTTATTCTTTTTCCTCTGAGGTTCAGTGGCTCATAAGGATGGAAACTGGCCTTTGCTTCAAAAGCACCAGCTCTCTATAGGAAATACACATATTCCAGAAAGGACAAGAAATAATTTAGGAAAGACAGAGGATTTTCATAGTAAATTTAAGTGTCCACTCTTCCTTAGTCTGGATGTCCTCTTACTGACCCTACCTGCCAATTACCCATCTGTGACCTTACTACAAGTAGAAGGAGTTAACTAGAAATTTGATAGATCTTCAAATCCTGTGTCACCAATGATCTCTGATTATATTACTTCATTCCTGACTCCTCATTAATCTGTCAGCAATCATTCTAGGATACTAGATAATAAGATACATAGGCCACCGCTCCATCCTTCCAGATCCCCGGTAACTCTCACCAGTATATTCTGATGCTCCTCACCTCTAGGTCAGGACAGACACAGCTCCAGAAACCTCACCACCACACCACACTGCAGTCTCCAGTGGCATTGGCTTTTGAAAAGAAATTTCTTTGCCACCCGAGTATCTCCCTTAGTGTTCTTGCTGTTTCTTGAATGGGAGGGCAGGTTTGGGGTTATGGGGACGTCAGCAAATGACAGGGCCAGGATGGGTCGGAGACCTCACCTCTGAGAACCTGAAGGGAGGTCACATACCAACAGCACTTGCTTAACTAGCAAGGCTTCTCTAAACGAGAGAGAGGCCCCTCTGTTACTTGTTCCAGGGCATTGGTCACCCCTCTCATTTACTCCTCTAAAGATAATAAACTGCAATTTGGGCTGATCTGCCAAAGAAAAATTATGGTGGGATGTAAAATAGGAAAAACTATAACAATCTGTGGAGATTCAAAATATACACAAAGCCATGTTGTCATGAATTTGTTTGTTTCATCAGGAGAGTAACAAAAATGCATTTGGAAGTCTATGTTGTTCTGCCTTTTATAGTAACGTTATTGGAAAGCAGCATGTTTGCATTGGGGAAAACGTCGTGTCCTTCATTTTTATGTATCTCATTTAATAAGAATGAGGGTGTTATATTAATGCCCTACAAGGATGCCCACCCAACGTGCTTCTTTCCTTTTACTTTAAGAAGTTAATAAGCACCAACAATCTAGCCAGATCACTGGGCTCACTGTGTCAGAATCACATGACCAGTCACAATTTAAACATCAGTCAGATGCAACCATGTTGCTTCAGAAATAGCATTTGTTTAGAGACAGAATATGGCAATTTGTTCTAGTCCAAATTCAACTATAAGAAACCATAAAAATAACCTCTGCTGTTTTGGGAAAGTTGTCTTTTTTGAGTGTTCTACTGATGAATATGTATTTTTACACAGATTGCCCGTGAACAGGCAGAATGGGGTAGATGGGTCAGCTGAGGGTGGGGGGGATGGGCTCACTGCTTTATGTCAATAAAGTACAGGGTAGGGCACACTGACAGTTCATGGACTCTCCCTCCACAAGAAGCAAGTTTAAGCCCTTATATTCCTAATTGGGATACTTGTTAAATGTCAGCGGCATATATTTAGAATAGCATAAAAGAATAATTGGAAATGTGTCAATTAGGTCTCTCACAATGAGAGTGTTAACATTTAAGGGAAAAAAACTGAAAGCCAATCACTGAATATGACCTAAGTGTACAGGACCTCAAAAGAAGATATGATTTCATTCCACACTGAATTCTTCAGTCAATTCCAACTATATTATTTACATTCAGGCTTCATAAGACTAAATTGAGTTTTAAGTATCTTTATATAATAATATAGTCAAAGCTTGCTGACTTGAATTAAATTGTATTCATTTTTTGACAGTGTAATTAATATAAAATTTAATTCTAACAATCTGCTAAAACTATCGTTTCTTTTGACTCCCTAATTGTAATGGAGTTTTTTAAGCAGACGAAGGCTACTGTCATCTTCTCTATTGCCCTTAAACAACAACAAAAAATGTATTCGGTTTCAATTTATTCATACCAGAAACAGAATACCAACTAATTGTTCACTCTATTCAAAAAAAAAAAAATCCCATTAGGTGCTTCACATAGAAGAAGAATAAAAAAACCTAACCATTTATTTTCTAGAGGTTCGCCCCTTGCTAATAAGTGATCTTAACCAAAGGAATGCTTCTTTATTAAAGGGTCATAACTTGCCATATTAACTCCTTAACTGACTTATAGATGTCTCATTCTGTTTTAGCAACTAAAATTCCTTCTGATATGAGCCCTCTGATGCTGAATGGTGGCAATGTTTTGATACTGATTTTAAGACGGAATAAAATTCTGGGTGGGATCTTTTAAGCTCTCCTGCCCCATAGAAAGTTCGAAGCAAATTTGTTTTCTTGAGGTCAGTCCTACTCCTGAACACTCTACCCCAACTACTCTGTGTTTTCAGAGCTATTCTTATTTCTAGGGAATAGCCTTGCAAAACTGAGCTGCCTTTCACAATTCCCACAGGAAGCATGAAGGATGTACTATTCATGCTAATAATAATTGTAAGAGGATGTGCATTTGCACACTTATTCACTCATGCAGTATTGAGAGAGGAGTATTTTCTGTCATTTTCATTTTCTACCAACTCTTGGTAGCTAGTCTTTTACATTCTCTCTACCTTGCCCCAGCAGCTCAGAATCCCCACCCCAAAGTTACACAAGTGCCCTATGGTCAGAATCTATTTCTTCAGATGAGCTCTAGGAGAATTAGAGACTTTGAGTGCTAAGGTATCTTTAGACTTCTTTTAGCCTGACACTCTATTCCATGTAGCAACTCTTCTACACCCTATCCCAGGGACTTGTCTTATGCTGTCCAACAACTGAAAAGAAACCATATACCTCAAGTATAGGGATGTCAGGATGATACATACATGTATTCAAGATACATTTTGCTCTTTTTTTCTAACATTACTGTACCAATGCCAATTTCCTGGTTTTGATTTTGAAAATATGTTTTACTTTTAAATCTTAGCCCCTGCTCATAGTTTTGCTCTGCAAGAATAAAAAACATACCTATATTTTCTTTTATACTAACAATCCATGAAGTATTTTCAGATCCTTATTGCACAGCCACATTAACTCCTCCATTTTTCTAGCTTTTGGTTTTTGCTATTATCTATACTAGCTTGTCACACTGTGGTCCTGTAAGCAACAGAGAGATCATTATAAAATTAATGCAAGACACACACTGTAGTATATAGACTCTCTTAAAATTTGCCACCCAGAAGACAGAAACTAAATACTCCAAAACAGGTGTTAATTAACCAGGTCATGGTACTATTTAATATTAAAACTTTTGTCAACAAAAGTTTGCTATATACTTCTTCCAAGAACTCCTGTGAAGGCATTTTTCCCCCATTTTGTACTTAGTGAGATATGCAGGACTTAACTTTTATTTTATAGGTTTCAGCTTGACATTTTAACCTATCAGATCACTTTGAGTCTTTTTTTTTTTTTAATTTTTTTTTTCAACGTTTATTTATTTTTGGGACAGAGAGAGACAGAGCATGAATGGGGGAGGGGCAGAGAGAGAGGGAGACACAGAATCGGAAACCAGGCTCCAGGCTCTGAGCCATCAGCCCAGAGCCCGACGCGGGGCTCGAACTCACGGACCGCGAGATCGTGACCTGGCTGAAGTCGGACGCTTAACCGACTGCGCCACCCAGGCGCCCCAAGATCACTTTGAGTCTTGAGTTTGATTATCAAACACATTATTTGTCTATTCAAATTTTTTTGTTACTTGCAGTTTTTTAAATGTTTTTAATCCTTATTTATTTTTGAGAGAGAGAGAGAGAGAGACAGAGCGTGAGTAGGGGAGGGGCAGAGACAGAGGGACACAGAATCCAAAGCAGGCTCCAGGCTCTGAGCTGTCAGCACAAAGTCAGACATGGGGCTCAAACCCACAAGTTGTGAGATCATGACCTGAGCTCAAGTCGGACACTTAACCAACTGAGCCATCCAGGTGCCCCTGTTACTTGAAATATTGTATCTTCAATGTATGAAGATTCTGAAAACAAAGAAGTAGCTACCAAAAAAAAAAAAAAAAAAATCTTATAGAGGAGCCTGGGTGTCTCAGTCGGTTAAACAAGCATCTGACTTCAGCTCAGGTTATGATCTCACAGTCCGTGAATTTGAGCCCCACTTCAGGCTCTGTGCTGACAGCTCAGAGCTTGGAGCCTGCTTTGGGTTCTGTGTCTCTGTCCCTCTCCGCTCCTCCCCCACTCATGCTTTGTCTGTCTATCTGTCTGTCTCTCAAAAATAAATATTTTTAAAAATCTTATAGAAAATCCAATCAGTAAATGCAGAAGAAGCATTTGACAAAATCCAACAGCATTCATGATAAAACACACCCAGGAAACTAGGAATAGAAGGCAATGTTTTCAACTGGAAAAAGAACACCTACCAAAAACCTACAGCTAACATTGTGAAAAACTGGATGCTTTTCTGCTAAGATTAGCAACAAAGAAAGGATGTACTTTCTCACTACTCTTATTCAATATCATGCTAGAAAGCCTGGAAATACAGTAAGAGAAGAAAATATAATAAAAGTTATACAGACTGGGAAAAAAAAAGAAGTAAAATTATCTATTCACAGGTGATACAATTGTCTATGTAGAAAAATCTCCAAAAACCTAAAAAACTACTCCTGGAACTAAAAAAATTATAGCAAGTTTGCAAGACACAAGGTTAATATACAAAAGCCAATTGCTTTCCTTTTTACTAGCAATGATCAATCAGGATTTGAATATAATAGCACAATATCACTTATATTAACATTACCAAAAATGAAATATTACAGCATAACTCTCACAAAATATGCACAAAGTCTACATGAAGAAAACTGAAAAAAAAGACTGATTAAAAATATCAAGTATCTATATAAACAGATATTCTACATTCATGGAAAGGGAGACAATATTGTTAAAGGAAAAGAATGGACAAATAGATCAATGGAACAGAATAGAGAACTCAGAAATAGACCCACACAAATGGAGTTAGCACATTTCTGATAAAGGAGCAGAAGCAATTCAATGGAGAAAGGATTGTCCTTTCGATGAATGGTTCTGAAAAAATTAGACATTCACACTCAAAAAACTTAATCTAGATGGTGACCTTATGCCTTTCACCAATAACAACTCAAAATGGATCACAGATCTAAATGTAAAATGCCAAACTATAAGCCATTTAGAAGGTAACAGGAAAAAATCTAGGTGGCCTTGTATTTGGTGAGTCCTTTTAAATACAATACTAAAGTACATACAATCCATAAGAGAAAGAAATTAATAAACTGAACTCCATTAAAATTAAAAACATCCACTCTGTGCAAGACACTGCTAAGAAAATGAAAAGGTAACCCACGGAGTGGCGAAAAAAATACTTTCAAAGTAAGTATTCCAAGGACTGTTGTACATTTCCCAAAGCAATGGAACTATGCACCACACAGTGAATCCTAATGTAGACTAGGGACTTGAATTATAACAATGTATCAATATTGGTTCATTGTAACAAATGTATCACATTAATGTAAGACGTTAATAACAGGGAAAGCTCTGTGTGGGAAAGGGACTATATGGGAACTCTCTATACCGTGTGCTCAATTTTTATATAAGCCTAAAGCTGTCCTAATAAAGTCTATCAATAAAAATAAAATAAGAATATTGAACTAGAGCTATGAAAATAGAGTACATTATAAATACAATTACTCTTAAATATGCCAGGAAATGACTGCATTACATTAAAACTAGTAAATATAGGGGAGACATTAAATATTTATTATGCTATTCTATAGGAGTTATACTACAGTTAAAGAAAGGAAATGTGCCTTTGTGGAAATATTTCAGCTAATACACAATAAAGAATGATAAAGTATCACCATCCTATAACCCCTTAATGTATTTATAGATCCAAACAATGATCATCAGTTACTAATATCAGAGAGAAAAACAGACTTACAGATCTCTGTATGAAAGTACACAATTCTGCCCATTTAGATCCAAACAATGATCATTAGTTACTAATATCAGGGAGAAAAACAGACTTACAGATCTCTGTATGAAAGTACACAATTCTGCCCATTAAGTAGTTTATCTAACTAAACAAATTGAATGTGAATTTGATGACACTTCTAGATCTTGATGATATGAATTAACAATAATTAATAATACTAATTGTTAGTAACTTAGGGGTCAAAATTTTACCAAAGTTATGTTATTAAAGAATTTCCTTGACATTAAAGATATATAATGAAGTAAGTCAAGATGCAATGATGTAATATAGTATCTGGCAATTGCTTCAAAAAATCTGGTTGGGGATGTTGGTGAAATAGGAAAATAAAAACAGTCATGTATCAGTTATTGTTGAAACAAGTGTTATATGCCAGTTTTCTTTTTTAGAAACTTTACACATATTATCTTACTTAACTATATTATTTAGACAGAGATAGATAGATAGATAGATAGGCAGACAGATATTATAGAGCTGAAAAATCTAAGTATCCGAGTGATTATCTTCCCCTAAAACACAAAACCACTAAGGAGTGGAACCAAGATTAGAATCCAGATCTGTGGGTCTCTGAATCTGGTGCATCTTTTTTTGCGAAAGTAATTACTAGTAAGAGTACGGATTGAGGACCACAAGCTCCAGGCCATAGGTGAGAGATACAAACTTTCCTCGATACGAAGAACTCATTTATAGGTAATGCCTCTATGCCACATCATATGTTGCCTAAGACAGGGTGTGCTGGTGTTATTTCTCTGCCAGAGTGATGGCTTGTACTCCCCCAACAGCATCACTGACTGTATTTAGTTCCTTTTATTACCAACACGACACCCTCAAAATGGTCAATGACGGAGATCAGGGGTGCAGCATGAGTCACTTGTTTCATGCATACTCGGAAAACAATGTGTGATTAGAGCAGGTAAGTTGACCGTGAAGAGGATGATGGGAATAGCTACAGGCAAGGATGATGGGAATAGCTGCAGGACCACGTCCTAATGGGCTGACCATACAGACGGAAGTACGGAAAGGGGCAGATTCCCCGCATTGCAACCTCCAGGCAAAGCTAGAATCCATTGGAACTTGAAACAGATAAATCCCATTGTTTTCAAGTGGAGCCTGGGCAATCTCCGTATGAAAAGAGGTCAGAAGAGAGGTGCTGACTACCACCACCACCATCATACAGTGCTAATCCTATGGGAAGTTTTGAAAGGATCTAAAATTGCTCCTTAGGCTGATTATTTGAATATACTTGTAACTGGCACCAATTCAAAGATTCTGTACAACCCACTATGTTTTGACATTACATATCAATAGTGTTAGATACAATGAATGCTAAGGGACATCAACTCTAACTGGTTACATCACTACGTTTGTATATTGTTCCTTAATAATAGTGTGAAAATAAGTCAAAAATTGTAATCAAATTCTTTTCCAGACACTGTGACTCAGCGTGAGTGCCCTTAATCCGACTATAACCTCTTAGAAATGAAATTACTGGCTCCATCGTATAAACGAAGACAGTACATAGGCTATGTAATTTTTTGTAGAAGATCAAGTGGGCAGATAAGCCCAGAGCGTGTCTGTTCCATGAGGTTATTTTTCCCTCTTATTCAGGAACTGCCACTACAGTTCTCTCTACTGCTGCTTCTTTGAAAGAGGACATTTAGTTGGCAGATACCTTATCGTGTTCTGCCATCCGAATGGCATGGAGGGCATTATCCAAACACAGCCTCACTCTCTCAGGAACGATGTGACAAGTCCAGCACTGTAGTACAGGTGGGTTGGTGGCTCTTAAGAAAATTCACTTGGTCAAGTCTGCTCTCCCCTGCTCTGGGATACGAAGTCTAACCAGCTGTAGCTATGGGGAGAACTTTTTGCCAAAGAGGTATCTACAGACTGAAAGGGCGAGCCTATGCCAGCCGACTCCATCTTGTTCTGTGTCCTTCACCTTGACCACGCCTCCTCCCCTTGACTAACGTCCCGCTCACCCGTTCAAACTTCCTGATCAAAACACGCCCAGCGAACTGTTTAACAAGACTCCGACCCTGCCCCAGCCAATCGGCTGAGGCCACAGCCATTACCTCACCAACTGCTCTTAGACCCCAATAAAACCTTTGTGCTTTTGAAACTCCCCCCCCCACCCCCACCCCGTATCTCACCGCTGCGTCGGTTGGTGGAGGTAGGGATTGAGCTCGGGCTAGCTGGAATAAAGGTTCTTTTGCTTTTGCATCGGACTCAGCTCCCTGGTGGTCTTTGGGGATCACGAATTCTGGGCATAACACAGACAACAGTAATGAGAGCAGAGAGAGGATGTGAGGTGCTCCTAAACAAGGCAGGTATTTATGGCTGAGCCATCCACTTTGCATAGGATTATGCCAATTAGACTCTGAAATTAGTCAAATCTTTTATGGGTGGTATGCATATATATTTGTGTGAGTGGATGGAAGGGGGAGATTAGCAGATTAGAGGTGACTGCAAATTCTTTGTCTTTCCTTTGAGACATGGCCTCTATGTCACCTCTCCATGAGTATGGGTAGGCTGTGTGACTACTCTGATCAAATTAATAAAACACAAGTGAAGTTATCCTAGTGTCCAGGCCGAGGTCCGTTCTACTTCCTGTTTTCTGAAACACGTGTTCATAGAATGCTTTCCCCGGGGGAAGCCCAACCACCATGTGAGAAGTCTGGTAGCCTGAGACTGTCATGCTGTGAGAGCCCAAGACACATGAAGACACCCGGAAAAGATGAAAGGGGAATGAAGACAGGCCAAGGTGCCAGGCCTGTGAGTGAAAAAGACCACTGGGCCAAGCCCTTCCAGAATTCCCAGACCAACAACACTGTGAACATAAAATGACTGTTTTTAGCCACTAGGTTTTGCTATACTTTGCCTTGGAACAAGAGAGAACTTAAAAATATACTAAGAATCAGATAATCAGATTTGTTTCACAAAGGTAGTCTTTCTATAGTAATTAGCAAAACAAAGCCAATCGAAAATTCTGTGGAACGAAGAGGGGTGAGCAACCTTTCTCAAAATCAAAACACCTCATTTGTTTTCATTCAGAAGACTAAAGAGTATATGATGGGCATTTTTCTACTTACTAGATTAGTAAGGTAAGGAATAACATCGCTCCTGGAGGAAAATATTTGTTTGCTTACAGAGGGACTTGTGGCTTAAGAGAAATTCCAGTTCTTGCAACAATTAAGATACAGAAGTGAGAATAATAAATGTTTCAGAGATACAGAATCTCTGTCCTCCAGGAGGGGGAAAAAAAAAAGTAGGATCCAGAAATGCACAGATTTTTTTTTTTTACACATTCTTTGATATTTACCAAAATGCCAATGTTAAGCCCATTTTGGTTAATGGCAGGGCAATGAATGCATGAAATTACTTTTGCTTCCCTTCAACAACTCCATTGAAACAACAGTAAAAGTTTTTCCAAACATCATAAACACATGATAAAAGGCAACAAAATAGAGAGACAAGACCAATAAAATTTTGAAACCTGGAAAACAGAACCTGAAACTGACTTAGCTATCGAAAAGCAGACATACTCTGATGTGTGTTGCTGATTTCCCTGCAAAGAAGCAGAGGCAACAAGTAGATTTACAACAATGAATGAACACCCAGCTGAAAACAGACTCTTCGAGATGTAGTCAGACCTGCTCCTCTATAGAATACCCTCTCCCCTACCTTGTTATGAGGCTACAGGTTTATTCTCTACACAGATTATCATCTCAGGGTTGGAGGACCAGTTGAAGGAGGGACATTGTACCAACAAAAGAGGTAAGAGAACATACACATACTTAATCCTGAGAGGCTAATCTAACCCCACTTCTTCACTAAGTGTTCAGATAAGGCAGCTGGGTCTATTCCCTCCAGATAAGAAACTTGAAGGTCCTTCTTCAGGGATCTGACCAGTTACCGGGGAATAACCTGAAGTTACTAATATGGGAGACTCCTCAAAGCAACAGCCCTGGCAAATCACCCTATAGCAAAGCTCAGAGTGGAAACACACACACACACACACACACACACACACACACACACACACCACGTTTCCAATTATTTTCATAGTTTTTTTAAAGCTTATTTGAGAGAGAGAGCAAGCATGTGCACAAGTGGCAGAGGGGCAGAAAGGGGGTGGGGAAGAGAGTGGGCATGATCCGGGGAGAGGCAGAGAGAGAGGGAGAGAGAGAATCCCAAACAGGCTCCACACTGTCAGCACAGAGTCCCATACAGGGCTCGAACTCATGAACTGCAAGATCATGACCTGAGCCAGAGTTGGAAGCTTAACGGACTGAGGAACCCAGGCATCCCTTATGGTGCCTACTTCTAAATCTGAGCCAACAACCTAGCTTCACCAGGTTCAAACTATCTGAAGAAAGCTTCTAATATGACAAGTTAAGGAACAAATTAAACAACTTGAATAAAAGGAGAACATGTGGAAGGAAAACAAAGGAAAAAAGTTATACTGGTATCCTTAGCTAAGAGAAGAAATTGTGTTTATGAAACAAGAGCAGTAACTCTACTTTTAAGAAATAAATAAAGCAAAGGTATTCTCTTCAGATGAGATTGGGGGAGAACAGTATGGCAGAGAAAACGAGGGAGGACATGTTAAACTGGGTGATTAGGAATCCCAGAAACTCTAGATTGTGGGTGGGTGTGGCCAGATCCCACCACCTCCCCAGTCCCTCACCCCCTCCACCACCCACCTCCCTGCAGAAATAGAGGAGGGCCAATGAAGACACAGCAGTTGTGTGGCAGAAGCCACTGGAAATGAAATGGAATCAAAGATGAAACCCAAAATAGGCAACATATTCCTACAAGGGGAGCAGATACTACAGTGCATGGAAACTGAGTCTGAGAACAGGTTGAAAGCAAAGAGAACCCCACAGCCTCTGAGTGCCAGTGAATGCAAAAGACTATCTATTGAATCATTAATAGATTAAAAGGGCTTTGTTAACTAAGTACTTGAGAATCTCAGAAATAATACCAAATATCTCATAAAAACTCTTCCAGAAGGATAGAGATGAGGGAAATAAAACAGTAGCCAAGAAGGGAAATCAAATTGATGACAGTAGGGCAGAAGGCCCAGGATATAAGGTTTATATTTCAGGAAGGATTCAGAAAGCAGATGGCAAAAGAGGCTAGAACAAAATATTAGTACAACTTCTCAAGGTGAGCACACCATTTTTAAAGGTGAAGCCTGATGCATTCTGGGAAATCCCAGAGAAAAGACAGGAAACTGCAAAGCCAGGCTACCCTCAGATTCAGAAGCAGCTCACAGAGGGCCATAACCTAACCACAGACAAGGGAGCTCTGCACAGGAAGTAAGCACAGGAAGGATCCCCTGAATCAGTCTCTTGAAATAGTTCAAAATAAATATTTCTCAAGAGATGGAACTCCATTTGGGTAGAGACAATATTTATGCATAATACATTTACTAACATTAAAGGTCCCTGACTGCTTGGATCATCAGAATTTATGCTAACACAGATCAACATCACAGTGCGTTCTTCAACAATTCTACCATCATGAGTTACACTTGTTTGATCTTGGGCCTTCCCTCCAGTTTGCTCATGGGGAAAATGGCGATAATCCAGGGGAGCACTCATGGATACTCTGTGAAGATTAATATAAAACATTTAGAATAATTCTGGCACATAGTAAGCATTTAATAAATATTTGCCCATGTCATTATGAGGAATATCATCCCACTGCACAGTCATGTAATATGCTTTGGGCCTGTGTCAACCTCAGTACCTTAGAAGATCAGATTCATGTAATAAAGGATCAGGATAGACAAGTAAACCCACAAGAAAATCAGGGATAGATCCATAAACCTAGAAGACAGCATTTTACCTTTGGAATCTTATTGCCTGCAGTCGTATCTGATACTTGAAAGTCAGTGAATCCATATTAAATTAGAAACCAAGGATTATCATCATTACTAGAAAAATAAGTCAAACCCAAGTCTGGTAATTAATGTCCTAATACTGCCAACTTCTCTGCAATTGTTATAAATTTTGACATTACTGTTTTTGTTTTTTGCCCAAAAAAGCCATGAACACATTTTCATCATACAAAATTTAATGTTTGTTTTAGAAAACTCTTAAAGAATGTACATAAAATTTTAAAAATTACAATTATGTTATTCTTAATATTAGTATATAAGACAATACTTCCTGTAAGGCTAAGGAAAATAACCATAGTTTTGGTAATATAAAAAACTAAGCAATGAAAATATTACAATTATATTCATATTCTTATTGAACACTTTTTTTAAGGAGATTAAAAAAACAAACAAACAATGTCCATTAAGAACTCTAGCTAGCTTATGGGGCCCCTGGATGGCTCATTCGGTTAAGCATCTGACTTTGACTCAGGTCATGATCTCGTGGTGAGTTCAAGCCCCACATCAGGCTCTGTGTTGAGTCTACAGTCTGCTTCAGATTGTGTCTTCATCTCTCTCTGCCCCTCCTCCACAGAGGCTCTGTCTCTTTCTCAAAAAAGCCTTAAAAAAAAAAAAAAGAGTTCTAGCTTAAACAATATACAAAGTGAAAATAGAATGTGCTATTGTTCTGATTAGTGACCAGATATGTTGCAATAATTCATATTATATTGCAAAAGGCATAAGCCTACTAAATGCCCATTCTCAGTGTAATATTCTAAATATTTAACTGACTCTGGCTGGATATTGACCAGTGAGAAAAGATGTTGTCTGTCAAATACCCGGACTGATCCCCATTCTTCTAAAAACATGCTTAAAGCCACCTTAAAAAAAAAGTGGATTTATGAGATATGCAAGATAGTATTCGCTGTTCTTTTCTTGCAGCATGCAGGAAGTATAGTCTCCAAGCCTTTCAGAGTTCTGCAAAGAACTGCAAAATATTCAGTTGCCCTTCTAGGTTACCATCCCACAAAAAACTTAATAGGCTAGAGTGGGTTAATCATTTGGAATAACAAAAGTACAGTTAGGACAGAACGATATAAAACATATGTTGTGTATAAATGCAATATGTTCATCCTTTCACAATTTTATTTTCCCCACAGAACAAATAAACACCTTCCATAGGCCTTTGGCAAGTAGATTATTTTTTTTTTTTTAATTTTGGTGTAGTTTCCACTAGTCTTAAAAATGCTTACCTTTGCTTCTGCATATTCCCCTGGGAGGAGGGATTATCAATCTTTTTTTTCCAATAGAGCTTTCTTGACATTAGACTTAGGGGAGGTGATTTTTCCTATTGAGTTCTTTGATGTTCATTCCTCACGTGGTTTCTTCAGATACTCTGTGTTTACATTTTTCCTTTTCAATTGTGTGGAGCCCAGTGATATCAGGAGCTACAGGAAATCTTTCGATTGCTACCTCGTTTTCAATTATTTTTATTTCATCTCAGAGTCAGATGTAGTTTTCTCGTTGAAAAATATTCTTATTAGCATGTGAGTGCTGTTCCAGACTGGTGAACACATTTAAATGTAGGTCATGCTGGGAAGGATTCCATTGCCTTTTCGGTTTTCCTTGCAGTAGTAATACCTCTCAGGATTCCTTGGGTCTCCTCTGTTTGTGGTGCCATAGGAGAACACTTGAAGCTTTTTCTGCAGGCTTTTTCCCTAACAGACCAGCAGCGAAGAATGCAGCAGCTGGGGGAGGGGGGGTTGGGGTGATCCTTCAGGCCTGGCCTCATATTACACTAGAGTCAATAGGAAATGTATACCCCATCCTATGAAAAACTGTCACCCCCTTCCTCTGATTTCTGGTATGAGAAATACCAAAAGATTTGACCTTGACTTTCTCTCATGCCCTACATGGCAGAGTTAAGCATGGCTGGGCTGTCGGGCACAAAGGTGGTAAGGGAAGCTCCAAAGGACTTCAAAGGGTCTTGCGTGCTAAAAGCGAGGCCAAGTCTGTGACAAGCTCTACATCCAGTTTGTAACCTCATTTAGTTCCATAAAGACCATTATCTGTAAAGAGCAGTACAATTTAAGAAACCAGAATTTTCTGTTTTTCTGCTCTTCCAATGAAATGAAACTATTCAGTGAATAATTAGCCTTGACTGGATTTAAACAAGAAGAAATAGGACATGCAGATGCTTTTACTAACACCAGGTTCCTTTTCCTCCCGTCCAATAATCAGGGCTATTAACCGTCTTTTATGTAAAGGGTGGTGGTTTTACATTTATGGAGAAATCTTAAAACTAGTAACTGAAAAATTAGGCGAAATTAGACATGTAACCTGAGGACCATTTCGAGAATAGCTAACTGGGAAATAGGAAGTACTCTGGATTAGAAAGTAATAGAATTATAAGCAGAGAAATATTGTGAATAAAGTTTGGACAAGTATTTCAAGCTACAATAGCCATAATGGACAGGCACAAAGCAAGGGTAATAGATCATATCCAGTCATCTTTCCAAAAGCCAGGATGGCTAACATAGCGCTGACATTTGAGACACTCAGTCAGAATTAAGTTGTCATTAGACTTAGCTATGAAAACTGGTTTTAATTGCTAGCTTTGCCATTTAACACCTCTTGGGGGTTAGTTTTTCTTTCCAATAACGTGGAAATAATGGGCATATCCTGCCTGCTGAGTTTTGTGAAGATTATTTTTAAAAATAATTTTAAATATGCAGAGCTAGGATTACAGTGTGTGTTGATGGGGCCAAGGACAAGCACAAAATCTTGTCTATCTGTAGTAATCACATATAGCCTGATGACGATCACAAGTAGATAAGCACCAAATTCTATGCCACTCCTGTTTCTGAGTTCATTTCACATGTATAATGATTACCCTTTAGAAAAAATGCCTAAGTGTTAGATTATTGCCCTTTGTGTTTGGTACTCTTTTGTGTACATACCACATCACATGACAAAGCAATGCAGGTGGGTGGAAAGAGTGCGAATGCAAAGCCTGAGTCTCTTGACATTAACCCCCAGCTCTGCCTCCTTCTATTTGTGGGAGGTGAAGCCAAGTAACTTCTTTGAAGCTGAAATTTTTCACCTGCAAAATGAGTAGAACACCTACCTCACAAGGTTGCTGTCAAGACCTAGCTCATACTTTATGTAAGCATCCATAAGACTATTTGGTACAGCAATCGAATCTTTATTATGTTTTCAAAATGACTTCCATCGGGGAAATTGGGTGGCTCAGTCGGTTGAGCATTCCTCTCTTGATTAGAGCTCAGGTCATCATCTCACAGTCATGAGATCAAGGAGTCACCCCCTGCCCCCATCAGGCTCCATGCTGGGCATGGAAACTGCTTGAGATTCTCTCTCCCTCTGCCCCTCCACTGCTTTTGCTCTCCCTCAAAAAAAATTTTTTTTTAATTAAAATTATTTCCAGATCCTTTCACCTGATTGACACACACAAGACAGTTTGAGACGAAATGGATTCTGCCTTAAAAGTATCCTCAGGCAAACCATCAGCGCCAACTCATTCCCTCCAAAATTGGCTTTCAAGGTCTTACCTTCTTAAACACCTCTTCTGCTTACTTGTGATCAAAGAAATTATTCATGTCTCTCATAGTCAGAGGATCCAGAAAGAGAACCCATTTAAAAGTTAGTTCTTAACCATTATTCTTTCCTGAAAGAGTAGGTTGACTTCCTCAGCTATTGACTCTCCTCAGCTGGATTCCATTCCATTCCTTCTACCTGCAGTTGGAATTGGTGACCTCCCTATCGCCTGAGAACACTCTTGTCATTCCAATCTCTTAATTGCACTTTCAGTGCTTTTTGTCAAACTTTTCCCCTCTACACCTACTAAAAAGCACACTATTGAAGGTTAAAGTCAAGTTCTATCTATTACCACGAAGCTTTCCTGTTTACCTGGCCCCATGTTGACTCTTCTGACTCTTAGTTCTCATAGTCCTTATTTTCTGTACCAATAACTTTGGACTTCCCTCGAATAAGTTGACCATTATTATTCAAGGCAAAGCTCTAGATTTTACACATCTCATATTCCAAGATGGTCTAAAATTGTGCTGTGGATAGGATACTTTATTTTCTGAGTTATATAAATGAATTGGACACAAAAACATTTTATTGAAATCATCCCAAAGCACTGTACATTCAACAATGACATTGTGATTTTCTGCTCCAATGCTCAGATTTCATGATCCCAGAGAGACAAATTAATTACATTTCTTTTTCTATTATGCATTTTTCCCCACTTAGCCACCAAGTGGTCTTCAGTTGCTTTGTTGGCCACTCTGATGGTTATAATAAATGTCAGCAAATGCTGGCAGGAATCCATGTGCTACAGATCCCAGAGGAGCAGATACAGCTCCTTCCCCCCAGTTGTACAAATACTCACTATCCACAACAATTCTGTTTCCTGAAATAGACATCTCTCATTCCCAATGGTATACATCTAACCACTCTTTCCTGTAACAAAATGCCACTAAACAAGAAGAAAAAAAAATGCAGTAGCTGATGAGGTGAAGTGATAAATGCATGAAGCTTTTAGCATCAGATCAAGATATGGCCAAATTCTAGAAGTGACAGAAAGCTGAATCAGTATTTAATGTGTAAAAAATATATAGGCTTTTACCTGGAAATTACGGTCTTTTGAATGATTTTTGAGAATCGTGGGCTCTCCCTCAGTATATAAAACTAACAGGATGGTGGTTTTGTTGAAATAGATTGTTTCCCCTAAGAGGCAAAACCTCCAGTCACCTTTGCACTGTCAGATTTCCTGGACTTCTCTACCTGCCCTCAAAAGGCAGAGCCATACAGAAAGCCTCAGTCCCTAGTTAATCTGATCAGAACTACAAGAAACCACATCCATTTCTGTAGGTAGAGGTGGCTTTATGGAGGTTCTCAAAGTGCTCAGTCAGCGTCCAGGTTGTACTACACCAGTAGGGAAAAGACTTTCTCTAATGCAGTCATTAAATATTTCTGTTCTTTCCCACAACTTTTGTTCAGTCTCTAGTTACAAAAGGAATTACTCAGGCAGGTTTCATAGAAGTAATGATATTGTTAATAAATTAACCAAACAGCTGCATATCAAAAAAAGTTTTAAATAGTAGAGAGATTCTAAGTCATTCATCCAACATTATTTGGCAAGGTGCGACGGATCATCCCGAAGAACATTCTACCTGATAGGACACAAATGCTCACCAGCTCTACATTTATACCTTGGGGGTAGGGGGTTAAGAGTCTTGCTGAAATGGGCCCAGTACCTGAAGAGCTATCACCCACTAATCTATCTTCTAGTTGAACATTATCAAGAAAGAGGCATCCCCCAAAAACCATTTCCTCAACCTCAAGTTGCAGATGACTTTTTAACTTTTTATTTTACAGCTACAGAGAAAACCTGCAGTCAGAGGATTATTCCAGGGCTTCTGACTTTTCCATCAATTCGTGCAACCAGTATTGCACAACCACTTCCCACAGTCCGAACCAGGAGTGATAAGCTATTATGAAAAGCAACTCAGTGCTGGGGAGAGGACATCCAGCTGTCCTAAACGCACAAAACAACAGGTAATTCAAAGCCATGCATTTGAAATTTTAAAATTACCAAATCCCTGAAATAGAGAGTCAGGGACGGCCTCAATTCATGTTCATAAGATTCATTTCTGATAAGTCTAAAATTCCGGAAAGGCAAACAGAGATGCAGAATGAACATTTGTCATTTTGCTTAAAATGCACAAAATAGTTTAAATTATTGATTACAGGAACAAGAAGTTCCTTGATATATATTCCCCAAGTAAGCTCATGAATAAGTGTTCTAAAAGCGAATGTTTTTTTTTTTTTTTTCCCCTGGGCAAACTTGCAGATGTCATTCAGCCAGAGATGTTAAAAGATTTGATGGTAATTTAGACACAGAGCTCCCTTTCTCTGCACACATGCTTAAAAACTGCATTTCTGAAAATTGGGCCAGACAAGATCTTCTCATCTGGGTATCTGTGATATGACTATGCAGCAAAGAAACTCTGGGAAAGGCTTTGATGTCTGTGAGACAAGAAGGTATGAAACAGATAAGAGGCAAGGGAAAAATAGCTCAGTAATGATTTAGAATTAAGAGGTAACTGATGGTCTCATGGAAAGTTCTCAGTCGGACCCAGGGACCAAGTATGCAATAAGATCTGCCCCTAACCCTGCAGCTTAAAACAGTTAATATGTGGTTGACTACTATTGTCATCATCCTTTTACAATGACTTTTTTTTTTACATTTTATTTTTTTCAATATATGAAATTTATTGTCAAATTGGTTTCCATACAACACCCAGTGCTCATCCCAAAAGGTGCCCTCCCCAATACCCTCGCTCCCACCCCCATCAACCCTCAGTTTGTTCTCAGTTTTTAACAGTCTCTTATGCTTTGGCTCTCTCCCACTCTAACCTCTTTTTTTTTTTCCTTCCTTCCCCCATGGGTTTCTGTTAACTTTCTCAAGATCCACATAAGAGTGAAACCATATGGTATCTGTCTTTCTCTGTATGGCTTATTTCACTTAGCATCACACTCTCCAGTTCCATCCACGTTGCTGCAAAAGGCCATATTTCATTCTTTCTCATTGCCACGTAGTATTCCATTGTGTATATAAACCACAATTTCTTTATCCATTCATCAGTTGATGGACATTTGGGCTCTTTCCACAATTTGGCTATTGTTGAGAGTGCTGCTATAAACACTGGGGTACAAATGCCCCTATGCATCAGTACTCCTGTAACCCTTGGGTAAATTCCTAGCAGTGCTATTGCTGGGTCATAGGGTAAGTCTATTTTTAATTTTCTGAGGAACCTCCAAACTGCTTTCCAGAACGGCTGCACCAATTTGCATTCCCACCAACAGTGCAAGAGGGTTCCCGTTTCTCCACATCCTCGCCAGCATCGATAGTCTCCTGATTTGTTCATTTTGGCCACTCTGACTGGCGTGAGGTGATACCTGAGTGTGGTTTTGATTTGTATTTCCCTGATAAGGAGCGACGTTGAGCATCTTTTCATGTGCCTGTTGGCCATCTGGATGTCTTCTTTAGAGAAGTGTCTATTCATGTTTTCTGCCCATTTCTTCACTGGGTTATTTGTTTTTCGGGTGTGGAGTTTGGTGAGATCTTTATAGATTTTGGATACTAGCCCTTTGTCTGATATGTCATTTGCAAATATCTTTTCCCATTCTGTTGGTTGCCTTTTAGTTTTGTTGGTTGTTTCCTTTGCTGTGCAGAAGCTTTTTATCTTCATAAGGTCCCAGTAATTCAATTTTGCTTTTAATTCCCTTGCCTTTGGGGATGTGTCGAGTAAGAGATTGCTACGGCTGAGGTCAGAGAGGTCTTTTCCTGCTTTCTCCTCTAGGGTTTTGATGGTTTCCTGTCTCACATTCAGGTCCTTTATCCATTTTGAGTTTATTTTTGTGAATGGTGTGAGAAAGTGGTCTAGTTTCAACCTTCTGCATGTTGCTGTCCAGTTCTGCCAGCACCATTTGTTAAAGAGACTGTCTTTTTTCCATTGGATGTTCTTTCCTGCTTTGTCAAAGATTACTTGGCCATATGTTTGTGGGTCTAGTTCTGGGGTTTCTATTCTATTCCATTGGTCTATGTGTCTGTTTTTGTGCCAATACCATGCTGTCTTGATGATTACAGCTTTGTAGTAGAGGCTAAAGTCTGGGATTGTGATGCCTCCTGCTTTGGTCTTCTTCTTCAAAATTACTTTGGCTACTCGGGGCCTTTTGTGGTTCCATATGAATTTTAGGATTGCTTGTTCTAGTTTCGAGAAGAATGCTGGTGCAATTTTGATTGGGATTGCATTGAATGTGTAGATAGCTTTGGGTAGTATTGACATTTTGACAATATTTATTCTTCCAATCCATGAGCAGGGAATGTCTTTCCATTTCTTTATATCTTCTTCAACTACCTTCATCAGCTTTCTATAGTTTTCAGCATACAGATCTGTTACATCTTTGGTTAGATTTATTCCCAGGTATTTTATGCTTCTTGGTGCAACTGTGAATGGGATCAGTTTCTTTATTTGTCTTTCTGTTGCTTCATTGTTAGTGTATAAGAATGCAACTGATTTCTGGACATTGATTTTGTATCCTGCAACTTTGCTGAATTCATGTATCAGTTCTAGCAGACTTTTGGTGGAGTCTATCGGATTTTCCATGTATAATATCATGTCATCTGCAAAAAGCGAAAGCTTGACTTCATCTTTGCCAATTTTGATGCCTTTGATTTCCTTTTGTTGTCTGATTGCTGAAGCTAGAACTTCCAACACTATGTTAAAAACAGCGGTGAGAGTGGGCATCCCTGTCGTGTTCCTGATCTCAGGGAAAAAGCTCTCAGTTTTTCCCCATTGAGGATGATGTTAGCTGTGGGCTTTTCATAAATGGCTTTTATGATGTGTATGTTCCTTCTATCCCGACTTTCTCGAGGGATTTTATTAAGAAAGGGTGCTGGATTTTGTCAAAAGCCTTTTCTGCATCGATTGACAGGATCATATGGTTCTTCTCTTTTTTTTTTTTTATTAATGTGATGTATCACGTTGATTGATTTGCAGATGTTGAACCAGCCCTGCATCCCAGAAATGAATCCCACTTGATCATGGTGAATAATTCTTTTTATATGCTGTTGAATTCGATTTGCTAGTATCTTATTGAGAATTTATGCATCCGTATTCATCAGGGATATTGGCCTGTAGTTCTCTTTTTTTACTGGGTCTCTGTCTGGTTTTGGAATCAAAGTAATACTGGCTTCATAGAATGAGTCTGGAAGTTTTCCTTCCCTTTCTATTTCTTGGAATAGCTTGAGAAGGATAGGTATTATCTCTGCTTTAAACGTCTGGTAGAACTCCCCTGGGAAGCCATCTGGTCCTGGACTCTTATTTGTTGGGAGATTTTTGATAACCGATTCAATTTCTTCGCTGGTTATGGGTCTGTTCAAGCTTTCTCTTTCCTCCTGATTGAGTTTTGGAAGCGTGTGGGTGTTTAGGAATTTGCCCATTTCTTCCAGGTTGTCCAATTTGTTGGCATATTTTTTTTTACAGTATTCCCTGATAATTGTTTGTATTTCTGAGGGATTGGTTGTAATCATTCCATTTTCATTCATGATTTTATCTCTTTGGGTCATCTCCCTTTTCTTTTTGAGAAGCCTGGCTAGAGGTTTGTCAATTTTGTTTATTTTTTCAAAAAACCAACTCTTGGTTTCGTTGATCTGCTCTACAGTTTTTTTAGATTCTATATTGTTTATTTCTGCTCTGATCTTTATTATTTCTCTTCTTCTGCTGGGTTTAGGCTGCCTTTCCTGTTCTGCTTCTAGTTCCTTCAGGTGTGCTGTTAGATTTTGTATTTGGGATTTTTCTTGTTTCTTGAGATAGGCCTGGATTGCAATGTATTTTCCTCTCAGGACTGCCTTCGCTGCATCCCAAAGCATCTGGATTGTTGTATTTTCATTTTCGTTTGTTTCCATGTATTTTTTAATTTCTTCTCTAATTGCCTGGTTGACCCACTCATTCGTTAGTAGGGTGTTCTTTAACCTCCATGCTTTTGGAGGTTTTCCAGACTTTTTCCTGTGGTTGATTTCAAGCTTCATAGCATTGTGGTCTGAAAGTATGCATGGTACAATTTCAATTCTTGTAAACTTATGAAGGGCTGTTTTGTGACCCAGTATATGATCTATCTTGGAGAATGTTCCATGTGCACTCGAGAAGAAGGTATATTCTGTTGCTTTGGGATGCAGAGTTCTAAATATATCTGTCAAGTCCATCTGATCCAATGTCTCATTCAGGGCCCTTGTTTCTTTATTGATCTTGTGTCTAGATGATCTATCCATTTCTGTAAGTGGAGTGTTAAAGTCCCCTGCAATTACCACATTCTTATCAATAAGGTTGCTTATGTTTATGAGTAATTGTTTTATATATTTGGGGGCTCCGGTATTCGGCGCATAGACATTTATAATTGTTAGCTCTTCCTGATGGATAGACCCTATAACTATTATATAATGGCCTTCTTCATCTCTTGTTACAGCCTTTAATTTAAAGTCTAGTTTGTCTGATATAAGTATGGCTACTCCAGCTTTCTTTTGGCTTCCAGTAGCATGATAAATAGTTCTCCATCGCCTCACTCTCAATGTAAAGGTGTCCTCAGGTCTAAAATGAGTCTCTTGTAGACAGCAAATAGATGGGTCTTGTTTTTTTATCCATTCTGATAGCCTATGTCTTTTGGTTGGCGCATTTAATCCGTTTACATTCAGTGTTATTATAGAAAGATACGGGTTTAGAGTCATTGTGATGTCTGCATGTTTTATGCTTGTAGTGATGTCTCTGGTACTTTGTCTCACAGGATCCCCCTTAGGATCTCTTGTAGGGCTGGTTTAGTGGTGACAAATTCCTTCAGTTTTTGTTTGTTTGGGAAGACCTTTATCTCTCCCTCTATTCTAAATGACAGACTTGCTGGATAAAGGATTCTCGGCTGCATATTTTTGCTGTTTAGCATACTGAAAATCTCGTGCCAATCCTTTCTGGCCTGCCAAGTTTCAAAAGAGAGATCAGTCACGAGTCTTATAGGTCTCCCTTTATATGTGAGGGCACGTTTACCCCTTGCTGCTTTCAGAATTTTCTCTTTATCCTTGTATTTTGCCAGTTTCACTATGATATGTCGTGCAGAGGATCGATTCAAGTTACGTCTGAAGGGAGTTCTCTGTGCCTCTTGGATTTCAATGCCTTTTTCCTTCCCCAGTTCAGGGAAGTTCTCAGCTATTATTTCTTCAAGTACCCCTTCAGCACCTTTCCCTCTCTCTTCCTCCTCTGGGATACCAATTATGCATATATTATTTCTTTTTAGTGTATCACTTAGTTCTCTAATTTTCCCCTCATACTCCTGGATTTTTTTTATCTCTTTTTCTCAGCTTCCTCTTTTTCCATAACTTTATCTTCTAGTTCACCTATTCTCTCCTCTGCCTCTTCAATCCGAGCCGTCGTGGTTTCCATTTTGTTTTGCATTTCGTTTAAAGCATTTTTCAGCTCCTAGTGTCTGTTCCTTAGTCCCTTGATCTCTGTAGCAAGAGATTCTCTGCTGTCCTGTATACTGTTTTCCAGCCCAGCGATTAATTTTATGACTATTATTCTAAATTCACTTTCTGTTATATTATTGAAATACTTTTTGATCAGCTCATTAGCTGTTGTTATTTCCTGGAGATTCTTCTGAGGGGAATTCTTCTGCTTGGTCATTTTGGATAGTCCCTGGAGTGGTGAGGACCTGCAGGGCACTTCTCCTGTGCTGTGGTGTATAACTGGAGTTGGTGGGCGGGGCTGCAGTCAGACCTGATGTCTGCCTCTAGCCCACCACTGGGGCCACAGTCAGACTGGTGTGTGACTTCTTTTCCCCTCTCCTAGGGGCGGGATTCACTGTGGGATGGCGTGGCCCGTCTGGGCTACTTGCACACTGCCAGGCTTGTGGTGCTGGGGATCTGGCGTATTAGCTGGGGTGGGTAGGCAAGGTGCACGGGGGCAGGAGGGGCAGGCTTAGCACGCTTCTCCTTAGGTGGTCCACTTCAGGAGGGGTCCTGTGTCAGCGGGAGGGAGTCAGATCTGCTGCCGGAAGTTTGGCTCCCCAGAAGCACAGAGTTGGGTGTTTGCGCGGAGCGAACAAGTTCCCTGGCAGGAACCGGTTCCCTTTGGGATTTTGGCTGGGGGATGGGCGAGGGAGATGGCGCTGGCTAGCGCCTTTGTTCTCCACCAAACTGAGCTCTGTCATCCCGGGGCTCAGCAGCTCTCCCTCCCTTTGTCCTCCAGCCTTCCTGCTTTCCGAGCAGAGCTGTTAACTTATGACCTCCCAGACGCTAAGTTGCGCTTGCTGTCCGGCCCCTCCTCTTTTGCCAGCCAGACTCGGGGGGCTCTGCTTGGCTGGCAGGCTGCGCCTCCGCCCTGGCTCCCTCCCGCCAGTCCGTGGAGTGCGCACCGCCTCGCCGCCCTTCCTACCCTCTTCCGTGGGCCTCTCGTCTGT
This sequence comes from Lynx canadensis, assembly GCF_007474595.2. Classification (NCBI taxonomy): domain Eukaryota; kingdom Metazoa; phylum Chordata; class Mammalia; order Carnivora; family Felidae; genus Lynx; species Lynx canadensis. Next base: position 112,148,595 of record NC_044305.1, read on the forward strand.
GCTTGGCTCCGGAGACTCCATTCTGCTAATCCTCTGGCGGCTTTCTGGGTTAGTTAGGCAGGTGTAGGTGGAATCTAAGTGATCAGCAGGACGCGCGGTGAGCCCAGCATCCTCCTATGCCGCCATCTTCCCGGGTATCCTGTTACAATGACTTTTGAGGCAAGAACTTATTATGCCTTTTCCTCTGGAAACAATAAAAAATGGGAATTCTATCTGACATGTAGCTCAGCTGGCAACTTTAGCACGTGGCCTTGGTGCAGTATCTAAGTGCCAGAGCAGTATACTAGGAATCACCAGTGTCCTGTGTCCTAGTCAATTCACAATAGACAAATGGAGCCCTTTCTGATTTTGGTTTTTTACTAACATTGGAATTTTAACACTAGAATTGCAAGGAAGTATCAACAGAAGAACCAGTATAGTAGAAAAATTCATCTGATGATGGTTCTATGAGACTTTCAGATTCCTTACTTGGGTTATAAATTAGTCATAGCATCAAATAAGCCTATTTTTTAGGGGCAATAGGTTTTTATTATCCAATATGTAAATTCCATATAGTCAAATATATAACAAACCTGGGTTAAGTCTAGGGTTAAATTCAGCTAAGCCTTTCTGGCCACATTCACCACAAGCCACTAGTTAGTCTCATAGTTGATGGGGCTGAGGAAGATTTTTTAGAGATGCACAAATAGCCTAAAGGAATTGATAGTCCAGAATTTTTAAATTCCACTTGCTCACAATCAGACAGACACAATCATAAAATAATTTGTAAGACACTAAATGACACTGACAAAAACAGAAGGAAAAAATATATACAGATATTTAAGAAGTGCACAATGAAAAAAATAATGCAGGTTTCCAACTAAGTAATCATCAAGAGAAAACTGCCCAACCCATTGGGATTTTACAAAGGACAACATGAATGTGTTGCAAGGTAATAGAAATTAAGCTATAAAAAGCAAAGATATTTCTCAGAATGAAGGCAAAATAATGCACTCCAATGGTCTTTGGAAACATGTCAAATAAAGCCCTGTGATTTGAGAAAATAATACCAAGAAACCAAGTAAGAGGCCTCAAGTCTTTCCCAGTCCCTCTTCCCATTTGGACAATACAGTTTGGATCATGGACCATCAATGTAACTACACCTGTGGAAATAGGAGTGCTGGTAATAAAAGACAGAAACAAAAACAAACTAGCATTCTTATTTCTTTTCACTTGAGAAATTATTTAAAATCACATCAGTTAGTGTCAACATTAATTTCACTTTCTCATTTTTTCAAGATTTTGTTATCAAATTTGTTTGTATTTTAATGATGAAAATCCCATTTGAAATATGCATAATTTAGGCAAGGTTAATTTTAACTCTCAAATTTTTTATTTCTACAAAATAGAAATAGAGCTGAGGAGAGACTCAAAGATAATATATATTGCCAGACATGTTCTAGCTGTCCAATAATGGTTAGTCCCCACAAATTACTCATGTATAATCAATTATTTTTTATGAGCATTTTAAACATACTGTCCCCAGTATCCACCAGGTTCTTTTAAAGGTCTGAGGCAAAAACCATCGAAATGGTCTTCAAAATGCTAAGTTGCCTACATTCCTGCTCCAGATCCTTCTTAAAAATAGTTAGCAGCTCAGTTTTGAGCACTATTATGTGCTGATTTAGGTTTTAAGAAGCTCACAATATTGCTCACTCCAATCATATCATGTAAGACTAAAAGCACTGAAGATGACAAATTAAGGCTTTTCAGGTAAATGTACAAGTTATAAGCAATTTTCCAGGAAAAGGCAATGTTTATAGCAGGAGCAAGCATCAGTGAAAGTTATTTTGTAGAGCCAAAAAATAAAAAGGAAATGTCAGCGCATTTCAACAAATATTTACTCAACGTCTACTATGCAAAAGGCAGACAGAAGTTAGAAGTGCAGAGAAAGTGTTCTGCTATACATTCCAGAGAAGGGAGCCTTTCCTATCTGTTCTTGGGGCCAGTGTTAGTCAACATTTGGTCAGTAGAGAAGAGCAGACATTATGTTCGTAGGTGTCATAAAGGGAAAATCCTTTGGAGAATCCATGGAACTTAGAAAAGGAAAGGCAGACTAAAAATTCAAGGCAAGAAGAACTGTGGTCAGATAGGTTCTCAATTTTTGTGAATATGTGATTGCCTTCCCCACCCTGCTAAAATATCATAGTCCACATATCCACTCAGAAGCAATCATGATGATCAAATTCAAGACTGAAAATACCAAGTATTCTCCAGGTTACAGAGCCACTGGAAACCTCTTCTATTGCTGCTGGGAATACAAATTAACAAGACCATTTTGGAAAAAAAGGCTTCATAGTATACATACCATATGACGCAACAATTCTACTCCTGCATATATACCTAACAGAAATGAGTGGTTATGGCCTCCAAAGGCATGCATGAGAACATTTATAGCAGCTTTATTTCTAATAGCACAAAATTGAGAACAGCTCAAATATCCATCAATAGTAGGATGGGCAAATAATGTGTATTTTATTCATAGAATGACCTAATATACTGCAAAGAAAAAGAACTAGTGATGGATAGAGCATGGATACATCTAATAGACAAATGCAGTGAAAGAAGCAGAATCTTGTACTGTGTGGTTCAAAACAGACAAAAGTGATCTGTTGACAGAAGTCAACATAGTATATCTTTGGAATACTCCTGGATGGCAACTGACTGGGAAAGGGAAGGAAGTTTTGTTTTTGATTTTTTTTTCTCCCCCTAGTGATAGAAATGCTGTACATTGATCCGGGTATTACTTGCAATGATATATACATTTATTAAAATGTAAGCCACAAATAATCATCTCTTTGTAGACAACGTTGTGTGTCTGTGTGCAGTAAAAAGAAAATGTAACTAGGAAAAGTAGCTAATAAGTCACCAAATGTACATTAAAAATATCTAAAGATCTATTGTGCCAATCAGCAATGACCAATATTTTAGCGCTTGCTTAAGGTCTTCTATTTGTGGTGGTTTTGTCCATTCCTCCCCAGATAGCCCTCTTCTTAAGACATATGGCTGAAATGGCCTAGCATACTTCAGAGCCTAACACAAAGCTGGAAGGCACCCACACATGTTCAAATCACGGGCCTAATAATCACAACAATGCCCCCTGTCAATTACCGTGCTATACCCAGTGAAATAACTAATTTTCCCATCAACTCTATGAAGTGGGTGTTCTTTATTCCCAGGCTATAACTGGAGAAATGGAGGCTCAAAGACCTCCTCTAAATAATAAGGGAAAGAGCAGGAACTCAAATGCTGTATACACATCTCATGTTCTCTGCCACAGACTCTTCCAGCTGTTGCAGTCAGTATGCTGATTAGAAAACATTTGCTTAAAACTGTCCTTCTGGCAGATTTTCATCATCATGACTCTACCGTTAGTGATCAGTTTGGTGCATCAGAGCTCTACCCTTAGTGATCAGTTTGGTGCCCCTGCCAATATCAGAGGCCATCCTCATTAAGCAAAATGCCTGCAGTTCTGTAGCAAACATGACTCAAGACCTTACTAAGAGCTCATGTCTACATAGCTCACATGGTTGGTTCATAGTTCCATAGCCTCCTAAGTGGTCTGCTATCACTTTTCAGGCTATCCCCATATGAAGTCACTCAAATGAAAATACTCAGGGCTCTCAGTTATGTGTTTAATTTCATTTGCCATCCCGTATTCAGTTATTATTAAATTTATAATGTTAGGGATAGTTTTTGATATACATAATGGCCCCCTTATTCTGAGAATTTCTTAATGCCCTGTTACTCTGAACATTTCTTAACCTATTCAGAAAAATCACAAATTTGAATTGTTTTTTATTTCTAGAAAGACAATCCAAGCTCTCTTAGAATAGCCATTGATTATTGTGTAGTATGACCAAAGCAGATTCACACTCGGAGGAGAGTATGCTACCAAGCCATGTCCAGAGAGCGAGAGAGAGCTTCTTTGGAAAGATTTCACGGTCTTATTTTACCATCTGTACTGAATAACACTATCAGCCTACAAGTTTTTGACAGTTCTGTATCCTTTTCTCACCTAATTCTACCTGACAGCCAAAAGTAGATCACATTTATTGAACATCAGCACATTTTTAGGTGGCATGGGCATCTCTTTCATGATGATCTGTCACATTTAATTCACAAATAGGTAGAATGCCCTTTAGTATTGGCAAATTCATATTCATCATGCACTTTCTGAGGACAGTTAAACAATGAGGTGTCTCATAGGAGCCTTATTATCTCATCATATATCCTGGATTAAATGCTTCCTAGAAGACTGAATCCAGTTGTGGGTGCCTTTAACTTGAGAAAAAGGTGCTTAAAGAGAAATTAACTCCCAAAGGAAGTAGAATAAGAGAAAGCCCGGAGTAATGGAACAAAAGCTTTTGGAGGAACATAGATGTCATTACAGACCTACAAGAGACTCTTCTGGGTTTAAAATGGATTCCACATATTTATGTCATCTTCAAACTATAGCCTCAGTTTGCTCATCTGCAGATTCATTCAACTGTGGGGTGCAAAGCCCAACAGTTCCACAAAAAATAGATCTCTTCACCTGAAGGGAGTTTCTTCAACTAACTTCAACCCAACAGGTTTTCAATCCTTATATTCCTGTGTTATCCTTTGTGGATAGAGAAACCCAGGGGATAATTGATGTGGCTGCTCACAGCAGCCATTTTTGAACTGAACTATACAAACTGCCTTACAGAAGACGTTCTGGGGGCGCCTGGGTGGCTCAGTCGGTTGAGCGTCCGACTTCGGCTCAGGTCACGATCTAGAGGTCCACGAGTTCGAGCCCCGCGTCGGGCTCTGGGCTGATGGCTCGGAGCCTGGAGCCTGCTTCCGATTCTGTGTCTCCCTCTCTCTCTGCCCCTCCCCCATTCATGCTGTGTCTCTGTCTCAAAAATAAATAAACATTAAAAAAAAATTAAAAAAAAAAGAAGACGTTCTGACTGAGATGCCCTCTAGGGTCCTTGCTTTGTGCTGTTTATCTTTCTAACATTGGGACTGGACTTGAACTAGTCTGGCACACAGAAATTCACATTTTGCTCTTGATTACAGTTAGGTGATATTATTTCTCAAAGAGATGTTACAGAATCATTCTCCTCTTTATACAGTCTCAAGACACTTCCCCCAACACACACACACCCGCAATCAGCAAACCTGACATCAGTTCTAAATTATCTGGTTTTACTTGGCTTGCCTTCCCTAGGAGATGGTTTTCTTACTTTCTATTGTTGCTATCTATGCCTTAATGACAAAGGATGAAAGAAACTCATGCAGGTATTTGTAAATACATAAGGAGTCATTTGGGGGCTTGTTTTGTGACATTTCATACACAGCCATAGAGTCCCAGAACTGCCACTTAGATGTCACATAACCTGGAAAAGGTCATGAGGCTCCCAGTGCCCCACTTTTCTCATCTGTGAAATGGACAAAACATTAGTAATCATACTCTCTATCCTATAGGATGGTTGTAAGTAACAAAGGAGTCTATAAAACAGTAGGGTGACTGCCATTTAGCAAGCATTTAATAAATTATAGCAATAGATTTACTATGAAATGCATTTAAAAACAGTAACTGGTTTTATTCATTCTAAGTGCTTAATATAGAGAATATTATGTAGTTTTGTTTTTCTTTGCCTCCAACACTTTCAGACTCTTAATTTCTGAGGTATTGAAGATCTGACACACAGTAGACACCAAATAAAAGCTGTTAACTGAATGATGTCAAAAAAGTGAAAGGAAATTTTATTTTAGCTGTTCAGATGTAAAGCCTTTATGATGTCAACTATTTTTAAAAGGTTCTATGCTCAATAGTAATACATGAAAGAGAAGAAAATCTGCCAGATAACAAAAAGAACACTTCCCTGTGGACACCTACTCAGAAAGTGCTAACTAAATAGAAAATTCAAGGTTCTGAGCATTTTGTGATCTAGTGTTTCGAATGTCTTCATTAGAGTGTCTTCATTCCAGTAATTTCAAGACGACAAAACCTAAGTATTTTCACAAAATGGGACAAAGTCTATTTATATTGATGGCACAGCTGAATTAAATAATGTGTGTCAAGGCGTTCTGTTCAGAAACATATTAACCCTATTGCCAACAAAGTGTTGTAGTTAAGTTTTCATTAAGACTAAGCAACGGTATAATAATCATATGAAATTGCCTGATTTGTATGAAGTTGTTGGTAATGATGTACTTATTTCTTCTCTTTAAATGGTAGATTACTGCAGCAAATCTCCCTTGAGCAACAAACTTATTTCATTTTCTTCATCTTTAGCACTGAACTTCAGATGAGACCTCACTATTGCTCTATTCAATGGCTAAAAACTGAAGCTGGGTTAAAATGGAAAGAACTGTTAAGAGTTGATTAAGATTTTTATAAAAATAGGGGCCCGTGGATGGCTCAGTCGGTTAAACGTCTGACTCTTGATTTCAGCCCAGGTCATGAGACTGGCCCTGCATTGCATCGGGCTCTGCAAGGGCATGGAGCCTGCTTAAGATTGTTTATCCCACTCTCGCTGCCCTACCCCACCCCCACACACACAAAAATAACATTGTAAAAATAAAAAAAATTATATTGGGTGGCAGTTTGAACCCCTACTCTGAAGTTGCTGTCATCTCATTCTAATTTTCAATCTGTAGTTTTATTAGATACCAAACTTTAGTAGTTTTCTATAATTAAATCTATACTGATTAAAAAATAAATAAATCTATACTGATCAACAGAAATTAGAACAGTTTATAACATTATGTATGTTTATTTACCTGAATACTCTATGACATAAAAAGCGTTACCATTCCTTAACTAATGCCTCCCACCGCTATTGCCACTTGACCTTTCATTCCAGTCCAACATCCAATATATTGATTTCAGTGGTATCATAATTATCAATTTCTATGACAATTTCGTAATACTATAGTCAACATTAGATCTCATTAGTGTACTTACCAAATGCTTTCATGAGAAGATTCACTGTCTATAATGACAAACCCTACATGATTATTTTTTCCCCTCTGAAGGGATTTGTGGTTGTTTTCCTCTGAAAGTTCAATTAGTCCTGCTTTTCCTATTTAAGCTATCAGGATTTCTACTAGAAATAGCATTTCCCTTTCCAAAAACTCCAGGTTAACCTCCTTTAGCAATATTCAAAGTGTGCACACTTGTTTCAATGACCTGCATGAACTGCGTATGGACTCCAGTGATGTCTGGTCAGTTGATGGGCACTAGTGAAGCATGGCCTGCAGGTTGCCCCTATTATTGTATAATCTTCTGTCTCCCTTACTACATGGGTTAAATAATCATCCGTTTTGGAAAAGGACCTCTGTAATAGTATTTAACAGTGTTTTCTGAGCATTTGCTAGTATTGCCTTTCTTTTCTTCTAAACTAACTTACTTTCATCTTCTTACCTTTCTTGTCACTGAGTATAAACAAACCTCAAGGACAGCTAGTGACATGCAAATCTATTTATCAGCAAAGGGAAAATATTTTTTATCTTAATTCAACTCAGTTCAACATGCATTTATTAGGCATCCATTTCATGGCAGGTACTGAGCCAGGAATCCAGGAAACACAATAGAATTTGTTTCTGTCTTTAAGAGGTTTATCAGGGGATTTTGGTATGTGAAAATGAAACCCTATAATGTAACAAGTGCTGAAATATATCTTTAATGCAATGTATAGTGATCTTTAAGACTCATTTTAGCAGAGTGATTAAAAACATGGACTCTGAAAGGACTCACTCAGAACTACATTGTCTCAGTTTGAATCCCAGCTCTCATTCTTACTAGATGTGTGTCTTTGAGCAAGTAACTTAACCTTTCTGTGCCTCAGGTCTGTAATCTGTAAAATAAGGATAAAATTAGTGCCTACCTCATGGTGTTGTTGTAAGTTACTATTTACACTAAATATAGTTAATATTTAAAAAGGGCTTACAATAGTGTTTAGCACATACTAGAAGCTATATAAAAGCTTGTTGAATAAAATAATGGAGAGTGAACTAATTGCTTAGGAGGTGAGAGAAAAGTTGATCCCAGTGAGATATCAGGAAAAGTGCATCAGAGAACTGGTATTACTTAATACCAGTCTTTAAGAATGAATCTAAGTCTTTAAGAATGAATCAAGTTTTCCAAAAAGGAAAAGAAGAAGAAAGCATAAATAATGACACCTGGGTATGTCAGGTCCTTAAAGATATTTAGTAAAGGGCTCATCTGTTCCTACAAATCGAAGAAAACCTTCATTAAAAAGAGCCATCGAAGCTGCATCTATGCAGGAAGAGGAAAACAAGTTGTGAAGGAGCAAGTTAAGGACTTTAGATATCAATGACCAGACAATGGACAGCTTTTAAACTCATAACTGGTGTTATGAGATTGGTATTTTAGAAAGTTAATTTTGATTATAGAAAATGAGTTGAAGCAACAAAGGCTAAAGGTAGGATGGTTAGTTAAGAGACCACAGTCTGGGAGGAGACATCCCAAAAAAGTAGGAGGTCATTAATAGAGAAGGAGATAAACATTCTCTTAGAAGACAGAACCTTTCTCATGAAATACCCAGTCACCGCCTGGAGAAAAATTAGCATACCCTGTAACATGCTTAAGTAATTTTCTGATAAATGCTAATGGTTTCTGGGAAACTTGTTACCCACTCATCTAGTTAATGGTCAGTCAAGAGTGAGGACACTGACCAGGTATTTTTCTTCTATCTAGTCTAACTAGCGTTATCTGGTCATTCTTTTTTCCTTTAGTAAAATGTCCCAACTAAGAGGGGATTCTGAATTAATCTTCTTAGGTTTCCCCTTCCTTGGAAGAAGCTTTAAATAAAATTTGGCACATGCCTATCACCAAATTAGCAGGAAAAAAAAAAATTAAAGTAACCAATGCCATTGGTTGGGAAATCTTGAGCTGAAAGAACTTGCAGGATATCCAGGTAGAGAGTAGGAGGATGGGGGGAGTGCCCTACATGGAAGGCACGACCCCAGGTATTTACTGATCTCCAATCCTAGCACAACCTGCAGTCAATATCCTTCTCATTCTTTTTTTTTTTTTTAATTTTTTTTCAACGTTTTTATTTATTTTTGGGACAGAGAGAGACAGAGCACGAGCAGGGGAGGGGCAGAGAGAGAGGGAGACACAGAATCGGAAACAGGCTCCAGGCTTGAGCCATCAGCCCAGAGCCTGACACGGGGCTCGAACTCACGGACCACGAGATCGTGACCTGGCTGAAGTCGGACGCTTAACCGACTACGCCACCCAGGCGCCCCAATATCCTTCTCATTCTATGGGCAAATGCTGAAATATAGTGAAGCTGTGAAACTTGCCCAAGGCTACTTCCTACTCCCCGGATGTCAAGGTCTTTTACAAATTCCACTCGGCCAAACTCACTTTGGTGTCTATTGGTTAGGAATGATTATATATTATCTTAAATGTAGATGTTAACAATTTATGATGAAAATTATTCATGTCTCTATTACATGTAATATTAAAAGATTTGCTCCATTCCCAAGTCAAATTTTAAAATGAGAGCATATGGCAGCTGTAGATGGGAATGATGAAGAGCACAGCTTTAGACTCAGGCAGGCACAGGTTTAAATCCTTGACTTTGGAAAACTTATTGGGCCTTAGGATCTTCATCTAGGAGATGGAGATGTCTCTCTCACAAGGTTATGGTATTTGAACCAGAGTATTTGTCAAACACTTTGCATAGTACGTGACAAATAATAAATCAATAGCTCTTATCACTATTGAAATTACTCAGGATGACTTAGCTCAGAAGTATTGCAGTAGGGACACATGCACAGGATTACAGGGAAAAATCAAAGGCAAATGACTTGATTGCAAAAAGTTAATTTAACTTCTGAACAGAAGCCTGATTAACATCAGGTCAGGTTACATTTTCTCTCATTCCAACCCAAAAACGGTGCAGAGGTCTAGAGTCACCCCATGAAATCACCATGTACCTTATACTGTGATGCTACTGAGGATCTGCAGATAAAAGACACACTCTGCCTTCAAGGTATTAATGGTCTAGTGATGCAGTGAGGGGAGTAAACAAATAAGGGCAAGGTTTTGTGGTGAGGCCATTATTTCATTAATATCAGCTCACCTCTATTCCAGAGTAATCCACACTAGTCAGGTTATAGGTAGGTTGATCTAGAAGTTCAGTTTGAAGCATGATTAAATTTTGAGTCTGAAACCCCAGATGAAATAGATCTGAATCTTAGATTGTCCTTTGAGTTGACCCAACCTTCTGATCTTCCACGGATATGGCTTAATCCAGGGTTAGATCAATTTACTATGGACAGGGAACAGCTGCTCAGGACAGGAATATTAAGTTCAGTTGCCTTTGGGTCAGGGTCCAAGAAGAGAATCACCCGACACCAGCTAATTTGATATGGGAGACCAAATATTAAAAGGCCAAGAGGAAGTCTATTTTGAGCCATGTCAATAAACATCTACTGAGCATTTACTCTGTTCTCAGCTCTGTGCTAGCAACAGGTTGGATCAAAAAGGACAGCAATTCCTTAATCCCTGCCCTCAAATGATTTGTCATCTAGTTTAGAAGAGAATATACATAAAAAGGAAATAATAGCCCCATCACAATAAATTCGCTACCTGCTATGGCCTAGACATCTAACCTTTATTATTCCCCAAAACCCTAATACACATCTTGTGAGCTAGGGATTACTATCTCCATTTTACAGATGAGAAAAACGTCTAGAGAGACTAACACTTGAGTTTCAATTCATACTAGTAAGTTTTTAAAAGGGAGGGGGGTGGGTAACTCCCTGTTAACTCCTAATATTATACATGCTGTCTGCTATCTTTGCGCTTCTCTCTTGACACCCGTGGAACTCAGGTTGTCAGCAAAATATGGACGCTGAACGAGACTTAGTGGCTGGAACTTAGAATAATCTGAAGTCTTAGTGAAGAAACAGATGCTATGACCCTACCCTGGAAATTGTTTCATCAGATGCAATTAAGTAAAATTCCCTGGAATTGGCATTTTACAACTGGTTGTGGGTGATGCCCACACAGCTATTCTCCACAATAGGTACTTAGGCATCAGTGAGTGAGTACCACGTGCAGCGTAGAACTGTCCAGGGACCACGAGCATGGTCTTCACTTGGGATTTGGTCAGGAACGCAGAAGTACAATGTACTAGGTCAGAATATGCATTTTAATGATGAGTCCTGTACAATTAAGTTGAATAAAGTTTGTATCGCACTCAAAGCAAAAGAGATCCTTAAAAAGAAATAAACTGACCTCATTGATAAAATTCTAATGGAGGAAGCAGAGCTCAGGTTAGGTAGCATTTGAACTGGCAGAGGGGAAGGGAAAGGCATTTGGAATTCAGGAAAACAGCACTAGAAACGCAGAATGGACCTAAACCCAGAGATTCACAGGCTGGTGGTAAATTTGAAAGGAAGTTTTTATATCCAAGCTCTCCTACAGGACCCAGCTTAAATGCCTTTGGCAAGTCTCCTTTTCTTCAGATCCTTATCCATAGAATGAAAATATAAAATGAAATTCCTGATTCCACGCTGTAGGCATGGTCAGATACTCTGATAGGTGACTCACTTTCAGGGAAAAATGGTTCTTTGGAGACCGCTTCCTTGCTGTGCCCAAGCAGTCTGACTTGCTATGAAACCACAGAGATCAATGCAGCAACACTACTGAAAACCGAATTTCCCCTCTAGTTTTGAAACAGCCTCTGCCAACACTGCTGACCGGCTATGAAGTGGTGGCTGGCGGCGGCTCCGCGGAAGGGGCGGGAGAGAAACCCCCACAAAACTTCTCAGAAGGCACTAACCTCGCTTCCACTGTGGCCTGGACGCAGCAAAGCAGAAACAGGAAGCTGCTAAAACACGCTGGGGGCGAGTGGGACAGACGTGCATCCTGATAAAGACCTGGAACACCTGAGCTCAATGACGCCCAGGTGCCGCTCCCGGGAAAGGGGAGCACTGCGGGAGTCCCGTGGGCCTAAGGCCAGAGGGCAGAGACGCCCACAAAAGGCCACCCTCTGAAAGGGCAGTAAGTTCACAAGGAGGCCCCACTCTTGAACAGGATGCCCAGGGGTGGGGGCAAGGGGTATAGGACACACGTAGGCTCTGCACAAAGGAGGGGCCACGTCTCTGTGGTGGAAACAAAGGGCGCCGAGCAGCAGGTGGCTCCCCCGCGCGGTAGCAGTAGCAGAGGTTCTTGGTCCAGGGCTGGAACTAACTGGGTGCCCTCTTGTGCAGGAACTGCAAGGGTCACTTCTCTCTGCACACCTGAAACGTTGACTCCCTTTCTCTGTCATTTAGTTTGTGATCTACGTTCCTTTTGCATGACAAATAAATGGTTTTGTATGCTTTTTAAAACCTCAGGCATGAGTCGGCTCGGGTGAAGTCAGCAAATACCATCACCTGAACTTAACATAAGGAGTTCTGTTTGCCACGCCCAAAGTTTTCAATGCTTAAAACTTATGGGACCTTTGGTAAGTCTGGGTGGTTCAGTCAGTGAAGCATCCAACTCTTGGTTTCGGCTCAGGTCCTGATCTCAAAGTCGTGGGATCTAATCCCACATAGGGCTCTGTGCAGTGCAGTGCTGGGTGTGGAGCCGGTTTGAGATTGAGATTCTCTCTCTCTCTCTCTCTCTCTCTCTCTCTTTCTCTCTCTCCCCTTCTGCCACCCTCCCCTGCTTGTGCATGCTTTCTCTCCCTCTCTCTAAAATTTAAAAAAAAAATTAAAAGAAAAATGTTACTTCTTGAAAAAAAAACCCATAGGATCTTTTAGAGAAAGAGATGTTGAGATTAAAATCTAGAAGCACTAATGCAATACTCTTCTAGAGTTGGACATAGACATTCTGAACAAAGCAAACTGCCACTAAGAAATTTATTTTAACCACTGTGAACTAAAGAGCTAGCTATTGAACAGTAGTGATATAAAAATTGAACTGAGAGAAACAGAGGGGACAAGAACTAAGGAAGTTTTTATTTCCTAAGTAGTTGTGCCTAAAATAATCAGCTCTCAGACTCCCATAAATCAGTTCTCTTCCCTTTCTAAATCCCCAAGAGTCAGCGGTATCCCATTGGCTCCTCTGTTTGCTCTTAAATGTCACTAGACCCTCTGCTTAGAATTACAACCTAATTACACCATAGACATGTGGGGATACTTTTATGTTAAGAATTTGTACAAATTTAACAAAGGGAACCCGATGAATTGAAGCAGGGAGAACCACATGAGAAACATAATGTAGACTCAGAGATTAAAAAAAACAAAACAAAACAAAACATTAGGCAGTATTCCCGACATTTTCTCCTTTAGCATGAAGTGTTTATCAGGGTTGCACACTGCAGTAATGGTGACTAATGTTGCATGGTATAATGGAAAATGATTGAGTGATATATTAGAGCTGCAGCTATACATCCGAGTGTGTACTTAACAGCTTGGCTGGTTTTAATACATGCCATAATTACAGATACTACGCTGGCAGGTTTAGCTAAAAATGGTTAAGAAAGTAATCACTGAAATAAAATGCAACATGGTTAAATCTTTTTAATCTCAATACTACTTTTCCCTATTAACACCCAAAATGACTTCGCCGGCTCTTCAGCAAAATGATTTTCATGCAAAATTTCACTTAGACCACAGAACAGTTCTATAGGCATTCTGTTCATTAAAGAACAAAGCATACGTTCCTTTTACCGGTGGAGCAAACACAGCACTCACATTGGCTTTCCACACTGGCCTATATCTTGGAGACTCGATATGGCTGTCGCCATAAACCCTAATCTGTGCAGCAATATGAAATGACTCACGTGTTTTTTACATTCCAGGCCCTATAAAGTAATTGTGTTCTTTTACTGTTTAAGTTGAAAGAAAGCCTTTTTCTTCCTTGCAGGGCATTTCCACACTCATTTTAAGCCAATGCTCACTCCTCTCTAATCTATGACAAAGAGGCAGGCATTGGCTTCTTATCTTGAATACCTTACAACAATACAGTCTAGTGAAAAGAATAGATACACATTCCAGAAAGTAGAACTTACGGTAAATATCTACTAATTACATTTACTTAATGATTTTCATTACAAAAGAGGACATGCAGTTCTTGGAAAATGTTCACAACCTAAAAGTGGTTTTAAAAAATCTCAAAAATACAATAATCTTTTGATATAAACAGATACATAACATTTCTTAAAAATAATTATTGATTAAAGATAGTGACAGTATTAAAATATTTAAACCAGTACCGTATTTCTCTAAAAGTTAAAAATGGAAATACCAGAAAGGCACATATAAAATAGCTCCCGTCTGGTGGTATAATAATCCTCCTTGCCTAGCCATCATTTTCCCACAATTGGACCAATTCCTTAAAGCTTCAGTAATTTGCTATGATTTTTCACATACTTTGAAGCCATTTTGATGGCACCAATTCTATTTTTAAAATATATTTTTTTTTCCTTCGGCACTTCCCTTTAGTTGACCACACTTGAATCTTCCAGATAACAATATCTGGAAATAATAATTGAAATTTAAAATTTCCTGATTGAAAGAAATGATTTCATCCTCATCATTTTCCAGGAAAACATTTATACAATTAATTAATATGATGTCATTTTAATGAATAGGTAGACTTTAATAATATCTCTGGACTACCTTAAAATTATAATTGTTCAAAACACAAATTAGTTCTAATGTACATTTTTTTGTTTTTAATATCTGAAAAATAGATACAATTCTATCTATCTAAAGGTCAACCTACTCAATTCTTATTAAGAACCTACGAAGAATCTCCATAAACTTTTAATTGTCTACCACCTGGTTCATGCCTAGAAAACATTCAAAGAAAGCAAAAGTGTGAGTAATCTAAATTCATCATAAAATTTTTGATCTAGTGTTTAGTTTATGAAGGGTTGGCAAATCAAATGTGTGTTAAACACAGAAATTACTTTATCACTTTTGGACTTTTCTAATAATAATCCTCACTTATCTATGCCAAAATGATGAGAAATGCACCCAGGACCAGAGCTAATGACAGAAATGGAAGATCAAGATAGAGATACAATGCCTCTGAATTCTAGAATGAGATGCAACTCCTCAGGGTTAAACGGGTAACGGTTGGTAAGTTACATAGGATTGGAACTCTTTTATAATAAATATTATTCAATGTTAAAGAAGCTAAATAGTGACACCCTGGTATTTGAAACTGATCTCATTAGCAGGAGAAATTAGTCTCTTCAATTAAGTTAATCTAATCTTTTAAATTGATCAAAACGATTCCCAGCAGAGCACATGCTAAGTGATTGCTTGCTTATTGATAACAAGAACTGTAGCCAGAACCTCAGAGACTATCATTTCACATTAGCTCCACTTAAGTCTTGTTGAGTCCATCAGTATGCTGTACAAGAGACAAAGAGAGAACATTAGTAAGTAGGAGGAAGGTAATTTAGATATTATGTATTTTGTAGAAGCTCTTTTTAGAACTGAGTTAGTTAAAAGGAGTACTGTATTACTTCATGAGCATTTGATGAGAACCTACTGGTTAGACCAGCACAGTGCATTAAAACTTTTCTTAATATGGTACCTTCAGCAGAGAGAAGAAATCTTTAATTCCAAGGGTCTTCAATTAAAGTGTGAAACGCCCAACGAAAAGTACAAACTGATTTTGGATTTTGATGTTTGGTCTTAAAAACCCATTAGCACTCTGTAATTCATCTTTGTATTTTAATATAAAAGATGTATTCGTCCAGGTCCTCTGAGAAGCATATGCCAAAACAAGATTAAACATGCAAGAGATTTATTAGAGGAAATGCCCTGTGAAGAGAAATGGAAAGGGACCTGAGGGAGACCAGGACAGCTGTCAGAGCCCATGCTTATCCTGCACTTGTGAAGGAGAAAGGGAAGGGAGGGAGGCTGAGTGGAAGAGTCTGAAGGCTGCTCCATGAAAGTCTGACAAAACTAGTGGAAATCCTTGATCCAAAATCACTTTCAGAGAAGTCCTTCATTTCCCAGAAAAGGGTCTACCTTATCTCTGCCCTGCTTAGTCATTGGCTGGGAACAGCCCACCTGAAGTGTGAGAGGGAGGCTTGCTGAAACACTAACATCATATGATCGTAGAATGCATCTCCTCCCCCTAAACCTTACCATGACAGCAACAGGGCTTTGGTGTCATGTCCTAACAGAGGATTCCAGATAAAAGAACTGGAAGGCACAGGTTCTATTTAAAAAGAAGTCTCAGGGTGCCTGGGTGGCTCAGTCGATTAAACGTTCAACTCTTGATTTTGGATTTTGGCTGAAGTTATGATTTCATGGTTCGTGGGTTGGAGCACCATGCTGGGTTCTGTGCAGACAGTATGGATTCTCTCCCTTTCTCTCTGTCTCTCCCTGGCTTGTGCTTTCTCTCCCTCTCAAAATAAATTAATAAACTTAAACAAACAAATAAATAAATAAAAGCTCAGGTCACGATCTCATGGGTTCCTGGGTTTGAGCCCTGTATCCTGGAGCCTGCTTGGGATTCTCTCCCTTTCTTTCTGCCCCTCCCCCTCATGCTCTAATTCTTTCAAACTAAATAAATAAATTTAAAAAAAAAGTCTCTAGGGAAACCCAAAAATACCAAAGAGAAAAAAAACCCAAAACACAAGAAAACAAAGGAAATTGAAGCCTCCAATATTTACAATTACACCAAACATTAAAGATAGCCAACGTCCTAGCCAGATTAATATAAACCCTCCCACTAAAGGCCTATTTACCTCAGCCACTATTACTCAATGTATCATGCCTAGCTTTTAACAAAACATTAGGAGCTATGCTAAAGGTCAAGTAAAAACACCATCTGCAGAGACAGAGAAGCAACAAGAAATTTAGATAACGACAGAGGTTTGGGAATTTATTGGACCAGGAATTTAAAATAACCATGATTAATATGCAAGAGCTCTAACAGAAAACGTGGAGAACATGCAAGAAAAGATAGGTAATGTGAGCAGAGAGATTGAAATTCTATGAATTAGAAGGAAATTAAAAACATTGTGGTGGAAATTAATTACTTTGATGGGCTCACCAGTAGACTGGACACAGCTGAGCAAAGAAACAGTGAGCTTGAATGCATGTCAGTCAAAACTTCCCAAACTGGTTTTAGTACTTTTTCCATCAGCAGAGTGTGTATGTGCAATTCCTTATACTTTCACTCAAACTGGGTAACCATACCTAAAAAATTAAATTATTGACCATCAATGCATTCTATTCCTGACAGCTTGGTGTTTATGGTAAACAGGAGAAAGATTATGTACTTTCATCCAGATCGATGATAAATATCAAATAGGACTGGATTGATATAGTGCCCTAAGGCAGGGTATTTCCAATATTTTGTGCTGTGATTTACAATAAGAAATATATTTTACTGTTTCATGAAAGCATACACAGACACACACAAACCTAAAACAAGGGTTACATAAAATAATTAGACTTACTGTGTGTGTTGCATTCTGGTTTAGTCACATTCAATATATTTCATTTAGAAAATTCTGGCTAAGCCCGTCTAAATTAATTGTATCAAATATTAATTTTCTTAAATGTTTACTTACTTTTGAGAGAGAAAGAGGGAAAGAGAGAGAGAGAGAGAGAGAATGAGTGGGAGAGGGGCAGAAAGAGAGGGAAACAAAGGATCCAAAGAGGGCTGTGCTCGCAGCAGACCTGACAAACCATGAGATTATAACCTGAGCTGAAGTCAGAGGTTTAGCCAACTGAGCCACCCAGGTGCCCCTATATTACATTTTAACAGAGGAAAATTACAAATGACCCCTCTCCAGTTTTTTTTAACTTTTCTGAGCTATAATGTACATCCAATAAAACAGAATTTTAAGTGTACTGTTTAATATATTAGTTCTGACAAATGTATATGCTGAATATATAGGTAACTACATCCCCAATCAAGATAGAGAACATCTGTCACCTCTTTGCAATCAATACTCAAACTCACCTCTGTATCAAGCAACCACTGATATAATTTTAATCACCATAAATTAGGTTTGACTGCTTTAAATCTTTATACAAGTGAAATCACAGAACAGTTTTGTATCTAACTTCTTTCATTCAACACGACGTCTGTAAGATTTATCCATGAATATCAGCAGTCCATTCATTTTGTTTGCTGAATATTATTTCACTGTATGAAAACAGCACATCTCATTTATCCATTTACCTGTTGGGGGAAATTCTCCCCTCCTCAGTTTTTGGTTAGTAGGAATAAAAATGCTGTAAAATTTATGTATCTTTTTGTGGGCGTATGTTTTCATTTATTTTGGGTAAATATTTAGGAATCAGGAACGATACTGCTAGATAATAGGGTAGTCTGCTTTTTTCACATTTAGTGCCTTGGCATTTTTGCCTCAAATCAAGTGACTATATAAATGTGGGTCTATTTCTGTACCCTCTGTTCTGTTTCTTTTATCTATTTAAAAATATTTATCCCAATACCACATTCAAATTCTAGGTTCTTTGTATTCCCATATAAAATTTAAATTCAGCTTGTCAATTTCTACTAAAAAGTCTGCTGGGATTTTGAATGGAATTGCATTGAAACATAAAAGATGATGAGACTACCACTCAATACCTGAAATGAAAAGACAATGGTACATTTAAAAAATTTTTAAAGGTAACTGTATTTTTTCTAATCTCAAGTTTGTGAAATACTAAAACCCAGGTGCATTAGTTTATTAGGGCTGCTGTAAAAAAATTACCACTATCTGGGATGGTTAAAACAACAGAAATGTATTCTGTCCCAGTTCTCAAAGTAAAAGTGTGAAATCAAGGGGTCGATAGATCCCCGCTTCCTTTGAGATTTGGTAGAATCATTCCATGTCTCTTCTAGACTCAGGAGGCAATCACCAGCAGTCCTGGGCATTCTTTGGCTGGAAGCTACTTACCTCTAATCTCTCTCCCTTACCATGTGGCATTCACCCCCGTGTGTCTGTCTCCCTGTCACTGATCCACTGAACTTGTGTAAACCAGTTCTGGCAGCCACTTGTTCTCATGGTTAAAGAACAAAGTCTTTCCCTAATGTTATAGAATTTTCTTTCAGAACTTATAAATTGGGGTGGGGGGTACCTGGGTGGCTCAGTCAGTTGAGTGTCCAACTTCAGCTTAGGTCATGTTCTCATATTTCATGAGTTTGAGCCCCTCTTTAGGCTCTGTGCTGACCACTCAGAGCTTGGAGCCTACTTCTAACTCTGTGTCTCCCTCTCTCTCTGACCCTCCCCAGCTTGCACACTCTCTCAAGAATAAACATTAAAAAAAATTTTTTTTAAAAGAACTTATAAATTGGGAGAAAATAATTCTTAATAATATTGCATATCTATCCAGGAATGTGGATATATGAATTTATTTATGTCTTCTTTAATTGCTTTCTGGATTTTATAACAAGAATCAATTCCTTAAGTCGTTTAACCAAGTGCTAAATCCACTTACATGTGAAAGTATCATTTCATTTGTTTCTATTTTATCCAGAATAATTTCTTGAGAAACTACAAAAATAATTCAGGAAATCTTATATGGAATAGAAATTTGAAGGAATCAATGGGCAGGTATCACTTTTATAGTAAACATTCAACTATAAATGTTAATAGTGGAAGGAGAGGCAAGGACAGATATTTCAAATGTATCCCATACCTTCAAGCCTATCTATGTTTTATTAATTATGTGGCTAATAGCAAAGACTCTAATTTATTAATTTGAAATTCATATATTTCCTTCCCCAATCCTCCTCTGCAAGTAATAATAAATAAAATGATACATCATGTAACTGGAAGAAATAACAGAGGCACGGATTTTGCATAACGTTCCCAGAATTATGCAAACTGCACTGAAAGCTTCTTTCTCTTCAAAAATGCCAATTCTGCTTTTATATTTAATTTGAAGCTTTTTAATGCCAGCAAAAGCCATTTGGAATTTTCTACCTAAATATATCTTGTCGAATTTCTTTAGTCAATAGAATTTAGGAAAATATAGGTGATTCATTTCAATTGAAGGGAAAGTCCGGGCAGTGATCATTACTCATTCTGTATTAATTTGATAAACTATTGCTTTAATTATGATAACAATTGACTATTTGCAATGTAAGAATGCCTATAATATAAGTGCATAGAGATCTAACTATAATTTAACTGTAACCAAAAAATATGAGCTGAATAATTTTACTGTCATTTGGTTTCCTTTTTTCACTTTTGGATTACTGTGATGCTCAGAATATAACTAACTGCATATGTCCTTTAGAACAATGGTGTCCAAACTATTTAAACCCACATCTTGGTTTTAGGGGCTCCTGGGTGGCTCAGTCAGTTAAGTGTCTAACTTCAGTTCAGGTCATGATCTTGCAGTTCATGGGTTCGAGCCATGCGTCAGGTTCTGTGTTGACATCTCAGAGCCTGCAGCCTGCTTCAGATTCTGTGTCTCCCTCTCTCTCTGCCCCTCCCTGACTCATGCGCTCGCTCACTCTCTCTCTCTCTCAGAAGTAAATAAACATTAAAATTTTTTTAATAAATAAACCTATATCTTGGTTTAAAAAAATCCACCCAATATATAGTTAATTATTTAAACATATATATAATACATGTTTGTATATTTATGTTTTGTTTGTAAATGTTTATGTATATATACACATATACACACAAATTTTGGATATTACAATATACATACAAAAATATAAAATAGGACAAAATAAGTATGTAAAAATTTCAGTATTTTCCTCCCATACTCCAATGGATTGTCTTGTATTTACCTCACTTTGAACATTCTTGCTTGAGAGGATGATTGTTCTGAGTGGATAAAAATCAACACATAAATCACCCACAGATCTTGTCAAAATCCAGATAATCTAGCTCTATAATCAGTGTTTCTGAGGCCGTAGCTCTAGAGTGTGGCCTGAGATTTCTGATAAGTTCCTGGGTGAGGAGGATGCCATTCGGGAGACTATTCATTTGGACGAAGAAGTAGCCTTGTACAACATATGTGTAAGTGATAACCCAGAGACAAAAATGCGTGTTTTCCTACTCTATTATTTAGTATAAAAATATAATTCTATATTACAGTATGCAAATATTAAACAACCAGTTCCTCTAAATCACCTAACATATGTATATACACATATATATTTTTTCTTTTCCCCTTATTGAAATAATCCTTGTCAGGAGGGTAAATACTAACCCAAACTAATATACAAATAAAGTAAATCAGGAATCATGTTTGATAGTAAATTTACTGTAAACAGATCAACTCAGCAATATATACATTTTATAGTACAGCTTATATTTATATTAAAAGGTCATATAGCTAGTAAGTGGCTGAATTCAGGTAATGTGGTGATAGAATCTGTGTACTTATCCACTAAACATACTGGTTCCCAGATGTGGCCTATTGGAACATTGGTGGCACCATCCTGTCCCATTCCTTAAAAGTTTCTGTCACCTCTGTCATTATTCATGTCTCCCAGCTTCATGTAATGCTAACACTATCACTATGTAAAACAGAAGCCAGACTAAAAATAAGAAATGACTCCTTTGCTCTTCTAGAGAAATAACATGTTTAGGGGCCATTGGCCAGACAGACTCAATATGACTAGTCGACAGGACCATCTTCTATGTTGATCTTAATGTTAGCTTCATTACCCTGAGGTGCTGTGACCAGAAAACTCAGGTAAGCTGACCCACGTAAGTGACTTCCCAACTTAGGACTTGAGGGCCACTGTGAGTCCAACACAAATGATCTGGGCTTTGGCTTTTGTCATTATATTAATAAAAATCCATTATTCATTATTCATAATTGAAATAGAATAAGTGAAGGCTGAAAATCTAATCAGTCTCATCCTGCAGCTCTGGAAAAACATCAGGCATACAGCTGACACTCTTCAACAGGTCAGGACCCAACCAGTAAAACCTTGAAAATGCCAATTAGTCTTTGCCCTGTTCCAAACAAAGGCCAGCATCCAAATCTACACAGACTGAATGCCAACCTCACATTTTCTTGCTACTACAGGTTTCACAGCAGACTGGAAAACACACATACATGTACACACACACACACACACACACACACACATCCCTTAGCCAGTTTATCTGTGAAATAGTAAAAACTACCGAAATTCTCTACTACAATATCACAGGATTTATAGAAGTTTCTGAGCTTAAAATTGTCATCACAATTTTACGTATCATTGTCATGGTATAGTGATTGTATTCTTTGTTTAAAAAATTTAACAAGGGGCACCTGGGTGGCTCAGTCAGTTTAGCATCCAACTCTTGATTTCAGCTCAGGTCATGATCCCAGGGTCATGGAATCAAGCTCCGCGTCAGGCTCCACATTGGATGTGGAGCCTGCTAATGTGGAGCCTGCTTAAGATTCTCTCCTTCTGCCCCTCTCCCCTGCTCGTGCACTCTCTTTCTCTCCCTCTCTCTAAAAAAATTTAAAAAATTAAATTAAAAGTAAATTAAAACAAACAGAAAGCAAATCCATCAAATAAACTGCTTAAGCATCTGCCCAGTTGACATAATTTGAGTGAAGATAAAAGTCATTTCTATTATTCTCATTCTTTCATCCTAGAAAAGTGGACCCATCTACCTACCTGAGTGTCTAGTAGTTGACACTACAAGGTCAAGGCATTGTCGTGCAATAAAGGCTGATCATATTTGTAGCAACCCTGACTTTAACACATTAACTCATTAGCAAACTGAGTAAAGTGAAAAGAACAAGAGCTTCAGAGATATAAAGTCTTGAGTTCAAATCCTGATTTCACCACTTTCTAGCTATATGACGAGGTAAATGAGTTAATTATTTTAAATTATCTAAAAATGGAGATAACATGTATGTTTGCTTCAATTAAATATTTTTTTAAAAAATGGGAATAACAGTACCAACCTTCTAAGTTTCCTGGGAGAATGAAAGAGGGGCTCACTATTTTTGACAGTGAGTTGTTCATGAGAGACGCTGTAGATAAACTTGGAAACTTTCTACTTGTATATAGGCTACTTGAGGGCAGACAATACTATAACAGTGAACAAAACTTGAGGGCTAAGACTCAAACTAAGAATCTCTTATTATACCTACTTCTCACTGTCTGATACACCTAACAACCTAACAATGTGATTTATTTTGGCTCCAACGAGTCTTTATAATTAAAAGAAACTCTCCGATCAGTGTAAATCTCTTTTTTGCCATACAGTTCACTAGACTTAATGTCTTGAGGGTAATTTTTAGGGTCCAAAGATATTATTTAGTGGTTTGCTCCAAAAGTGAAAACCCCATTTTGCCCTTGCCCTTACTCTTTAGATCCAATATATATTTTTATTCTCTTTTCTTTCTTTCTTCCTTTCTTTCTCCCTCTCTCTCTCTCTTTTTTCCTCTCTTTTTTTAAAGTAGGCTTCATGCCCAGTATGGAGCCTAATACAGGGCTTGCAATAACGACCCTGCAATCAAGACCAGGACTGAGATCAAGAGTCAGATGCTTAACTGACTGAACCACTCAGGCGCTATTTTTTTATTTATATTTCTAGAAAATTTTAACAATGGTCTCACAAACTTCACACCATCAATATTTTAAATTGCATTTATAAATTTAATATATTTCATTTCCTGTTTAAGTACTTTGGCTAACCTAAAAAATTTCCCCTTATGTTTTTTTATAAAACCAACAGAATTAAAACTGTAAGTATGGTGATTCTTAAATTATCTTGTTTCCCAATATAATACCTAATCTTAGTAAACTGCAAGTTTAAAGCAATTATTCAATGATGAATTTTAAATTAGAATCACAAACAAGGTTAAGTTTTTACTTGAAAAAGCTAAATTCTCTTTAATATTACAATTAGGTAAAATACCAAATTTGGACAAAATTTTTCTTAGCACAAAAATATTAATGATTTAGGTATGATTCTATCAAAAATTTGTATGTTTGGGGCACCTGGGTGGCGTAGTCTGTTGAGTGTCCGACTTCAGCTCAGGTCATGATCTCGTGGTTCGTGAGTTCGAGCCCTGTGTCAGGTTCTGTGCTGACAGCTTGCTCAGAGCCTGGAGCCTGCTTCAGATTCTGTGTCTCCTTCTTTCTCTGCCCCTCCCCAACTTGTGCACAGTCTCACTCAGTCTCTCAAAAATAAATAAATGTAAATTTTTTTTTTAATTTGTATGTTTAATTCTAAATCTTCCTATGGTTAAGGATGTTAAGGAAACAACTACATTACCCTATACATCTTCAAGGGGTAGGGTCATATAAGGACCTGTAATGTCAGCCAGGAATATAAGGTCAGGAGCTAAAAATATCTAGAGTGATTTTTTTCATAATCCCAACTGTCGGGCTGAGTTTCAGGCACTTTTAGGCACTTTATCTTAGAGTCCTTTAAATTAAAGAAGGAGGCTGGTAATGTGACCCATTTTCCTATGCTTGAGTCACATCCTTACCTCATTCTGCCATTTTTTTTAACATAACTTTGCAACCTTCCACCTAGGCTACTCCATCATTGAATTGAATTTTTTTGTTGTTTCTCTGGCTCTAACTGTGTAGATCTAATAACTTCATAGGAATTAGTCATTCTTTTCAAATTCACTCTATCTCTTAGGGTGTTGACTTTTCAGATTTTAAAAAGGTATCCATGGGAATTATGCAGACCTCTTGTGGCTCTGTCTATACAATGGTAAGTTCATTATCCTGGTAAAACTAAAATAAAGAAAAGATTCAGCTGGAGTACAAACCCAAAGCAGATGCAAAAAAAAATTATACTAGATCAATCAAAGAGACATGTACTCAGGTATGCCATGTTGAAAAGCTCTAGAGGGTGCCATTCATACCAGAGCCTGGAGTTCTGAGTGTACCAAGTACTATTCTGGGCACTAAAGACACACTAGGAACAAAAAAGACAAGTTCCCTTCTCTCCTGGGGCTTACATTCAAGTGGGAGCAGACAGCCAATAAATGAGTAATCAAATAGTAAAACTAGATCATTTCAATTTTTAACAAGTTCCATAAAGGAAACAAAGCAGGGGGACATAATTGAGAGTAACAGTGGATGGCTATGGAAGGACTAATTTTGAAAATAGTATCTGGTAAAGTCTGTCTAGGGAGGTGACACTGAGCTAGAGGAGGAGAAAGGATGGTCTATGAAAAGCTGGGGAACAGCTTTGAATGCAGTAAATACACGACGTGTCAAGACCCAAAGTGTCACCTGCAGCATTACTGGCCCGTTCCATGGAAGGAAAAAGACCAGCATGGCTAAGGGGAAATGAACAAGGGAGGTCTGATGTGAACTGAGGATGAGCAGAGGCTGGGCTAGATCACATAGAACCAAGATGCCCTGGAAGAACCATAGTAACAAGTGTGGGTTGTATTAGATTTTTAAGAGCTTGCATGAAGGGAGTAATGTGACTTGATTTATATTTTTAAAACATTCCTCTGGCTGTGATATAAAGCCTTAATATTAGGGAAACAATAAAGCACAGGTGAGAGAGATCGATGCCTTAGTCTAGAATTATGATAGGAAATGATGGGGAACTGGACAGTTTTGAGATATTCTTTGAAAAAAAAAAAAACTTTTTGGCATGGTTTGGATGCTGGGAGATGGTGAAAAGTGATGAATCAAGAATGGCTCCCTGGTTTGGGATTGGGGGGCTAAGTAGATGTTAGTGCCACTGGCCAAGATGGAGAAGACTAAGGAAGACTCAGGTAGGTGGGGAAAGGGGAGGCAAATTACCATGCGAAGATGGGGGTAGCTTGGGAACACACTTGACACGAGAGGGAATGGAGAACAGAATAAAGGAAAGGTGGGGTAGGGGCAGAGACTAGCTTTGGATAAAAGAAGAAACTCTGCTTTGTAATCAAAGGAGAGAAAAAAAATGGACAAAGAGAAATTGCAGTTTTAGATCTTGTGCTAGAAAATCGGAGCCATTTTGGTCAATATTATTATTGCTGATAAAAAGCAAAGAAAGGAATAATGCAGCTTCTGTGTTACTTTTCCTCCTTTCTAATTACTTCATTTGCTAATAAAGTTCTTTATAGAACAGAAATGTACATATAGATAAACTGAAGGCTACTTACCTATTGTGTATTTTCTGGATGTGGGAACACAGATAAACCTCAACACTTACTTAATAGTAATCAGACTTGTTTGTTGACAGTTTTCCTCTGGTGATCAAAAAGATTTTATTTTCCCTTTCTGCTATATTTTGTGATGTATTTACTGCAGGTAACAGAGCATACAGTGAGAAGATTAATTTGCTCTGGGGCTGTGAAGCTTACAGTAAAAAGACACAGTATTTTTGTATAATATGTAATTATTTACTAGTTTGGGGCTATCCATTGGCACATTAGAGAGCAGGATTGCAAACTAAAATCAATACAAATAATAATTGCCTCTCCTGGGAGAAGCCCCAGAACTAGAACAGGGAATCTGAGATGCTTGTTTTGTTATTATTTTTGTAACCATAAGGATTTTGGTTGCTTTTTTTTCTATCTTTCATTGATGCAAAATTTTATTATTTCCTGTAGCAGATTCTTCTTTCTTAGACAATGATTCATGTCACAGAAAACACACACAGCCACACACCCACACACACTCATTCATGCCAACATCAGGCAGTGCTCACTCAATCTCCTTTTTCTGACCATGGCTGCCTAGGGATAAGTACTAGCCCAGTCACGCAGTTTATATAGAATTGCCACAGTGGTGGATAATAGCATCTTCATAAACACTGATTCAGAAATCCCAGAGTTTCCAATACTACCAAAATAAGGTATCTTCAAATCAGTTACAGTATTGGTATTTCTTCCCTCGACAGCAATTGCCCTAATAGAAGCTGAACTAAAAATTGTGAAATGTGACTTGATTTAGGAAAAGCTATATATGACAAATGCTATGATTGGATTTCAGCTGTTTGTGTTTCTCATTCTATGATAGGGAGAATCCTATAATTGGTAGTATTCAAATATCAAAAATATTTTACATTTAGATTGGTCATACTTGGTAAACTAGGATGACCAAACAATGTTGAAA
This sequence comes from Lynx canadensis, assembly GCF_007474595.2. Classification (NCBI taxonomy): domain Eukaryota; kingdom Metazoa; phylum Chordata; class Mammalia; order Carnivora; family Felidae; genus Lynx; species Lynx canadensis. The sequence continues at coordinate 112,175,623 of NC_044305.1, forward strand.
GTTAAAAATAGGAACAGGAAAACACAGCTAGGAAAAAGGATAATGTAGGAGATGAAGTATTGGATAATTAATGCAAAGGATTATGAGAAATTAGCATTTTTAAGAGAAACTGAATTTAGCTATATAGGCACCATTGCTTAAATTAAAACACTTCATGTGGCTTACATTTGGAATGTGTAGACTATGTATCTGGTTGGATTTCAATCAACCCATCAACCACTGAATTCACTGAATCTCACCAAAGAATCGGAATATATACGCAAAAAGTTCTTAAGAGAGATAGTAATTTTAAAAAATAGACCATTTATTTTGGAACCAAGGCTATGAGTTACACATTATTCTGCACATGAGGGATTTGATGTATAGAATAATCTTCCCACAGCTAATAAGTGTCAGAGACAGTATTAAAATCCAGGAATCTCTAACACAAGGCTCATGTTTTTCCATCTACAATAAGCTGCCTGAGTAAACATTTATGGGAGTTCAGAGACAGGAGAAATTGATTTGGCTTCAAGTTCTCCAGCATGCTTTCTAAAGACTGAGTTACTTGAGTTGATTCTTGAGAAATGAATGAGATTTTTCAAATGCCAAGAAAATCATCTAGATATGCAGGAGCAGTAGGTTGCAAGTGCAAAGCCCATAGGGTAGAAATAAGAATGTCATGGGCCCAGGAAAACATATAGGGCTACTGGCCTGGAGCGAATTGTATGCGCTGAGATATACTGGAATATATGACTGCACAGGTGCGGGAAACCAGCCTCTGAGGGGCTTGAACACGAGAGGACAACGACAGAGTTTAGATGGGAGGAAACAGGAGTCACTGTATGTCCCTGTTGCATAATGAAAACTACATTCTGGAAAGAGCAATCTAGGCAAGGAGTCCAAGACTCCTTAGGAAGACAAGAGAGGCAGGCAAACAAAATATCAGAAAGCCCACTGGGAGAAACTGCATTTTTTTCTCTATATCAAGCTAGCTGTTTTCAATTCCCTTTACCTATCTAGATGATGTTGGACAAGTAGGGGAGAAAAGGCTGTATGCAGATATAGACAATCACCTGACCATGAAAATCTGATAGAGCCAGGCTGATGGGAGACCGAAGTTCCCCCAAATAGGCTGAGGCTCCTCAGAAGGTCATGAGTTAACATAATGCATCTGAAAATACAGGTTTCAAATGAAATTAAATTGACAAAAAATAACTTCTTACATTTACATGAATTTCTATTTCTCAATATTTTATAAGCCATATTCATTAGCTCACTGTAAATATATAGAGAAACAGATACATTCAAGTGATATTCAGGAGGTGGAACTGGAGGAATTGGGTGAAGACACACAGGTGAACGATGAAAGGGAGCCAGAGATGACTTTCAGATTTCTCACTTGGATACCTAGATGGTTTTGGTACCAGCACCAAATAATGTAGAGAATACAAGAGGCAGATAAGATTGGAAAAAAATTACTTCTGTGTTCCATGCTGAGTTTGAGGTACCTGTATGAAATGATCATTCATCGTGGTTTGCCTGAACTGTGCTGACTGATGCCTGTTGTCTCAGCTTAGTTGAGGCAATCAAATGAGTTTTTGCATCTGAGAAATAGAAATGCTAGCAAGGCCTAAGACACAGATGACCATTCTGAAGGAATAGAGGAAGCCAAGTATATGCGGAGAAAGAGATCCTTAGCTATACTTCTAACCTACTTGCTGAAATTGCGAAACTGCTATCTCTCGAGGTCTCAGAACCTTTCTTTGTCTCAATAAAAGAGGTGCTTGCAGGGGTGAGTTATTATTAAGGCCATTCCTGCTTCAAAGTTCTTTGATGAATATGGGCTTAGGATGATATAGGAGTAAATAGCAAGAATTCTGTTACTAAGTAAACAAAGGAACAATGTCCTTCTAGGAACAAATTAATAAATCCATTTTGATTTTAACAGCACGACATAAATCAAAGATATCTTTGGGGTATACATGGATATAGAGCTTTGTATCCAAATATTAAGTCACTGAGGTAAATACTCAGAGCCCAGATGAAGAGCAAGGAATCAACAGGTGGGTGACTCAAACCCTGAAGACCTAAGAATACCTGAGCCTCAGGGGTCAGTTTCCAGGGAAATGTGGATCAAAACCCAGCAAGAGTAACCTAAGTAAACATGACTGACCCAGTGCAGAATACATATCACACAAAGGTAAGTGATCATTACAGGTTTCCTGCCCAAGTTGAAATTAAAGCCTAGAGTTGGATTTTATGGATTCTTAGCAAATATCTAGGTCTATGCAAAGCTGTGCTGGACAGTGGAATCACGAATTAAATATAACACTCTCCCTACCATGAAAAAGTTCCTAATCTGGATAGTACTGAGTATTAGGTAAGAAAGTCTGACCAGAGCTTAGTCTCAATCACCAGGAAACCGGCCTGTTGTCAATGAGACAGGAAACATCTTTTCAGGGCTTCAGTTCTCCTCAGGTTTGCTAGGTCCCACCATTTGTTAGTGCTGATGAGCCAGTGTGGCAAGTAAAAATACTGAGTTAAAATGAAACCCTCATGTAAACTATATCATACAAACCTATCTTCTGCTTATGGCCCAAGAGGTCTAAGTGTCACTATGTGAAAAGTAAGGCAGGGATTCAGAGGTCTGCTGGGTTTTCAGTGAAAAAAGGCAATAGTGCCCCTTAACGACACAAATAACTAAATCCACTTTAAATGCAGTTGCAATACTCAAGTCAAGGATATCTTAGGGAATGGTTATAAATATTATATGATACATCAAATTCAGGCATTCATGTAGCAAAACAAAGGAGCAACAGGGAAGAGAACCAATTGTTGACGCTATCATGTTCTTGCAAACCTTAGTTTGTCAATGTGTGACATGTGAAAGATAGGTACAAGGTCTTATCTATCTACTTAATTCTCTAACAAGAAGCCTATTACACTAACTTGGATGCCTCATGCATTCTACATTCTTATAGAAACTGTAAACTTCAAGAAACTTCTATCGCAGATTAACGAGGTAACACATGAGATACCAGGAAAAAGTGATAGGCACCTATCACTTTCCTTCACAACAACACGGTGGATGATTCATTTGCCCCAGCTAATCCCTGGATAGTGTAGGGTAAGCAGGGATAAACCTATTTTTGTCTCACTGGAAAGGGTTGATCATCACCCTTAAAATTCCTAATCTCATTCTCAGTAGATTATAATTGTGACAGGTGAGAATGCTTGCATGTCTAAAAGGATGTAGAATATTGCCTGCCATTGTAAGATACTCAGTAAATATAGATACGTGAATTAAACTGTAATATGACTGTCTGCATTTAAAGAACTAGGTATGTACAAACAAGATCAAAACAAACAGATATAAAGATAATTTTTTTATTTTCACATATTTCTTAAAAAAACAGTCATGTCTATCAGAAAATTTCCACATGCAATGTCAAAAAATATTTTCACATCTGTGTTTAGTTGTACAACAAAGCCTGATGTGTGAAATTGCTCTTTAAAAGTGTACTCTTCATCTAGGAGCTTTGGTCTTGCACAGAAATGGGTTACTTCAGTTTCTTTCTCTTTTCTTCCTTCCCTTCCCTTCTCTTTGTTTCTTTTCCTTCCTTCCTTCCTTCCTTCCTTCCTTCCTTTTTTTCTTTCTGAAGTATAAGTAGCATATAATGCTATATTAGTTTCAGGTATATAACTAGATTCAACAATTCCATACCCTACTCAGTGTACACCACAAGTACAGTCACCATCTTTCTGGGAAGGAAAGAAAGGCCTTTCCTTTTTCCTCTGAAGATGACTAAAAAATGAATCCAGAAAGCTATGCTCAACTAGCACATATTTATCCCTAAACCTTTCCATCCAGTGGTCAGCCAGGAGCCAGCCATGGACAGGGAGAAGAGTAAGCACGGGTGCGTGCAGCTAGAGGGCATAAATGCTCTTTACATTTTACATATCTCAGCATACTGAGCATCACCACTGCAAACATTTCCTAAATTACACGTTCCAATAAAAAGATAGACAACCCACTAGGACAAATCCTTGGTTCATCAAGCTCAGTGACTTTTTCTATAACAGAAGTACAAAGTATGTGCTATGTGTACAGAAGACGAATATACTCCTGTAGCAAAAATTTAGGGCTATTTCCAAAACAGCATCTATCTATTAATAAATCTCATTAAGTATTACATTTTCCAAAAACTTATCTCAGCCCATTTAAAACATTTATTTTAAAATTCATGGTGTCCCAGAACATGAATTAGTTATTATTGGGTATAAATGAACTTCTTTTGAACTTAGAGAAGAGTGATCCTTAATATGAGATCATCATCAAAGACTGGATTATTACATATATTTTTAATTGTAACAGCCTCTTTATCCCTCACATAATTACCCATCTTAACTTTTATTTTTCTAGCATGGGAAGTCCTAATCATTAAGTTTTGCCTTTGATAGCAGCTATTTTATATAAATCCTCACCTCCTTCTCTTACTCATTTTGTTATACAGTCTCCCACTTGAGTTATTTTCATTCTACAGTGAAGTGACAAAATATGCATGCATTCCTTAAATATTCTGAGGGAGGAGACATCACGGTTTTATGTAAGTAAAGGAGAAGTTATACTTCTTTGCCACACCTCAACAAACTCTTCAACACGCACAATATCATTTTGTAGTTCCAAAAAGTAGTCTTTTTTTCTTTCATTCAACCCAATATAAATATGATCCTGGACGCTCTTTCAAGTCTACAGACTTAATTTTGGTATTAGTTTCATTATGAAGTTGGGTGTCAGGGTTTCCATTAAAATGACTTTTTCTATGAAATAAAATCTATTCTTTTCTCAATCATTCCTGAGGTGTCTGTGGCTATATTATACGTGTTCAGTGATGACGAGAACTATGCCTTACTCGTGTAAGTATGGCATACCAGCTCTCTCTTCTTCCTAGCTCATCAGCCTAGCAGCAAATTTAAGGATTTCAGGGGGAAGTGTATCTATAAATGCTGGACAGACTTAAGGGGCCTAGCTGAAAATGAAACCACATCAATGTTGATTGCTTATCACTAATGTTTCTGTTCTCCCTTTTGATTGTGCCTTGCCACAATTCCTCTGGAATATTTGCCATTCCCATTTCCTTGGAGAGAGATAAGAACTAGGCAAGCTCCCTTACATTGTGCATGTTTCTCCATGTCTTCAAAGTCCTCCCAAGTCTAAAGTATTTCAGTGTCAATATTTATTTTAGATACAAAGATACATTTGTTTGGTTTTCTGCTCTTTGTAATTAGTTGTGTCTCAAGCTGCCAAAATCACCCTCCTTTCCTCCCATCCACACGGTACACAGAACCAAGAAATAACCCTTTTCCTAAGCAGTAAACTACTATCCATGTTCTAGAGACTGGTAAGAAAGTCAGGTTAATACTATTTCATGACCCCTTCCAGTCATAAAGCAACCAAGTTGTCTCAGACCTCTGTGGTGTCACTGAGGAGCAGAAAGAAAGGAGTAGATACACTGGTAACAGAAACTATGTGAATCTACATGCACTTTAATGCATGCTTTCTTATGGAAAATAGACACTGACAATGTTTTTAAAAGTAAAAAACAGTCTGCTGACAGTGCTGGGCTGTGTGAGAGCAGGAAGGCTAGAAGAATAAGGTAGAAGGATCAAGACAGTCTGGGAGCTTTTCTTTAGTGGATTAGGCATTTGGTTGCTGATTTGGCAGACTGAAAGGCTCAATGGAAGAACAGAACAGAAAAAAAAAGACGGATTTCAGAAAAAGAATTTTCACAAGAGGGAATAATTCATTTGTGGGAGTTACTCTAATATATACCCATATATCCAGAAAGTACAGTCCACCTAGCAATCAAACCCCCAGTCAAATATTTAACAAGATTTTGATGTCTCATATGGGGCACTGTTCTAGGTTCTGGAAATACAAAACGACAACAACAAAAACAACAACAACATATGGTCCTTACTTTTTAGGGGCTTCCATTTTAGGAAGATGAATCAGAACGCATCATAAATCTAGAGAGCCATTTAAGGTCATTGGAAAGCACATGTAGGAATTGAGAATAGCCCACAAGACAGACAAAGGTTCCTGAGACCTAAGTAGCCCTGAAGAATATGCCTTTCATGAAGTGGAAAGAAAAAGGGAGCCAATTTGATTAGTTGCTGTGGAAAGGATGTATTTATCTTCCTTAGTTATAGTCACAAATAACCTGACATTTGCATTAGTGAAGTCCATTTCCAAGTGGCTTTGAAGAGCACTGAAATGCTCCTGGAACTTGGCCAGAGCCACTTTGATTTTTCTATCGGCATTTGGGCAAAAAGAAGGGTCCATGAACTATATATAATACCTATGACAAGTAAGGTCCTGGAATACCTAACTGCATCATTTTTTCAAAGACTGAGTGGAGGACCACTTTCAAGTGCAGACATTCTAGAGGTGCATTGAGGTCAGCTTCTGTGAAGGTTTCCTACTTGATGTCAAATATGCCCTGAATTTGAAAACACAATACAAATGAAATTGAAGCAGAGGTCTTGAGATAAAGAAAAGTACTCAATGTAACAATTATAATCGCTCCTATTTCTTATTTCAATAAGAAACAGAATCCCATGAATCCAAAAATAGTTGCATCCTAATAGTTATTACCCTTCTCATGCCAATTCATAGATTGGTAAGATCTCCATTCCTATTCACCTCACTGGTTCCAAAAAGAAATAGAAATTCCACAGGGCTTTCAGAGCAGACGGTGGATAATGCCAAAAGGATTATAGCTCCTCACTTACACTGGTATCTATGATAAAATGTGCAAGGTTTAAAGAGATAAGCTAAAGATATATTAAATTGGGAAACATTACTGGGCCAACATTAGCCTGTGTTCCACTAGCCAGGATCTATTCTATCAAGTGGGGGGAAAAATAACAACACAGATATATCACAATAGACTGTATTGTCATGCTTGTTAATATTCATGATATAATGAGACATAAGAACTACCAAAACTCCTTAGTAGTTGAGAATGGAGTAACTGCTGATGAAATTACCATCTACAGTCCAACGTTATTTTAGTGAGAATTTTTTCCACTCTCAAAATAATATGTTTTCTCGGTATGCATTTAATTACAGTTCCCAATTCATCAGTGAGGAATTTCAAATACAATGCATTTTGCAATAAGGCCATAAACAGGCAGTATGAGTCAGTCAAAGGAAAGGAGAGATATTTAAATTAGATTTTGCAATATAGTGGTATAGTCAATGCATATTTTTATTTTTATTTTTTATTTCTCAGAGGAAATTACACTTGAATCAGAATTGAGAGATAGAAGGTTTTCTAGTCCATTGATTTTCAAGCATTTTTTAATCTGCAAAAGCTTTTATTCAAAAGCAATTTTAAAAAGAAATCCAATAAAATAAAGCTGTTTTAGCTGATGTGCAATCTTCCATGAGATGGCTCTATCACTGCTCTATTTTCTCTCTCTCCCTACCCCCTCAGACCTATCTCAATTATTTATTTCACTAGCTTCTCTTCCCACTTCCGACAGGTAGACTTTTCCCCAGGTGTGGTACTTGGTCCCTGTGTTCTCTTCTCTTTCAATTCAATTTCTCAAAATAAAGGACTCCCTCCAACCCACCCCTAAATCTCTGGTATGTTCTCTAGCCTCAGAACCTAGAGATGTCTAGAAACCTTTTCACTACTGTATTGTGTCTGTTTCTAACTCGTCCATCCATAGACAGCAAGACTGGGGACTTCTCAGAGTGGAATTTGAATTAAAGGAGAAATGGAAACAGCTGATTACTTATTTGGGAATTGTGTCAAGGAAAAGAAGAGAAACCAAGTATTTCCTAAAACAAAGGAAGAGTTGAATTTATAAAAATCCAACTTTATAAAATAAAATGCTAGTATCCCCAGCATTACACAATGCTCTGTGTACATTGCTCTGTTCCCTATGGTTCTTCTTTTACTGTTCCTTGTTATTCTCGCCAAATAATAGGAACCAATGGGGATTTTGCCTGTCCATGGCCTCCACATGTGGCCAGACTCTTCACAGCTGGAATAGCATTAAACATATGTAGACAAGGCATTTTTAAAAGTATGGCTCATTGACATGTTATATAGAAAACACATCTATGTACCATAGGAGACATGATCTCAGTGCCACGTGTAGATCGTGACACAACCGGCCTTCCAGGTCCTCACGTAGAGCTGGTCTTCATTCTTCATTCTATATTCCAAACAACGAGTTCTACTCCTTTCTGTATAGTTTTCCTTTATCAACAGTAATAGAGGGGCACCTGGGTGGCTCAGGCAGTTGAGCAGCCATCTCTTGATTTTTGACCCAGGTCATGATCCCAGGGTCGTTGGGCTCCACACTGAGCATGGAATGGAGCCTGCTCTCTCTCTCTCTCTCTCTCTCTCTCTCTCTCTCTGTCTCACACACACACCCACTCTTCTGCCCCCTCCCTGCTCATGCTCTCTCTCTCTCTCTAAAGTAAAATAAAAATTTTTTAAATAGCAATAGAAATAATTCTCTAATTTTATGTGTTTATAGTTAAAAACACTTTTTTGAGTCTTCTGAATGGGTCTGGAGTTTTCTTTTTCTTTTTTTTTCTTTCTTTCTTTCTTTATTTTTTTTTTTTTTTGGTACAGTTGACACACAGTGCTGTATTAGTTTCAGGTATCCAATTTAGTGATTTGACAAGTTTATACATAATGCTATGCTCACCACAAGTGTAGCTACAATCTATCGTGTTACATCACTATTACAATATCATTGACTGTATCCATTATGCTGTGTCGTTATTCCCATGACTTATTCTATAACTGGAAGCCTGTATCTCCCTCTCCCCTTCACCCATTTTTGCCCAACCCCCCACCCCACGCCCCTCTGGCAGTTTGCTCTCTGTATTTCTGAGCCTAATTCCGCTTTTTGTTTATTCAAATTTTTTTTAGAATCCATTCATGAGTGGAATCATATGGTGTTTGTCTTCCTCAGTATGAATTATTTTCACTTACCATCCATGCTGTCTCAAATTACCACACTGGGTTTTTTTTCTTGACTTACCAACAAACTTGCTGAAAGTCAGGCCAAATTATCTCTCAGATAGAGAAACTGAGAACCAGTTAATTGCTAAGTGATAGAAGTCTAAAAGTTACATCTATCGTCCCTTCACTCTGGTCTTGACAACTACATTCTGTTGAGTCATATGGAGCACAGTTATTGGGGGGATTCTTTTTAAGAGAGAGAGAAAAACATAAGCATGTTTGAGAGATTCTAAAACATATAAAATATTAAAAATACATAAAATAAATACAAGTGAAAATTTGGCTTATACCCTAGACAGTTCCATGTGCCTTCAGCCTGAGGGCACTGCAATAAACCCCAATGAAACTTTGATACCTGGCACCCTCTTCAAGTCTGGTGGTGCACATAGCTCACAACTGGTTCCATGGTTGTTCCCTGGAACACTGGCAATGACACCAGTTTTCATGAAAGAAAAATACAAGGAAGGGACACCTGGGTGGCTCAGTTGGGTAAGCATCCAACTTCAGCTCGGGGTCATGATCTCACTGTACGTGAGTTCGAGCCCTGCATTGGGCTCTGTGCTGACAGTTCAGAGCCTAGAGCCCACTTCTGACTCTGTGTCTCCCTCTCACTCTGCCCCTCCTCCACTTGTGCTCTGTTTGTCTCTGTCTCTCTCCCTCTCTCTGAAAAATAAATAATAAACATTAATTTTTTTAATACAAGGAATACCATCAAGATTTCCACAAAACTTGACAGCCCCCCCTTGTATCTACAAGAATTCTTTCATGTCCAATCATCTTGATTAAGAATGTTAAATATTGTGCATTTCAAATCACTAAATGTAGTTATTCTAAGTATACATACAGTTAAATTTTTAAAAGGAGCTATTACCAGCAGAGACAAATGATTTCTATAACAGATAGCAACATCAGCACATATCAATAGAAAGGCAAAGACAATTCATACACTGGCAGACAGAAAAGGTAGTCATAAGTGAAAATGGGTATAAGAAACATTTTGTAGTTTATGCACTGTTACTCATTCTATTACTTCTCTTTTAAGCCCAGAATATTAAAAAAAATCCCTAGGAGATAGAGAGTTGGGTTGGAGACCAACCATAAGTCATATTCCACACGTATAACTACAATTTTCTAGGTAAGATTCTGATAAAATGAATGTCAAAAGGAAAAGCAGTTATAAACAAGAGGGACTACATTGTGGTATAATGAATGTAGAATATTTCATATTTACTTATATTCATAGAAAGTTGCAAATATTGTATAGAGACTTTCATATACTCCACACTCACTTTACCCTATTATTAACATCTTACCTTAGGTATTGGTACCTTTGACAAAATGGATAAAGCCTATTATTAATTAATACATTATTATTAACTAAAATCCATACTTAACTTTCCTTATTTTTTATCTAATGTCTTTTTTTCACTCAAGTATTATGTAGAGTGACCCTTATCATTATTTGACCCAAATTATTATTTAATATTTTTCTTATAATTAGACAGTGGGCTGGGGTTTTGGGGAAAAAGTTCACAAATGTAGTGTCATTCAAATCACATTTGATCAAGGGTACATACTATCAACATGACTTATCATTGTTGATGTTAACCTTGTCTACCTGGCTGCACCAGAGTGAATCGGAGTCCTCCCCTGTAAAGTTACCCTTTTCTTCCATTCCATGATGCACTCGTGGGAAGGAAGTCACTATGTACAGCCCACACATAAGGAGTGGGGAGTTGTGCCCACTACTTTGTTTTGCCCCTCAAAGTGTTCCAGCTTTAGCCTTTGGGAGGTCTTCCAGTTGGCCCCCGTGTAGCTCGTGTCCTTTTGGCATACCCTTATCAATGTGATCAGTCTGTGTGTGTGTGTGTGTGTGTGTGTGTGTGTGTTTAGTTTTTTAAGCCTTCCTACTTTCTGGCACTACAAGATGCTCCAGGCTCACCTTGCATATTTCCTTTTCTAGTCCTAGAATCAGCCATTGTTCAAAGGAGTAGAATAGGTTTTAAGACAGACTTAAGTGGATTCAATCGTGGCTCCACACTTACTTACCTATGACCTTGGGCAAGTTATTTAGCATCTCTGACACTCGCTTTCCTCACTTGTAAAATGAGAACACTACTAACCTCAAAGTGTTACCATTAGGTCTAAATAAGAAAATACATATTAAAGTCAACTTTTTCACACTTTAAATATTTAATAAATATTAATTCTATCCCATTCCTTGTCTTTGTCACCAGTTAGCACAACAATCTACTAGCTTCCCTGAATCACTTCCCACCTTCTACCAACTGAGGATGCTTCCAAAACCACTGACCTGTAATAGTCACTTACAATCTAGGGATGTCTTTTTTTGTGCATAAATTAACACTTACACAGATGCACAGATACATACACACATATGTTGTATTAATTCACCTAAATGTAAAATATTTCTATGTGAACATGTCCATCCTTGGTATGACATATATTTTATGTGAAATACATCACAGAAGCAATTTTGTAAAGCTCGTATTTCACATCATTAATGTAGAGAAAAAGGAAAAAAAATATTCGCCAAATGAGTAGTTACCATAACAAGTACATGCAAGTGGCTTTGTTTTTGGACAATCACTTCATCATCATTTTAACATTTCAGTTTCCATGACAACCAAATACAGTTAGTGTTATCTCTAAATACACTCCCAGGTATTTTTCTTCCTCAGTGAAGCAAGGTCTTTCATTTTATACTAAAGAGATCAAGGCTATCTGTATATGTTTAATGTCAAATCTATCAAAGACAACCCTTTATCATGGAAAAAAATGAACATCAGATTCAGTAACATTATGAATATCATCTGCTTTTTTTCTTAATCATAACTATCAAAGAATTGTAAGAAAATATTCCAGAAATACACAAAGGAAATTTGTCTAAATTTTTAGTATAGGTTATACTCCAAAGAAAGAAGTATTTAGCTGTAAGAGTCAGACCTCATCCTGTGTTGATATTAGTTTGTATTTTTATAGCACAGTAAGCCTTTTAGTCACTGAGAGACATGAGGCACATAACCCTGGCCCAAACGTAGTTTGTGTATCTGCAAAGGCTTTTATGTAAGTGAACCTATTTCTGTTGAAGCTGAACTTGTAACTTCATATTTTCCATCTCACAGTTCGGTTCCAACTGCCCTTTTTAGCTTTTTTCACTTATTCTCCCTTCATTCTCTTCTCCTACAGACAGTCCCCAACTTGTGTTTTATTGACTTTATGATGATGCAAAAGCAATATGCATTCAGTAAAAGCTATACTTTGAATTATGCATTTTGATCTTTTCCCAGGCCAGTGATATGTGTAGATCCCTCGTGATACTCAGCAGAGGCAGAGAGTGGTGCTGGCCGGTAAGCCACACAACCACAAGGGTCAACAAAGTATACACTCACAACCATTCTGCTCCTTCTCAGCAATTCTGTTTTTCACTTCCAGTAGAGTATTCAATAAATTACATGAGATATTCAATACTCTGTTACAAAATAGACTTTGTATTAGATGATCTTGCCCAACTATAGGCTAATGTATGTGTTCTGAGCACGTTTAAGGTGGCCTAGGCTAAGCTATGATGTTTGGAAGGTCAGGCATATTAAATGCATTTTGACTTAAGATACTTTCAGTCTGCAGTGGGTTTATGGGATGTAACCCCATCATAAGTCAAGGAAGAGCTGTTTTGTCCTATTTTCCCTCTTTTCTTTCCTCCACCTTCTCCTTTTCTCTCTTAACCTGCCAACCCCTGCGTTATGTGCTAGTAGTAACAGCAGTGGTACTGATGGTAAATCAGGTCAGAGATCAGGTGTTTAATAAACACCTTCTTGGTGTCAAAATGCTACTTGGGAGAAACTCTAGTCAAAATCTCTCAGACATTCAGGGCACTTGGGTGGCTCAGTTGGTTAAGCGTCCGACTTCAGCTCAGGTCATGATCTCACAGTTCGTGAGTTTGAGCCCTGCATCGGGCTCTGTGCTGACAGCTCAGAGCCTGGAGCCTGCTTTGGATTCTCTCTCTCTCTCTCTCTCTCTCTCTCTCTCTCTCTCTCTCCCCCCCCCCCGCCACTTGTGCTCTGTGTCTCTCCCTCTCTCAAAAATAAATAAAGTGTAAACAAAAAATTTTAAAAAAATTTCTCAGACATGCAAATACAGACACCTTATAAGAAAGCTCTAAATTGAGACCCAGTACCCAATCTTATTCTGCTTAGCTTTTAACACTATTTGATATCAAGTGTTCATTACTGTGAGAAGCTGACTCTATGATATATTAGTCAGTATCAAAAAGCCATATGGCTCAAATTCAGCAATTACAAGAGATAGACAATTATTGTCCTATATCCTTTGTTCAGATCTGTCTTCAATAGGTATGCCAAAAAAGGTATACATAAAAATAAATCTGAATGAGATCTTTTTAAAGATTCTGCAGCTGCTAATTCGTCTGGGAGCAACTCAGTGCGAATCAGCATAGTGATACCACACAATGCTGTCATTTTTCTGGGCCTTATATATATCCAGGCCCTGTAATATCAAGTACAACATGAGGAGCCAAAGAAATCATAGTCGTATTTCATAGTTCCATATTTTTACTGTCATCAGCTTTATCTTTCCAGGAGAGTCTTCCGTTAGTAACTTAGAGTTATATATCCCTTTCAGTATGCCTCAGAAAAATCTTTTATATAGAGCTTACCTGCTTTCATTTTTGTATAAGAAACTTGGGGATGGATATTTAATTATTATAGAGAATATAGGAAATTGCAGATAATGTACCATACTTAAAAGTTGTGCGTTATAGTTAGGATATTATTTCAGCTGCATGTAACACAGACCTAAAACAGTGATTTAAGACAGACAGAAGTGTTTTACACTCTCACCTAAAAGATTGGGTATAAAGGCTGTGTTACTTGTAGTCACTTAAGGGCTCTGTTGTTTTGTCTTTCCTGGATTTCTGTCTTGTCCCATGGTTCAGGATGTTGTGTGACCACGTTCATGTTCCAAGCAACAGGATGGAAGCAGGGTGTGAGAAAGGTTTGCTTCTCCTTTTTAGGACATGAGTTAGAAGTTCCACACATCATTTCCGCTAACAGCCTATTGTCCAGAATTTAGTTCTGGTTGGTCATGTGATAGCTAAAATAGATGATTTTATTTCTATGAGGAAGAAGTGGAGAAAAGATGTGGGGAGACAACTGTAAATCTCCATTAATTTCCATTTTCAGTAGAAAGTTTTGTGTGTGTATGCTTAATTCTAATTTCTCAAAGTTCAAAGCGGATGTAGAAGAAACCCAGATAGAAATAGTGCTTGATAAGTCTTACTGCTCTGTAAAATGAAGCCTTGAGTCATTCACTGCTGACATATCTCCTCCCACCTGATGCCTTCATCATTCACCACTCAGGAGTCATCAGTCTGCTAATTAATTACCTTGAGTACACAGACAAAACATCATTTTGCTTTTCTCAGAGGCTGCCACTTTTTACTTTTCCTACTCACTGCTACAGAGAATAGAATTTTCTAGTTCTTTATGGCTTTCATGGAAGGGGATATTTGTTTCCTCTTCTAGAGGTATTACTTGTGGTTAGTGACTTTCCATTAGGATAGCTGACCTCACCCTTCTGTCCACCTGTTGACTCATTCTTGAATTCTTCTGGTTATATAGATTAAACAACATCCTCATTGGCTGCTCATCTACATTTCCCTAGAAACACCATTCTCTGTTACCTGTCTCCACAGATACTTCTTACAGTCTTCACCCCATTTTATGACAACTGACCTATGTGGCTGATCTCTAGCTACTCTGGGGCTTGCCTCCCTGTTCTCCTGAAGAGTTCATACAGCTTGTATATTATAGGTGCCATGTGTATTATATTCTCCTTTGTCCTTTCTGTGACTGATAGTGTTTTGGCCTCTTTGCTTTCTCTGAGATTATTTTATTTCAGTTTATTTGGTGAGAACATTGAAGTTCTACTTCCTTTGATGATTTCAAATTTCAAATTTCTCTCAGTGAAGAAACTCCCTTGCAAAGCTTTATCATCAACTCCACAGGCAAAGTTTTTCCTGCCACATAGAGGTGAGAAATTTTTAAATTTGTAGTGTTAACAGAACTTTTCTAGCTCTGCAATATAGGCAGGTAGTTCAATTTGTAATGTTTAAATCCTATAAATGAATCAAATTGATTTAGTCTTAGGAGAAATGATTCGTGAATGTTCATGGCAGCATTATTTGAAATTACCAAAAACTGGAAATAACACAAACGTCTACCAGCAGGTGAACAGATAAACAAAATGTTGTATATGCAGAGAATTAAAACACCATTTGGCAGCAAAAATTAATGAACTGCTGATATCATGGAGGACTTGCAAAACATTCTGCTGAGTGAAAGAACCCAAAGAAAAACACAGTAAACAACAATTCAATTTGTACAAGATTCAAATTAATCTATAGTTGACACAAAGCAGATCAGTGGTTACCTGGGGCAAAGACAGGAAAGAGGAATCAACTGTAAAAGGCCACAAGATCTCTTCGGGTGGCAATGGGGATGTTCTGTTCCATGATGTGGCAATGGTTTCATTGGTGTCTACAAGTGGCCAGACTCACCAAATTGTACACTGCAAATGACTGAATTTGTTGCATATAAATTACTCCTCAATAAAACTGATAAGGAAAATAATTTCTTGAGAGAGTGGGAGAAACAAAATTTTCATATAAGAGAATCTAGTTTCATATTAGAATTATCTTCAACATTAAATTCTCAAATTCATTAGTACTTCTTCAAAATGATGGAAGAAAGAAGGATTTAACTCTTTATTCTAGAATTCCTATTCAAATGCTTCTCTCACTTTGACATTACACACATAGACACACACACAGCATTTTACATTTCAAATGCAAATGGCACTTCTGGTATCCCCTTTACAGTACTAATTTAGTTCTAAAACCAAGATAATAAGTCAAGAGGTGATAAACCAGGGGCGCCAGAGAGGCTCAGTTGGTTAAATGTCAGCTCAGGTCATGTTTTCATGATTAATGGGTTTGAGCCCCGCACTGGGCTCTGTGCTTGCAGAGGGGAGCCTGCCTGGTATTCTGTCTCTCCCTCTCTATCTCTCAGCCCCTCCCCTGCTTGCTCTTGCTCCCTCTCTAAAATAAATCAATAACCTTTAAAAATATATTTAAAAAGTGGGGCGCCTGGGTGGCTCAATCGGTTGAGCGTCTCACTTCTGCTCAGGTCATGATGTCATGGTTTATGGGTTTGAGCCCTATGTCAGACTCTGTGCTGACAGCTCAGAGCCTGGAGCCTGCTTCTGATTCTATGTCTCCCTCTCTCTCTGCCCTCCCCCGCTCATGCTCTGTGTCTCTGTCTCTCTCTCTTAAAAATAAATAAACATTAAAAAACAAATAAATAATATGTTAAAAAAAGAAGTGATAAGCCAAATGAAAATACATGAAGAGGATGAAGAGTAGAAACTTTTGTTGCCTTCAATTTCCTATCCATGATTGAGAACACGCAGTCTCACTCCCTGGCTTCTGTGCTGCTGGTGATGCTAACCATGCTTTCGGAGGGAGCAAACAATCCTGCATTTCTCCACAGAATGGTGCACCACCAAAGCCACGTGTCTCCACTGGCTAGAGGCTGAAATACCACTGCAGCATTCGCCACCAACCACATAGGGTAGTGCAGGTCAGTTAACATTTTGACCGGTAGCTTCCATTTCTTAGTAAATACAAAAATGAGTCACATGAAGAAATGAGAAGTTCCTGTTAGGGTCTGGAGAAGAATGTGGGTCCTTTCACCAGCAGAGATCCAGGACAGATTCAGATTGTTTGCTGGTAGCTTCTCTAAGGGCAGACACTGCAACTAGAAAAAAGGTTGCAACTCTGATAGAAAAGGAAGGCTCAGGGAGGGCAGTCCTTATTGTGTGGCTGGAAACTTCCTGCAGCTGACATGCACATCCTTCTTGTTGTAACAAATGTTCTCCTGATTTAAAAACTTACATATCTTCTTCTGAAAAGATGGACTGCTTGAATTGCCAGCTTGTTGTTACAAGCTCATAAGGGAAAAAACAAAAAACACACACACAAAAAAACCCAAAAACCAAGCACCATGTTCTTTCTGCCTATATGTCAGCTTTCATCCAGATACCTGCATGGCTTGTTCCCTCAGCACATTTATGCCCTTGTTAAAATGTGACCTTCTCAGTAAAATATTTCTGCCCATTTATTTAAAACTGAACCCTATGAAAACTCATCCCCCAACTACACACACACACACACACACACACACACACACACTTCCTGTGCCCCTTCTCTGTTTTATATTATATCCATCATCCTGCCATATGATAAACCATATTTTTACTCATTTATTTTCTGTCTTCCCTCTACCCCTTGGAACCTTCATAATTTTTTTTTCTAGTTTGTTCACTACTTTATTCCAAGGTCCAGAAGAGTTCCGAGAACACATTGGATACTATTTAAATCCAGATGAGTAAGTGAATGAATGGATGAATGAATGAATGAATGAATGAATAAAAGGCTATGACACAGAGAGAAAAACATAGGTCCACAACATACATTAGAGACCAATTCCTTAACAGACTGGTAGGAGGAAGCAAGGAAGTTTAATTTTCCTTAAATTTTAATAGGAAACGCTCCATGAGCCTCCATGAACAGAGCATCTAGAATTCTATAGTTTAGTATTTTCCGAACTGTTTCAATGGTTTTTTCATGAGATCTTGATATGTGTTTGTTATTCAAGGGCATGTGTGAATAATTACATTATTAGAAATATACATTACATTTATTTCTTAGAGAAGCAGAAAGTACATTTTCTTAAGAGCTCTGATAAATTCTGCAATAAAACCAAATTTTTAAAAAGTCCACAAGCTAGTTTTCATAATCCTGTTTCTCAAATTTATTTAACAATAATGTCTCCTTCCCTTTTGAAACATCTATTAACATCTAATTCAACATTACTATTCAGTGAAGCCCAATTTAGGAATTTTGGCATATTCATATCTTTGAGGGAAAAGAAAAACTGTATCAGTCATTTAGGGACTCAAAGGTATAATGCCAATACAGCAATCCTGAAAAGAATTGCTTAAGAATTCAACTGAACCAAACAAGAAGTGAATCATAATAATGAATCAAAGAGAGAAGGACAAATATTTTATAGAAACAATGTGAACTATGAATTTACACACAAGGCTTAGCAATGAAATTATATATACTTATATATATAACTATGTATACTTAGGACTAAGTCCAAGTAATTGTTGATGAATTCTTTAAGTTTAGTACAGTTTAAGAAAGGATTTTGAAGTAGAATATGTAATACAAAAATAAAATGGATAATACATAAGTGAGGGAAAAAAAGCATATAGGTGAGAATTATAAAATAATGGAAGTGGGGCGCCTGGGTGGCGCAGTCGGTTAAGCGTCCGACTTCAGCCAGGTCACGATCTCACGGTCCGTGGGTTCGAGCCCCGCGTCGGGCTCTGGGCTGATGGCTCAGAGCCTGGAGCCTGTTTCCGATTCTGTGTCTCCCTCTCTCTCTGCCCCTCCCCCATTCATGCTCTGTCTCTCTCTGTCCCAAAAATAAATAAACGTTGAAAAAAAAATTTTTTTTAAATAAAATAATGGAAGTTATACTTACAAATAGATTCTTCATTAAATCGTGGGACAATTAACCCTCCACTTGATGTGGGGGAATGACCACCATACATATAAAAAAATAATTACTAATTAACCATGGATTAAAACTTAACATCAAAAATAAAATCATGACAAGATGAATAAGGAGAACAATAGTTCAGTAATTCTGGGCTAAAGCTTTCTAATTAGAATACCATGGTCAGAAGACTAATTCTTAAGAAACCACAGTTATATCTCCATTGTACTTACATGCTATACATGAAAAAAGTCACAAAAAAATTTTAAGGAGAAGCAATAATCTTTAAAACAGATTTGCAACCTATGTGACAAAGTATTATGTTTTTTACTTAGGATTTTTAAAATTTTGTGAGCATGAAGACAGGCACCCTCAAATCCACAGATTCCTTCATAAAAGCAAGATACAAAAACAAAGCATTACACTTTTGAGAAAGGGCTTAAGTTTTTTAATTAAGCATATATAGATTTGTCAAAATTAACAAGATCAGTAATTCATAGACTCAGCAAGTATTTGGGGAAACAAGTGTTCAAATATACCATTGGTAGGAGTCCTTCATTCCCAATAACTATCAGAATTGAGATAAATCTTTACCTTAACAACTCTACTTTTAGAAATGTATCCAAAGGAAGGAACCAGAAATATGCAAAACAACATGTCTATATTCAATGGAGCATTTCTTTTTTTTTTTTTTCAAGAGAGAAATTAAATGTTTAGCAATTAAAGTGTGGGAGAATTTGTAGCATCATTTTAAAAATATGGGCTTTGGAATGAGGATGCAGCTATTCTGATAGTAAGACCTTGGGTAGTGTCTTAACTTCCCTAAATCTTAGTTTTTGTATGTAACACACACACACACACACACACACACACACACACACACACACACCAATATACTGATTCAATGGAGTATTACATAGCTCTTCAAACAAACAGCTTAAATCATGCCCTGACATGAAAAGTGTTCATGATACACTGTTAAGTTGAAAACAACCTAGTCCTGTGTACACATTAGACTGATCATATTTATATCACATGTTCAACTATATATTTCATATCATGAAAAATACATATTAAACTATTAGCAATAATTATCTCAGCAAGTGGGGAGGTGGTAGGTCAGGGAAATGGACTAGATATTAGAGGAGGCCTTGATTTTCTACTGTATATGTTCTATAATGTTTAAAGATTTTTCAACCGATTGCCATTGCCTTTTTATAAATCAGCACTGGCAACAAAAATTCCTCCAAAAAATGGGCAAAGCCAAACAAGCCTATTTGTTGTATCTTTATAACACTCTGTGAAGCTTTCCCCATGAAGGAATGACCCTTTATCAATGCTTTACCCATTTCAGACCTTTTTAAAATTTATTTATTTTGAGAGAGAGAGCAAGAGAGAGAGCTAGCAGGCATGTAGGGGAGGGGCAGAGAGAGAGGGAGAGAGAGAATCCAAGCAGGCACCACACTGTTAGCATGGAGCCCAGTGTGGGGCTAGAAACCACAAACTGTGAGATCATGACCTGAGCCAAAATCAAGAGTTGGATTCCCGACTGACCTACTCAGGTGCCCCTCCATTTCATCATTTTTAAAAAGTCCACCCCTGTACTCAAAGTTAGGCATACCTGAGATTCATAGATCCTGCCTTTTAATCCTTCTTATTAAAAACATAATTTCCAATAATTTATTTTTGAATCCTAACAACTGAATTCTCCATCAGTTAATTAATCTTATTACAGGATTAAAATCAGAATTAATAATGAACTAAGGTATGCCATTTAAAAATCATTTTTCAAAACCCTTTCGAATTTAAAAGAGAAGTCAGACACTGAGGTGTGACACAAAGAGCCAGTGAATCTCAAAGTTAGAGGTTAATCCTAGGATTATGTGTTGTAATAGTTATATGTGTAATTTCATCATTGGAAGGAAACCACTTAAATGCTGTTTCCATGTTTGCTTAAATAATCTCTCACTGAAGCAATTCACTGAAATTTAATTACAGCCTGGAAGGCGATTCTCCCACCAGACCTGGAACACTAGTATAGACTCATCCAATGTTCATATAAAACTGGAATATAACTCCAAGAGATCAGGAGTAATGATTCGGGTAGCAAAAAATGCCAGATTGCATAAAGAAAGACACCTGGTGATTTTATTACTTTAAAAAGAGTAGCTCTCTGTAAACATTTTCTGGAGATCATTTTCTAGCTTAAAAGCAAGCTCACCACCCATATAGTAACAAGAATTTACTCTGGAGCTAGACCACTATTTCTGGAGTTCATAGGCTCAAAAATCCAACATCTATGGAAGACCTTTTTTTTTCTTTTTTTGAGAAAAATCTTATAATTCAGAGAAACTTCTCTTATTGACTGACTTAGAATAGATCATAATTCAAAGCAAATGCTACATTGGAAATGTACCACTGAAAGACATTTTGAATTAAAAAAAATTGCTGTTTCATGTCTGAGGAGGTGACCTATTGTACTTTACTAAATAAAATAAATAATCTGAAGCCACTCGATTAAGATAACAGTTTTAGAACTCCTATAGCTCACTTTAATAAGATTTTATTAAAGTTGCCTCTAAGCTTTCTCACTTTAATTCAATTTATACGTTTTAAATATATCCTCCAGGAGTGATACAAACATTTCATCAAAATACTCTATATATTAATCCTCAGCAGAGAGTTGAAGTCCATACCCAACCCTCACACCATGTACACCAATAGTTCCCCAGCGCAAACCACCAGCATCTCATGCACAGACTTCTGCAAGTCTTAACACTTTCTTCCCCTTTTCAAAAAGTATTTCCTGGAATGCCTCAGGGGCTCAGTCAGTTGAGTGTCAGACTCTTGCTTTTGGCTCAGATCATGATCCCAGGGTCATGGGATCAAGCCCCTCATTGGGCTCTGTGCTGAGCATGGAGACTGCTGAAGATTCTCTCTCTCTCTCTCTCTCTCTCTCTCTCTCTCTCTCTCTCTCTCTGTCTCTCTCTCTCTCTCTCTCTGACCCTCTCCTCCGCTTGTGCTCTTTCCCTAAGATAAAAAATAAAATAAAAAATTTAAAAAGTACTTCCTAAAAAGTACTTCTTATGGTCTATTTTCCTAAGAGCAGCCAAAGAGATTATTCTGCATGGAACTCTTCTGCACAAAATCTTACCATGACCCTCCTCCTTCCTTACCACCCTCACAGAATATATCCAAAGACTACAGATGACCTGTATGGCCTGGTGCATTAGTATTTTCTATTTCTCTCATACTGCTTTGGAGACACTACCCTGCATGGCAGTCCTCAAACATACCCTTAAAGATTTTCCTATGTGGGAAGGTCTACCCACCTACCGCTCTATTGCTTAACTCTGTTCTCTTCATTTAGATCTCTGCTTCAATAGCACCTCAATAGAGAGGCCTTTTCTGAGACTCGCTACCATTCTTATCTCATCTTTATGTCTCAGAGTATATGACATATTTGTTCTAGGTTTGGTTATGTTCACAAGTCTTCCTGAATCACTAGCTTGATATATTTTATCACTTTGAAAAAAAAATAATAACTGTTATCCATTTAAATATCCCTTCTGTTCCATTCTCTCATTTCTTTCCTTATAGAAACTCAATTATACTGAATTAAAATTTGTCACTGTTATCTTTTTGGTCTCCAACCTTTTATTCTGTAATTTTTCAAAAAAAAATTGTTAGCGTTTATTTTTGAGAGAGAGAGAGACAGAGTGTAAGCGGGGAAAGGACAGAGAGACAGGGAGGCACAGAATCCGAAGCAAGCTCCAGGCTCTGAGCTGTCAGCACAGAGCCCGATGTGGGGCTCAAACCCACAGACTGTGAGATCATGACCTGAGCCCAACCTACTGAGCCACCCAGGTGCTCGTCTTCTGTAATTTTTATTTGTGTCTCTGTTTTTCTTTCTGGATGTGTTTTTCTTTCCTATATAATGTTTCACTCTTTATATCTTCCATTGTTCTTAACCTACTTTTATTTTTTTAATGTTTATTTATTTATTTTTGAGAAGGGGGGGAGTGAGCGAGAGTGGGGGAGGGGCAGAAAGAGAGGGAGATAGAGAATCCCAAGTAGGCTTCACGTGGTCAGCACAGAGCCCAATGCTGGGCTTCATCTCATGAACCATGAGATCACAACCTGAGCCGAAATCAAGAGTCAGCTGCTTACCCCACTGAGCCACCCAGGTGCCCCAGGAACTGTTCTCTGAAGACTGCATTTCCATATCAGGTATTATTGCTCCATCATCTATCTACCTTTGACCTTACTACAAAATTTGACAGTTAACATGCTCCCTTCCTGGCCATTCTATTGGTTTGTGGGGGCTCTGAACTAGCCAAGATTCCTACCTATTTCAGTTATTACTTTTCCCTGGTTAACTTTTTTGAAATTTTTAAATATTCCCTCATCCTCTACAGGATGGAGTTTCTCCCAACTCTCAGAACTGAGCATTCTTTCTCTATAAATTTGTGGTCACACCAATTCTAAACACTGACTATAAATTGTATAAAGTTTCTTAACCCTTATCTTTGTACCTTCACTTCTACCCAAATCCAGGCCCCTTTTCAACTGCTTAGAGAATCCTTCAATTATGCATTGTTCTGATCCTCAACCTAACATAAAGCTTTTAGTCTACAAAGCTTCATTAATAAGTAGAATCTAAGCTTTCTTTTCCCCAAAAAATTCATCCTTACTTGTTCAAACTTCTCTTTTCACACTGTTAACCTGCTGGAACTGAGATATATCCTGCCAGGCCTGGAGGTAATCCATGCAAGAATGCTTTAAAGACCATAAGGACATTTCACTGCTCTTTATGTTTTTAAATTCGCCAGTGTTTAAGACATACATTCGCTTCCTGTTCTGGGATCAGCCCAAAAGAACAACAGTTGTTCTATTTTTCCATGTGATGATTTTCCATGACTTACGTTTTATCACATAACCCTCTATTTTCTTTTCTATTTCAACAAGGGTGTGCTGTCAAAGTACTTAACAAGCTCTCCCCAGGAGTGAGATCTTGTATTTATTAGATGGTAGTTAAACTTAGGGTTCTGGGAATCCATGTGCAAAAGACAGACAAGATATTGCTCCAAAGAGTTTATGTTCCTGTTGGGGGGACACAACAATCAAACAACAGGACAATGACAACAAAAGAGTTTCTCGTTAATGAAGTTGTGAAATTAGAGAGTAAAAGTGGTTCATATCCAAAAGAATGGCTCTTTCACCTATCCTCTCAGTCCTAAAGGTCTTATTTAATAAAAACTCAATGCCGTAATTGACTTTGTACACTTACAGAAAAACAACAACAACAACAACAACAACTCATTTTTAGTTGGGCTGTGAAGTTTGATGCCATTTTTCAGAACTTTCAGAAACCAAATGGCCAAAATACGAAATGGTGGAATTTAGTGGCCTACATAAAGTAAACAGGTACATTCTTCCTCCTCCTCCACTGAGCAGTGACAAAGGGAAGGGCCATTGTCAGAGGCATCCAATAACTGACCTTTAATTTGGAAAGGAAATGAAAGGTGGTCAGGTGGGGAGAAAGCAATTTCTTTTATGGTTTGAGACTGACTTAGGATTTTTTGTTTGCCTTTTTAAAGACTTATTTATAAAAATCTTTGCAAAAAATATCCATTATGCCATTGACATAACTTGAATTAATCACAGAACCACAATTTATTATCGAGCATCATTTAGCAACTATGTTGAAATAACTGCCAGTCAGCTTCCCATAATATCATCCCAAAGAATTGATTATATCCTTTAGTTTTTGATCTAATAGTTGTATACGAATGGTGAAATAGTTACTAATCTAAACAATAGGCATTCATAAAGGTATTGTAAATCATAGTCGCAGGCTATAGTCGTATTCTGTATTTCACAGATATTTTCCACCATGCCTTAAAGAATGGCGTGAAAATCTTTGTTAGATAGCTACATTTTGTACAGCTTTCCTTGGTCTTCAAGACCCAATTCAGGCAACTGGCTTGGGAATGTAAGTGTATGTAGTCTTATTTTCATTACATTATTCATTTATATAGCATCTCTCTTCCTCAAAGATCTCAAGGCGATTTACAAACATTAATTGCCAAATACTTGTAGTGTTCCTTTGAGATATGTAAACCTGAAGTTGAACTAATTAAAAATTATAATCAAATCCCCCTTTACACACACACACACACACACACACACACACACACACACACTTTACTTACTTATAGAATAACCCTTTCTAGGCTGTGGAACTGTAATTGTTCAAAAGTGAGTACAGGGAACAACAGCAACAAGCTGATTAGGCCAGCATGGCCTCAGGACTCATGAGAATCTGGACCTTCACTTTGAAGTGATTTGTCTATGTGGAAAACCAAAACAATGAAGCTAAGTCCATGAAAAATTTGATTTTTACCAAGATAAATTTCCAAAAAAAAAATGAGATAGTATAAAGCTAAGTCAATGAAAAGTTAGATTATACCAACAAAATTTGCACACCAAGCTTGCACTTCTGGGATGGAAGGGGAAAATTCCATCTCAGTCATTATTAAACCTCTTTCTCCATTCTAGTATTGCATTAGATTCTCAAAGACCCATGTGATATTCAGAGAAAGGATTTCTAATATTCAGCCTCTCTGAATGACCCCTGACATCCTCACTGATGCTGGTTCCTTGTGGATAGTGACTCTCTCCTTCCATGTCACATGCCTAGCACAGGGTTTCTTTGACCACACTATGAAGCCAGTGCCTCTGCGTTCTGGCCACCTCACCAGGGTACTGCTTTAGAGAATAGCAACAAAACAAAAAATTGGTTTTTGAAAAAAAAATTGATGAACTCCTAATGATATTGGATCAAGATTTAAGAAAAAAAAAAGCAAACCAAATAATCAGTCTGAAGAACAAAAAGGGGACATCGCTATAAACTAGACATTAAAATGAGTATCATATAAGCCAACCTGTTGATAAATTAAATATTAGATGAAATAAACCAACTCCTAGAAAATACAATTCATAAAACTGAAAAAGTAAAATCTATATATTCCTGTGACTATTAAAGAAAATGTCACTAATTTCAGGTATATGAGGTAAGTGAAGCAGCCCGTGCTGTCCGTACTATGTCATTCTGCTCCTGGCTTTATTTTTCCCTGCCGTAAGTAAGGGGGTTGAACTGCATTCTCATTCCACGAAGGAAGCTCTAGACAAATAAGGTTTAACCAGCAAACTCTACCAAATACATAAGGAAGGAATAACACTAATATTACATATACTTTCCAGATTGCAGAAAAAGTGGGTCACTCTCCAAGTTTTTATGGGGCCGTCATAACCTTGATACCAAACCACAAAAAGAACAGCATAAGAAAAGAAAAACATAAGCCAACCTTATTTATGAACATAGATACAGAAAAATTTTAAACAAATAGTAGCAAAACTATTACAGTAAAACATGCAATATACCATGATGAAGTAGCATTTACTTCAGAAATACGTGTTAATTTAACATCAGAGAAGCACTGTACTGTGCCCTTTTAACACAGTAAAGAAGAGTCATACGACCACCCCAGAAAAGAATAATTAAATTTAATATTGATACACTATCAATACTTCTACTATTTGAATTCAGTACTTTTAAAAGCTAGACACCAACCACACACACACACGCGTGCACACACACACACACACACACACACACCAGAAGTGAGAACAATAGTTGCCTTCAGAAAGATAGAAAGATAAGAAGTTAAAAAAAAGATGCTTGGTTATGTTTATTCAAAACTATGTCTACATGAATGTACCAGCAGTAAGAACAGCTTCATATAGATCAACACATAATAATGAGTTTAGAAGAAAAGAGCACAGCAACCCAGGAAACCTGAATTTCAGGCAAAAGGGATGGAAACAAGGAAAAGGTGTCACAAAAATCTTACCTGACAGAATTCTAATCAGATGTACATGAATTCTAGGTAGTGTGTGTGTATGGCTGGCCCTTACACTGATGGGCTGCTCTCATGAATTTTTCAGTTCCCTACACCTGATGGGAAGCCCACTGTGAGAGAGGCCTTCTTAAGTGTTATCATAACTAATTACCTTCCTTGGTAACCCAGAAAAAACCCAACGTGCAACCCGGCTTCACAGACCGAGATGTAGTTCCTTCCCAAATTATAGCCTTCTCTCTCTGGAGCCATGAGAAAGTTATCTCTGTAAGCCTCAGTTTCCTTGTCTATAAAATGGAGATAAGTTGTTCCCAACTAGGAGTCTTGTTATTGGGGCAATAGTTGACATAGTTGAAGCATTTAGAAAAAAAATTTTTTGGACAGGGCGCCTGGGTGGCTCAGTTGGTTAAGTGTCCAACTTCTGCTCAGCTCACGATCTCGCAGTCCATGAGTTTGAGCCCCGCGTCGGGCTCTGTGCTGACAGCTCAGAGCCTGGGGCCTACTTCGGATTCTCTCTCCCTCTCTCTCTCTCTCTCTCTCTCTCCCTCTGCCCCTCCCCCACTCATGTCCTGTCTCTCTCTGTCTCTCAAAAATGAATAAATGTTTAAATAAAATAAAGAAATATTTTTCGTATAAAGTAAGTTCTCAGTAGGTATTAGCTATTACTATTTTGATAATTAACACCCACCAGAAGGTGGACTTACCCTTTGGTCCCAAAACAATTATATCAGAATATAATCATTATATTGAATTACTTGTTCTTGTGTAGAAGGGTGAGTAGAATATCAGTTGACCAATCCACACTGAACTAATAAGCCAAGCAGAAGCTGGTCCTTTCTTACAGTCTTGCATACCCACAGGTGAACATCAAGCCTGAAAGCCCTTCATGCTGATTTCCCATCTCATGCCCTCCTATTTCAAGCGAAGAGCTGTTCAAACAAAAGTTCTCCACCCACCTCTGTTTCTCTCTCACATTCTCACTTCCACAGACATATGCATCTACACAAGAATTGCAAGGCAACATTTACAGACATAAGCTGTTTGTATCAAGAAAAGGAAATCTCCCCCACACACTCCAAAAAAAGTGTTTGAGCCACAGTTCTGCATCGGTCTTCCGTAAGATTCGCCTTACCCATTTTCATTCAGAATCTCAGGCTACAAAAGCTGCATTTAAAAACTAGTTTTTCTAGGGGCGCCTGGGTGGCTCAGTCGGTTGAGCGACTGACCTCAGCTCAGGTCATGATCTCAGGGTTTGTAAGTTCAAGCCCCACATCGGGCTCTGTGCTGACAGCTCAGTACCTGGAACCTGCTTTGGATTCTGTGTCTCCCTCTCTGCCCCTCCCCGACTTATGCCCTGTCTCTCTCTGTCTCAGAAATAAATAAACATTAAATAAAATAAAAAATAAAAAAATAAAAACTAGTTTTTCTAAAGGAAAATTGAGAGGTAACTGCATTCTAAAATGGGTTCTTAATGGATACATTCAAGTGGGGTTTTTTTTTCCCCTAAAACAAAGGGACAGCTTGCTCCAAACGTGAATTCATGTGTCAACTGCTTGTAAAGCAGAACATGCTTTCAGCTTATAAATGATAATTAAAAAAAACAAAACAAAAACACTTTAGCACTAAGCTTCAGACAGGACTGTAAAAGGAGAAATCTCAATAATATTCGTCAGGACAGTTGTATGATTCCTTGTTTCAAATATTTCCACCAAAGTGGAAATAACATGAAAAATAAACCCTAGACTTTGGAGGTTGGTCTTATTTTGAGCTTCTGTTCTTGGGATTCTTACTAATTGTAAATCTCTGAGGACACGGACAGGCGTGGTTACCTGGGAAGCCCAGTGTGACAGCCACTGGAAGCAGCATCTGGAAGCAAGTCACTTCTGCTGCACCGATGGCCACGGCACTACTCACGTCAGTGACATCAAGCATTGTGCTGAGGCTTTGGGCAAGAAGTAACAATTAAAGATGCACGGTTAGGGGCGCCTGGGTGGCGCAGCCGGTTGAGCGTCCGACTTCAGCCAGGTCACGATCTCGCGGTCTGTGAGTTCGAGCCCCGCGTCGGGCTTTGGGCTGATGGCTCAGAGCCTGGAGCCTGTTTCCGATTCTGTGTCTCCCTCTCTCTCTGCCCCTCCCCCGTTCATGCTCTGTCTCTCTCTGTCCCAAAAATAAATAAACGTTGAAAAAAAAAATTTAAAAAAAAAAAGATGCACGGTTAGACGAAACCAGCATCCTATAGTAAATGCCCAGGTTTGGTGCAAATGGAGAAAAACGGTGGATTTACATTAGCAGTTTTCTCCAGGTGAATTAGATTTTTCACTGAGCACGCAGCTGTTACCTCTTGTTGCTCACTAACCACTTCAGTAAGTTCTAGAGAATTTGAGGCAAGTGGTCCTATAGGTTCCTTGGCCCTAACATACTTTGCAGAGGAAATAAGTCAAACTAGCATATGATTATGTGGGTCCTAATTAGAATGCAGTGGTCATGTGCATATGCCTTTCATTGTTATTCCCTACATTTTTAAAAGGTGAATTTGTTAACCCCAGAAAAAAAAAAAATCAAGTTCATTCACCATAGATGGGAAAAAGAATTTGCAAAAACAAAAAAGGATTCTCTTTAATTTTCTTGCTTATATATTCTAGACTGACTCCCAGAGTATATTTACTTCCAAACTGTGTTCTCCACTACCCACCCCCATCTTTTTGTATCTTACTGTCACAGCATTCTGTATAGATAATTCATAGAACTATAAATACTCTTCCAGGTGCAAGACTTTTAAAAAGTAATTATTCTCATGCCACTGCAGTTTTGTAATGAAATTGCTGATAAAAATATTCATATGAATATAAATCATATAAATGCTATAAAAACATATAAATGTATACCACATCTATGTCTATATAATCCTCTCATGCAACACAGGATAGCTGATATGTATCTTGAAGGCTATATTTGGCTCAGGCTGGAGACAAAATCCAATCAGTAGGGAAGTGTCCCCAAGGTACTGCCAAGCCTCATTTGGCAACAATAGCAACGTGTGACAGCATTTAATGAAATATCATATCTTTTCAATTAAAATTTTATATACTAAAGGTTTACTTAAATTACACCAAACAATTTTCAAATCTAGAGCTTAGTGAGGCAACAGAGGATGAACTGTGTGCTATTTTGGAGCATTCATGTGAACACCATCATTATTTTTCATCATTAAAAAAACACTTCCCCCAAATAATAAATATTGAGAGAAATGAGCATCCTATAATACAACATCTATTTTTATTTTAAATGATTTATCCATTTCTGGAGAGCCAAAAAAAATTAAACTTCATCAAAAGTCCTATTCAGGCTTTCCAAACCAGAATTAATAGCCTGTCATTTTACGTATGCAGTTCTTTCAATTCTGTGATTATGGAACAGTGGTTTTCTGATTTGTGTCTTCCAATGTGGGCAGCTGATTGTACACTGTGGTTAGCTGATATCTGTCTGGGAGGAAAGTTATCACCAGTGCATTGTGGGATGTTGTGGTCCAGAATGCTTGCCAGTTGCAAAGTCTGACAATCAGAAAAGGAGCAAAATACATTCAGCACCTCCTTTGTTTAGTCCCAATTACAAAAGCTGCAGACATACATTTTATAAAAGATTGATTAAACATTTCAAATAATCACTGTAGATGGAACTGGTAGATGTCAGATTGTCAGCACCAAACTATCCAGACAAGGAAAAGGCAATTTTAGATGAAAGGAGTGATTTTTTTTTCATTTATTATTATTATGTGTGTGCATGTGTATATATGACAAGCTAATGGCCCTAGGAATTATCAAATTAGTGGATTTTGTGTCTGCTGATTTCTCAATTTCTCAGTCTCATAGTTAATTTATTTAACTGCCTTCTAATTAGTAATTCTCAGCAAATAATATCACCATTTAATTGGGTAGGCTTTGCATGCTTGGCAAATCCTTCAACATCTATACCTTATTATTTGATATTCATAACACTTTTGGTTAAATTGGGCTGATGTAATATTACCAATAAAAAAAAAACTTGAAACTCAGAGAAGGTATATGACTTACCTCAGGTTTACACTGCTTTTTTAAAGGCAGAATATCCTCATTCCTAGTAGGATGATCTTTCTACTATCATTATAGCCACTCATAATGATGTTTTTTCATGCATTGTGCAACTGGTCCTGAAAACAGAAGTAAAGATAAGAGCAATCATTTGATATAGATTGTTCTGTGTACCAACAGTTCCAGATAACAGAGTCCCCATAAAATACAAGGATTATTATAATTTTTGGAAGTGTCAAAAATAATTAGATGGTTGTTGCTAGACACTGGCCAGCTGATGGACTGGTTGAGATACCTTCACAAATAGGATTTCAGAGAAGTCAAAGCTGAAATTCTACTGATGACTCTTCCCTTTTGGTTGCATGTCACCCAAATCCCCATCTTCCTATCATCCTAAGACCCATAACTGTTCCAAACAGTGAAGAGGGGCAGACAAGGTACCTTCCTACTCCACTACAAAATCGGTTTTGTCCCTACTAAGAAGTAACATGTATCAGTAACAACTTAAATCAGTACACATTTCCTTATGTCAATATATTGCAACATATCTTAACTCATTTGATCCTAAGATCTTTGTGCAATAAGCAAATATTAAAAATGACATTTGAAAGAGAGAGAGACACCATTGAGACTCAGCAAAGTGAAGTGATATCTGTGAGGTCCCGCAGCTCATAAGAGGTAGGTCAGGAATAATAATTCAAATCTTTTGACTCCAAATTCAGCACCTTTCAATCACATCTATGAGACCAGAGAACTCAGGAACTTTCCCTGGAAAGTTTATATATATATTTTGCTTCTTCTGTTCTCTCACTAGGGGTGACTAGGTGCTCATTGCCCAGAGATTCTGCATAAAGGGTTTCTTGCCACTTCCAGGTAGATATAAGAGGAATGCTGAGACCTTTTTTCTCTTTTCTTTTCCCATCAACTAAAATGGTGATATGTAGACTCCCTCTGTTAGAGAAATGCAAGCACAACTGGTATAGGAAACAAATGTGTGCTGCCGGAAGCTTATATAATTTTGGTGGCCCTTTTCAAGAAAAATAATACAAAATTATAACACAAAATTAGATATTAAAGAAAATTTTACTTAAAATGAATATAATCTCAAACCAATTACAAATCTTTAAAAACTGACAAACTGAGGGGCACCTGGTGGCTCAGTTGGTTAAGCACTGACTCCTGACTCTGGCTCAGGTCATGATCTCACAGTTCATGGGATGGAGCCTCATGTCAGGCTCTGCACTGACAGCACAGACCCTGCTTGGGATTCTCTCTCTCCCTCTCTCTCTCTCTCCCCCCCTCCCTGCTCATGCACACATGTGCTCTCTCTGAAAATAAATAAATAAAACTTAAAAAAAAACACTGACAAATGGCAATATGCAAAAAACTAATATCATTATTTATTTATAAACTAATACATGTCTAAAATACTATCTTCATATATTTTCTTGCTGAATATAATTTGCTTCTTTAAATGATGAGGATTTAAACTTAAAATTTTCTTTTAAGTTTATTTATTTATTTTGAGAGAGAAAGAGAGATCTCAAGTCAGGGAGGGGCAAAGAGAGAGAGAGGAAAAGTCAGAATCCCAAGCAGGCTCTGCACTGTCAGCACAGAGCCCAATGAGGGGCTCAAACCCACAAACGGAGGGATCATGATCTGAGCCAAAGTCAGATACTTAACCAACTGAGCCACCCAGATGCCCCTGTCATATAATTTTCAATTTAAAAAAAAAGCAAAAAAGATGAGTTTCATTCTCCTGGCATGTTTTTATTTTCTTTCCACTCACAATTTGGGAGCCAAACCTCATAGGGCCCATTCATATTGAAATATGACCTCAGGGATTCATCCTGTTTGAGTTGGCATAATGCATAAGAAAAGTATTATGGGAAGACATTTCTGCCCCAGGAGGGTTTAAATCTAGCTGAGAAAGAGCTCAGCAACACCAGCTTAGGAACCCTTCCAGCTAACCAGCTAACCTGAACTGTTAGTGCAGAAGACACATGTAGAAACCTTGGAAAATACCCATGATGTTTAATCATAACAGAAGGACTAGACTATATGGTTCCTTCCTAGCTTGAGAAAAGTGTGGCAGAAAGAATGTCTTTCTTAGAGACACAGAACAAAAAGTAGTCTGCTCTTAGGAGCGATCCTAATAACACTGACTGATTCTCCTTTTAATTCACCCATTCAAAACACACACACACACACACACACACACGACCTTCAGTGTACCAGGCACTGTACTAAGTACTGGAGACTTGACAATGAACAAAGAAGCATTCCATGTATGTGCTACCTTAGAGCTCACCTTCCACTGCTGAACAGATTGGCAGATTTAGGCAATTTCTACTCCCAGGTAGATATAATCTACTTGGATGGAAAAAGTAAGTTCCCTAGGAAATCTTGAACAATTGTTTTCTCAGTAATTGCATGGAATTCTTGACTCTCCACTGTATGTTGAAGTAACTGGAACACTGCTTACCTCTGGTGATGATCAGGAATTAGTATCATGGAGGCACATTTCAGTTGCTGACGTTTGGCATCCCAGGTCCTTGGAATCCAAATGAAGTCTGTAGCAATAATGGTGATAGGCACATAAAATTACAGAGGCAATTTAAGCCAGAAAAGAAATATCTCCTCAAGTGAACTCTCTATGACAGGGCTGGGCTGAACTACCCTATTGTTTTTAAATCCATACCACAGCAGAAAAGTTTTAAAGATGCCAGAAAGCCCTTCAGCGGGATTTAGACACTTATCCACATGACATGTCACATTTTAGGGCACATTTTCATCATGACTCATTGTGTTTGTCACAAATGCTTGATATTATAAACAAGACCCTCATTTTAAGAACCTCATTTTCTAGCATCTAATTATCCTCCCAAAGCTATAATCCTTTGTTTGTGAAATCATAATTTATTCCCATAGAAATATGATTATGACTTCAGGTAAAGGAATAAACAGGAGAAACAGATGAAACTTTTAAAACGATATTCTTCTTTCATGCAAATCTCTCTAGCAATAAAGTGAGAATTAAGAAAATAGGAAATGCATGATGAGCTGGTAAGATTGTGGCTAAATATACTCTTTCTAAAATTTTCTCAGCACCAGGTGCTTGAAAGTACACAACTTATTTAGAACTGCAAGAACTGTCTCTTCTTTTTTTCCATTCTGATTTAGGGGTACTTTCAATATTTTACAAAATTTTTACGTTACTTAATTCTTAAATTTCGCTCTTCCTATAAATCTTTTTAACTTTCTGAAGTCCAATTTCATCCACATGGGTAAAATTTCTAAAGGTCATATTTATGTCCATAGCTTTCAGTACGAATTCTACAAATTGTTTTGTAGGTCCTTGACTTTCTAACATTGTATATTTAAAATAGCAAAAAATGCTAATATGTTCAATGTTAAAATGAACCCCACGCACATACACTGTACATGTATTATAAATGTTACACATATACATATTATAAATGGTAATATGTTAAATGTCAAATGGACCTTACATACAATAACTTATTTACTGATATTGGTAGATAAAATGTGATTAACTTATTCAGTCTGAATTATTTCCCCCAAATTCCACTGGTTACATTATCATATCCAATGGTATATTTCTTCTAAATTCTTATTGTTGACTCTTTTTTTTACACTATTGACCTACTCGACTTCTTGACTCTTCTTCTCTACGGCCATTGACATGCCTCTCTCCTGATTCTCTTTCTGCATCTCTAGTTATTACTTCTGGGTCTTTCTTCTATGCTTCCATGCATCTTCTAGCACCTTATTGAGACAATTCTACAAGCCTCGAACATTGAACCTCTGCATTTATTTCTCTCACTCATGCCTCTGTGTTAACTCAAAATCTGATGGCATGAAATGCTATGGCTTATCAATGTCTCCCAGACCAAACTCATTCTACCTTACTTTCTCACTGGCCCATAAGATTTCTCCTCATAGATGTCCTCCCCAGGGATAATGTCATGTCATACTCAATGCACTAACGGAAACCTTTTTCTAACATACTCCCTTTTTGTTTTTAAGTAAGCTTTACGCCCAGTGTGGAGCCCAGCATAGGGCTTGAACTCATGACCTTGAGATCAAGACCTGAGCTGAGATTGAGAGTCAGATGCTTAACTGACTGAGCCACCCAGGCATCCTTGTACTTCCTTTCTTTAGCATTGTTTTGGTGTTAGTTAGCTGCAACATTCTTTTTACCTCCAAGACTAGGAACCTTGGAGTCATCTTTAAATATCCCTTTTGCCTCATCCTCTGCATCCAGTCTGTCACTATATCAATACACTTCCTTATTTAAAATGTTGCATTTCCCTCCATTTCTACACTAATCCCACAATTGGGGCCTTCATCAGCATCAACTAAACACTTCCCAGCTGATCTCCTTGCCTCAACATTACTCACCTGCCAATAGGAATGGATCAATCACTCCCAAACAGTCCATTAACATGCTAGTCCCTATTTCAAGAACATGATACAGGTCCCACTTTTGTATCTCCTGCTTCCAATCTAATTATCTTCTCCCCATCTTATTTATCCAACCTGATTTCTGACTAATCCCCATCGTATGGTTTGTAATATAGTAATCCCCTCCTTCCAAATATTTTCCTATGATATTTTTCCTACTATCTTGTGTGTGCAGCCCCTCTGTCTGGTAAAATATAAATTTTGTCTCCACCTATTCAAATTCTACTTCTCCTTCAAAGGCCACCAAAATTCCCTGCCTCTGACTAAATCTCTCCCATCTCTAAAGTGCTACCTCACTGAAGTTCTAAGCCACTTGGCACAATTCTAATAAATGACTACAACAGCCTGCATGATGCTTTTTGGTCAGATCTCACAGGGCTGCTGCCCTAGTGAATTCACCATCATTCTAGCTGTGATTGCCATCTTTACACTTTTAAGAACTCAAATTCTTCTCATCACTCAGATATGATCAAGCCTTAATGAGTGGGGGAGAGGGGAGAAGAGTGGGAGAGAGAGAGACAGAGAGACAGAGAGAGAGAAAGACTGGATTAGTCCTAAGCCCAGGTCAACAATCCATAGCTATATGAACTCAAGAAAGTGACTCAAACTGTCCTAAGTCCTTGATTCCTCATGGTGAAAATTGGGGTATTAATATCAACTTTCTCTAGCACACTACACTGCTATGAAAATTAAATAAGATAATTTATGTGGAAGAACATTGTAAAGCATTATATAAATGTACAGAATTATTATTAATTCATGATAACAAGATTCATGAGGTACTTAGTTCTAAGCCATAAAGTTAATTTAATAATTTATAAGGAGGGATAAATATTTCTGCTGACTGGAAGATGTGTGTGCTCTTGAGGTAAAACCATACTTGGATTAAAGGATTGAAGGAACTGAGTAAATAATTATCAGATTTGGGGAAAATAAATCCTAACAGATTTGAATGGTCTTGAGTGAGAGTTTGCAATAATTCTTGATATTTTAGGGGATGGTAGATAAGTAGTAAAAATAAGAATCATGGACTCTTTTCTGCATATCCAGC
This sequence comes from Lynx canadensis, assembly GCF_007474595.2. Taxonomy (NCBI): domain Eukaryota; kingdom Metazoa; phylum Chordata; class Mammalia; order Carnivora; family Felidae; genus Lynx; species Lynx canadensis. Next base: position 112,211,854 of record NC_044305.1, read on the forward strand.
TCCACCTTGGCATGGAGATTTGTGTTAGCTTTGAAATCAGAAGATGGGTGTATTTTCTGAATTTATGTATTCCTCATGCAGTTGGAGACTAGTTGTATCTTATCACTGATAATTAACTCCTATGATAATATGACTTATGTTTTCACGTCCCTTAGCAGCATATTATCTCTAAGAATAATTTGCTTTCCCCTGTGCATTCCATTATTGATTTTTTTTGACGAATGTGCGAATAACACAGTCTAAGATCATACCCTAGCTCTGTCCCTTACTAGTTATGTTATCTTGAGCAAGTGACTTCACACGCCTCTCTTCTCAGTTTTCCCATCTGTAAAATGGGAATAATGATGTACTTACATCATAGATTGTATTGAGGATCAAATGAGTTAGTACGTGACATATAGTAAGATCCGAATACATTTTGTATGTTGCTTTAACACCTATTTCATTATGTTTGTATCATAACCATCTCTGCATATCTGTCTACTTTGCCAGACTGTAAGCATCTTCAGGAGCTCTCTGCTATATTTCTCTTTGTGAACTTCTCAGTACTCTCAGTACTTTGGTCACCAAAAAGTATTAAATATATTTGGGAAATAAATCCAGGACTCTTTCATGTAGGTGTCTTGCCTTCCCAACTAATATATAATACTGGAAGCTTTGTAAGCCCTCATTCAAGGTTAAAGGTATGTCAGATACTCCTCTTATTTCCCCCTGAACAACAGGCACTTAATAAATATTGATGATTTTTTGACTTTCCGTGACGTGTGTTCTACCTAAGATTCTCGTGAAACATAAGTAATGAAGCATGTTGGTCCAGGACTTTTATCCCATATTCTCCTTTATCTTCCCTTTTTCTATATGCCTTCAGTTCCTACAGCATCAATCAGTGATGGCAATGACTACAACAGTGCCCAGTAGGTGCAAAGCCAGCTGTAGAGGAATCACCACTCTGATCACAGAAACAAGCATTTCAGAGATAATAAAATATTAATTGGTACTTTACTAAGACTTGGAAGAAGCTGAGAAGCACAGAAGAGAATTAATAACTAGGCAATGTTTTCAATATGACAGAAAACAAATCTATGAGAACAAGGCCCTTTATGCATTGCAGAGAGAGACTAAGAATTTGATGCTATTTATGGATTCATTTTCTTCACAGACATAAAATAATTCCTTTCCTTCCCAAAAGCATGGGTAATTATTGGTGGTACCATCTTGCAATGAGTAGCACTGTCACAAGATTATTCTTTTCCTTATTTTACATAAATTTATTTTGATGCCACTTGATTTTTTAGAGAATAATTTATATTCATATACTGTAAAATTCAATTAGATTACAATTTTTAATCACCAACAATACAATGTACCCTCTGGCTCCCCAAGAGAAATGCATTTCTCTAATTTCCTCCCTTGTAGTTTGGAGATACAAACTATATTGTTTTTTAAAAATTCATTTATGTGTCTATTCCACAAAATACAGCACATCTCTAATTAGGCTATGAGCTAATACAAGCAGATGTCCTACGTTAATTATTCTTGCAAGTACCTAACACAGTGGCTAGTACTTGACAGGTATCCAGTAAAAATTTGTGGAATAAATTAATGAATTAACAAAGGGACAAATGTATGCCCACCAAATTCTAACAGTTTGGGAGTTTCAAATGTGAGATCTGAGGCTTGCCTGTAAGAGATTTACAACAAAGTTGTGGAAAAAATATATACTCAAAAGATAATAATATAGTATTAAACTTCAGCTTCCAGTTATAATAGTCTCTGAGCTGGAGTAGTCCTTGTACAGTAAACAATTATAAAACTGGACAAAACCATGGAGAGAAGGAAGTCCCATGTTTTCTCTAGCTCTATGGAGACAACTGCCCCAAACCAGTACAGATAAATAGAACCCACACAGGACACAATGGTTCTGCTGTGATAAAGAGATGGATATCAATATTTGAAGTGGCAGAAGCTACAGAAATCTTCAGGGACAAACACCAGAAACAACTGACTTGGGCTCAGGGTGGATTCTAGAAGTCTGTGTCAAGTCCTCACAAGTCCTCAGCCAGAGTGTGGGACACCCACATAAGGTTGACACTACATGGGATTGTACAGTAAGTGGCTGTTATGAGGACTAAGGTATGACAGACAGAATAGGGCGCCAACAGTTATGAGAGGCTTTGGAGTTCTGTCCCAGCCAGAGTAAACAGATCTGGTTCACACTATGGGCATCAAGGTGAAACACAAAAAGTGCAGGTATTTGAAATTAAAACTAAAGAGTAAAATTTACTCTAGATCCACCATAACAATGCTTAAAAGTGAACAATGCCTCTCAAGATCCTGAAGACATGACAATGTTTGGAGTTTAATGTGCAGCATATTTAGAAGAACTTTTTAAACACTTTGAGGGTTTCAGTGACCCACCCTAACAAAGAAAGATTTACATAAGTTCAGGGTGATCATCTAGTAAAAGACTTCCTATTAGAAAAGGAATCAACAGAGGCACCAGGGTGGATTAACTCTTGATTTTGGCTCAGGTCATGATCTCACAGCTCCTGAGATTGAGCCCCATATCCCACTCCACACAGACAGCTTGGAGTCTGCTTGGAACTCTCTCTCTCCCTCTCTCTCTGACTCTCCCCCACACATTCTCTCTCAATCTCTCTCTCTCTCTCTCTCTCTCTCTCTCTCTCAGTAAATAAAATAAACATTAAAAAAAGGAAATCAACATTCTTCAGAGGAATATAATAGAGCACAGGGTCCCTTTAATGTGCCATTAAAAGTGTCCAGTAAGCAATAAAAATATTACCAGATGTACAAACAGGAAAATTAGAACCATAGTCACATAAAAAAGTAAACAAACAAAAAAACTGACCTGACATACTGCAGATGTCAGATTTAGCAGACACATTCTTCAAGATATGTATATAGGGGTGCATGGGTGGCTCAGTCAGCTAAGTGTCTGACTCTCGGTTTCAGGTCAGGTCAGTTTTGTGAGATCCAGCCCCATGTTGTGCTCTGTGCTGGCAGTACAGAGCCTGCTTCGAATTCTCTCTCTCTTCCTTTCTCTCTGCCCCTCCCCAACTCATGCTGTCTCTGTGTCTCTAAAATAAACTTTTAAAAATGTGTATACATATTTTAAAGATACATATTTATTTTGAAGATATATATGTACATGTAGGCCAGGAGATATGGACCTTATATCTTTATAGACTTGAATAAACAAAGAAAAACATCAAGCAGAATTCTATACTCAACCAAGTATTTTTAAATAAATATGAAATAAAGACATTTTGGGTGGCTCAGTTAAGTGTCTGACTCTTGGTTTCTGGTCAGGTCATGATCTCACCGTTTCATGACTTCAAGCCCTGTGCCCTGCATCAGGCTTTGTGCTGACAGCACTGAGCCTGCTTGGGAGTCTCTCTGTTCCTCTCTCTCTGGCCCTCTCCTGCTCATGCTCTCTCTCTCTCCCAAAATAAATAAATTGTAAAAAAAAAAAAAAAAAGAAAAATATTTGCAAATGAATAAAGAAATTGTTAGCAACAGATAAAACAGTATTAGAAATATTAAAGGATGTTCTTCTATTTTTAATTTTTTTTTATAATTTAACTTTATTTATTTTTTTGATTTTTTAAGATTTACATCCAAATTAGTTAGTATATAGTGAAGCAATGATTTCAGGAGTAAATTCCTTAATGCCCCTTACCCATTTAGCCCATCCCCCTCCCATGACCCCTCCAGCAACCCTCAGTTTGTTCTCCATATTTATGAGTCTCTTTTGTTTTGTCCCCCTCCCTGTTTTTATATTATTTTTGTTTCCCTTCCCTTATGTTCATCTGTTTTGTCTCTTAAAGTCCTCATATGAATGAAATAATATGATTTTTGTCTTTCTCTGACTGACTAATTTCATTTAGCATAATACCCTCCAGTTCCATCTATGTAGTTGCAAATGGCAAGATTTCATTCTTTTTGATTGCTGAGCAATACTCCATTGTATATATATATACACCACATCTTCTTTATCCATTCATCCATCGATGGACATTTGGGCTCTTTCCATACTTTGGCTATTGTTGATAGTGCTGCTATAAACATGGGGGTGCATTTGTCCCTTCAAAACAGCACATCTGTATCCCATGGATAAATGCCTAGTAGTGCAATTGCTGGGTTGTAGGGTAGTTCTATTTTTAGCTTTGTGAGGAACCTCCATACTGTTTTCCAGAGTGGCTGCACCAGCTTGCATTCTCACCAACAATGCAGAAGAGATCCTCTTTCTCTGCATCCTTGCCAACATCTGTTGTTGCCTGAGTTGTTAATGTTAGCCATTCTGAAAGGTGTAAGGTGGTATCTCATTGTGGTTTTGATTTGTATTTCCCTGATGATGAGTGATGTTCAGCATTTTTTCATGTGTCAGTTGGCCATCTGGATGTCTTCTTTGGACAAGTGTCCATTCATGTCTTTTGCCCATTTCTTCACTGGATTATTTGTTTTTTGGGTATTGAGTTTGATAAGTTCTTTATACATTTTGGATACTAACCCTTTATCTGATATGTCATTTACAAATATCTTCTCCCATTCTGTCGGTTGCCTTTTAGTTTTGCTGATTGTTTCCTTCTCTGTGAAGCTTTTTATTTTGATGAGGTCCCAGTAGTTCATTTTTGCTTTTGTATCCCTTGCCTCTGGAGACTTGTTGAGTAAGAAATTGCTGAGGGCAAGATCAAAGAGGTTTTTGCCTGCTTTCTCCTCAAGGATTTTGATGGCTTCCTGACTTACATTGAGATCTTTCATCCACTTTGAGTTTATTTTTGTGTATGGTGTAAGAAAGTGGTCCAGGTTCATTCTTCTGCATGTCGCTGTCCAGTTTTCCCAGCACCACTTGCTGAAGAGACTGTCTTTATTCCATTGGATATTCTTTCCTGGTTTGTCAAAGATTAGTTGGCCATATGTTTGTGGGTCCATTTCTGGGTTCTCTATTCTGTTCCATTGATCTGAGTGTCTGTTCTTGTGCCAGTACCATACTGTCTTGATGATTACAGCTTTGTAGTATAGCTTGAAGTCTGGGATTGTGATGCCTCCTGCTTTGATTTTCTTTTTCAAGATTGCTTTGGCTATTCGGGGTCTTTTCTGGTTCCATACAAATTTTGATTATTTGTTCTAGCTCGGTGAAGAATGCTGGTGTTACTTTGATAGGGATCATGTTGAATATGTAGATTGCTTTAGATAGTATCAACATTTTAACAATATTTGTTTTTCCTATCCAGGAGCATGGAATCTTTTTCCATTTCTTTGTGTCTTCTTCAATTTCTTTCATAAGCTTTCTATAGTTTCCAGCATACAGATCTTTTTTTACATACAGATTCTCTCTCTTCATCTCTCTCTGCCCCTCCCCTGCTCATGCTCTCTCTCTCCCAAAATAAATAAATTATAAAAAAAGAAAAATCTTTGCAAATGAATAAAAAAATGAAATTGTTAGCAGCAGATAAAATAGTATTAGAAATATTAAAGGTGTTCTTCTAGATGAAGGAAAATTATAATAAAAGGAAAATTAGATCTATTTCCCATGATGGGTGATTTTGAGCATCTTTTCATGTGTCTGTTAGTCATCTGGATGTCTTCTTTGGAAAAATGTCTATTCATGTCATCTGCCCATTTCTTAACTAGATTATTTGTTTTTTTAGTGTTGAGTTTCATAAGTTCTTTATAGATACTGGATACTAACCCTTTATCTGATATGTCATTTGCAAATATCTTCTCCCATTTTGTAGGCTGCCTTTTGGTTTTGTTGATTGTTTCTTTTGTTTTGCAGAAGTCCCAATAGTTGATAAAGTCCCAATAGTTCATTTTTGCTTTTGTTTCCCTTGCATAAAAGCATGATGAGATACCGCCTCACACCTGTCAGAATAGTTAAAATTAACAACATAGAAAACACCAGAGGTTGGGGAGGCTATGGAGAAAGAGGAACCCTCTTACACTGTTGGTGGGAAAACAAACTGGTGCAGTCACTCTGGAAAAGAGTATGGAGGTTCGTCAAAATATTTAAAATAGAACTATCCTATGACCCAGCAACTACACTACTAGGTATTTACTCAAAGGATGCAAAAGTACTGATTCAAAGGGCATATGCACCCAATATTTATAGCAACATTATCAACTATAGCCAAATTATAGAAAAGGCCCAAAAATCCATCCACTGATGAATGGATAAAGAAGATATGGTATGTATATGTACACACACACACACACACACACACACACACAAATATTAATTACTCAGCCATAAAAAAAAATGAAATGTTACCATTTTCAATGATGTGGATGGAGCTCAAGTGTATTATGCTAGGTAAAATAAATCAGTCAGAGAAAGACAAACACATATGATTTCACTCATATGTGGAATTTAAGAAACAAAAGAGATGAACATAGGGGAAGGGAAAAAAAAGAGGGAGGCAAACCATAAGAGACTCTTAATTACAGAGAACAAACTGAAGGTTTCTGGAGAGGAGGTGAGTGGAGAATGGGTTAAATGAGTGATGGATATTAAGGGGGCAATGTTGTGATGAGCATTGGGTGTAATATATAAGTGATGAGTCACTAAATTCTACTCTTGAAACCAATATTACACTATATGCTAACTAAAATTTAAAGTAAAACTTAAGAAAAAAATTAGATCTAGAGGTAGAAACTTATTCCTAAGGCAAATCTAAAACATAACAACACTTAAAACGAAATTTTAAAGTAACAATTTTTAAAAAATGAGAGACGCCTGAATGTCTCAGTCAGTTGGGCGTCTGACTTTGGCTCGGGTCATGATCTCGCAGTATGTGAGTTTGAGCCCCATGTCAGGCTCTGTGCTGACAGCTCGGAATCTGGAGCCCGCTTTGAATTCTGTGTCTCCCTCTCTCTCTGCCCCTCCCCCACTCATACTCTGTCTCTGTCTCTCTCTCAAAAATAAATATTACAAAAATTCAAAAAAATGAAAAAAGGGCAGTACAAAGAATTCCCATATTTCCTCTACCTGAGTCAAGCAGGTTCTCCTATTATTAACATCTTGCATTAGTGTGGTACAGTATTTATTATAGTTAACATTACTTTTGGACAATTCTCAGCCATTATTGCTTTAAATATTTCTTCTGCTCCTTTCTCTCTTCTCCTTCTAGTTTCCCAATTACTAGTATCTTACATATTTTGTATTTGTCTTAGATATCTTGGATATACTGGGATGTTTTGGCTTTTCATTTTTGTTTCTCTTTGCATTTCAGTTTGATAGGCTTCTATTGACCTATCTTCATTTTCACTGATTCTTTCCTTGGCTGTATCCAATCTGCTAATAACCTGTCAAAGGCATTCTTAATTTCTGTTACAGTGTTATGATTTCTAGCATTTCCTTTTGAATTGTACCTGGAGTTTTCCTACCTCTGTTTATATTACGCATCTATTCTTGCATATTATCTACTGTTTCCATTAGAGCCTTTAACATATTAATCATGGTTATTTTAAATTCTCTGATAATTTTATTAAAATGTATCACATCTGAGTCTAATTTTGATGTTTATGTCTTCATTTTCTTCACCTTGAATTTAAAAAAATTGTTTATTTATTTTGAGAGTGAGAGAAAGCAAGTGGGACAAAGAGAGAGGGGAGTGAGAGAGGGGAGAGAAAGAATCCCAAGCAGGCTTTGCATTGTCAGCACAGAGCCCAAAATGGGGCTTGATCTCACTAACCTTGAGATCATGACCTGAGCCAGTATAAGAGTCAGGCACTTAACTGACTATGCCACTCAGGTGCCCCTTTTACCTTGTAATTTTTTTGTGTTGTTGGTAAATGCATTAATAGGAACTTAGGCTTTTACTATGAGGGTTTTTCTTTTAAATCTGGTTAGGAGCGGAGCTGTGTTTAATGTTTGCTTTTGGTATAGGTGTCAGAGGTCTTAGTTTCTTCTAATCTTCTAGTTGTTTTTTGTTTTTTCTCCCTCAATTGTTTTTGGGTTTCCCTGAGAATTTCTTTTTAAGTAGAATCTGTATCTTGAAAGTGTCTTGGTTGTAATCCATTATTATCCTGAAGTCCTGTTGATGTGGTTCTAGTGTTAAGGAAGGGAAGCATTCTGTAATCTTATGATTGACTCTCAACTTTTTAGCAAGCTTGAGTTCCTGGGCTGTGATCTTCAGAAGAATTCATTAGCCTTTTTCACCCTTCCCCTACCTGAGATAGGGAGGCTAGACAAGGCTGTGGGTGTCTAATTTCCCTTCCTCCATGTCAGATAAGAATCAAGATGAAGTAGCTTCCTTTGGAGAGCAAGGATTTGTTACAAAGAACTCTCTGAGCATATTTAGAAAGAAATTTTTGCAGATTGTTTGGACATATAACATTCCTTAAGATGTACAGTGTTATAATTTGATATACGTATATATTGCAAAAAGATTACCCAGCTGTATTTAAAACTATTTAACTTTCTTCTTCCTTGCCTGAAGCAGGAGGAATTTTTTTTTCCTCTGATCTTTGCTATGAGAATGTGGTGGAGCTCTTGGAGATAATACCCATGCATGTGTGGGGACCTCCCTAAAACTGGGCCCCCAGAAGTTTTACTTCTCAAGTTAGTTCACATTCAGACTCTAGTAATTCCTCAGAGTTACCATATAAGTGTTCCTACCTGTTTCTGGCTTCAGGGGTTTCTGCTTCACCTTAGCTGATCTCAGCGGTGGTTCACTGTATTCAATTTACTGTCTTTCTAATGTTCAGAGTGGTGGTTTGCCCTGTAACCTCAATCCTCTGATAGAGCTAAGAAAAGTCATTAATTTTATTTTTTAGGCTTTTTCTTTTATTGTAAGGACAAGAGTGATCATTTCCAAGCTCTTTACACATCAAAGCTTAAACCAGAAGTCATTTATTTTTTTCTATTCTCTTAGCATATTTCCTGTGTTCGATACAGTATTAGTAAGTATAGTTATCATGCTCACACGTTAGGTCTCTAGATTTATTTATCCCATATAATGTAACTTTCTACCCTCTGACCATCATCTCCTGATTTCCTATACCTCCATTCCGCTGGTAATCACTATTATACTTTCCACTCCTATGAGTTCAGCTTTATTTATTTATTTTTTTGAGATTCCACATATACATGAGATCATACAATATTTTGAAAATGGTGCCAAGTTAATTCAATAGGTATGCCTGTAATTTGAACAAACAACTAAATAACCACATAGAAAAAGTAATGAATGTGAAACAGTACCTTTTAAAATACAGAAAAATTAAATTATTCAAGTGGATCCAGACTAAAACATAAAAGCTAAAATGTGACAATATTTACAAGAAATACAAAATAAAATCTTCACAAAGTGGGGCAGGCAGTGATTTATTAGAAAGACACAGGGGTGCCTGGGTGGCTCAGTCAGTCAAGCATCTGATTCTTATTTCAGCTCAGGTCATGATCTCATGGTTCATGGGATCCAGCCCTGAGTTGAATTCTGCACTGACAGGGAGAAGCGCACTTGCGATTCTCTCTCTCCCTCTCTCTGTGCCCCTTCCCTGTGCTCACTCTCTCTCTCTCTCTCTCTCTCTCTCTCAAAATAAATAAACTTTAAAAACAAAAAAGAAAGACATAAAAAGCTCAAGTTGTAAAAAATATATAAAATAATTGGGCTTCCTTAAATTAAGAATGCCCTTCAGAAGATACCAATTAATATTTTTTTTAAATGACACAGACTATAAGACATACATTTGTATTTATGTTTGTATGTGAATGTATATACATAGATAAAGAACTCCTGTAATTCAGTAATAAGAAAATCCAACAAAAGTAGGTGTGCAAAAGACTGGAACAAGCACTTGATAAAAGAAGATAGGGGCACCTGGGTGGCTTAGTCAGTTGAGTGTCTGACTTTGGCTCAGGTCATGATCTTACAGTTCATGAGTTTGAGCCCCACATTGGGCTCTGTGCTGACAGCTCACAGCTTGAAGTCAGATTCAGATTCTGTTCTTCCTCTCTCTCTGCCCCTCCCCAGCAGTCTCTCTCTCTCTCTCTCTCTCTCTCTCTCTCTCTCTCTCAAAAATACACGTTAAAAACTTAACAATAAACTTAAAATAAATTAAAAATAAATAAATAAAACTAAAAGAAGATAAAGAAATGGCCAATAAACAAAAAACATTCTCAACATTATTTGCCACCAAAGCAATGCACCTTAAAACTAAAATGAGATGTAACTTCACACATGCTATAATAACAAAATTTTATAATTTTATACTTTTTTTAATTTAAAAAAATTTAAAGACTGACAATACCTAGTGTTAGTGAAGATTTTGAACAACTGGAACTATCACATATTGCTACTAGGAGTGAAAAAAATGCTACAACTGGGCAGGGAAATATCTTACATATTCAAATATACACCTTTCCTGAGATTTTGCAATTCCATTCATCAGTTTAATCAAGAGAAATGTAAACATCCTTCCAGAGAAATATCTGTACATAAATGTTTATAGCAGGCTTTATGCACAATAGCCAGAAACTAAACACAACCCAAATATCAATAAACCAGTGGTTTTTAAAAGATGTATGGACATACATGCAATGGAACACTGCTTATCATTAAAAAATATACAATCTACTAAAAATGTAACCTATAATGCATTATATATAACCTATAATGCAACCAAAAATGCATTATAGGTTCATCTCACAGACATAATGATTAGCAAGGGAACCTAAGTCAAAGGGATCATACTGTATAGCTTCCTTTATTTGAAGTTCTAAAATAGCCTGCTAAACTATGGTGATGGGAAAGAAGACATGTCAGGTAGGAGGGTAGACTGCTAACATGCACAAAGAGACTTTGGTACTTTGGAGATGATGGAAATGTTTCATATATTGAATAAACATTTGTCAAAACTAATGAATTCCTTAGTTAAAAGCTATGTATTTTATTAAATGAAAACTAACTTCATTAAAATTGATTAAAATAAATTTGTCTACACAATTCCCTGTGTCTAGAGGAATGCCTAGAACATAATGGGCTCATGATAAACATTTCTTAAATGAATGAGTGAATTAACTCAACAAAAAAATGTAAAAATGTATAAATAATTAAATAAATGAATATATACATCAATTCTGGGATGAATTGGGAAGGCAATAATTACTATAGAAGGTCAAAAAAGGGAGAGTTTGGTGAGAATTTGGAGAGGAAGAGAAGGTGATTCCAAATGGACCTGGAAATATACATCAATCATAAGTAAGAAATGGCTGTCACTTTGAGAAAAGGAAACCAGCATTTAAGAAAAAACACAAAGACAGGAATGATTATGAGTGTTTTTAGACTGATGAAGAAATGAATCTTCATCTGAAAACTCTCTTTAGAATTATAATAATTTTAATCAGTAAGTAATTATTATAATAAATAATTTGAACCAGGTATAGCAGATAGATTGAACTTATGAAAGAAAGAATGAAATATGGCCTTTTGTAGCAACATGGATGGAACTGGAGAGTGTTATGCTAAGTGAAATAACTCATGCAGAGAAAGACAGATACCATATGTTTTCACGCTTATGTCAATCCTGAGAAACTTAACAGAAGACCATGGGGGAGGGGAAGGGGGAAAAAAAGTCAGAGAGGGAGGGAGCCAAAACATAAGAGACTCTTAAAAACTGAGACTAAACTGAGGGTTGACGGGGGGTGGGAGGGAGGGGAAAGTGGGTGATGGGCATTGAGGAGGGCACCTGTTGGGATGAGCACTGGGTGTTGTATGGAAACCAGTTTGACAATAAATTTAATATTAAAAAAAAGAAAGAAAGAAATCAGGAAAACCTACTGCAATCATCTATCACAATATAATAATATAATAATAATAATATAATATAATAATAATCACAATAATAGATATAATAATCTAAGAACCAAGAGGTAACAGCTTAGATTTACGGTACAAGCATGCAACATAATAAGAAATATATATCTGTTCTCTACCCCTGATTCCTGATGTGGCACTCTTAAAAACCTGGCAATTTTCTTAGGGATAGCCTATTCAAAACCTTCCAGTGGCTTCTCATCACCCTAACAAATTAAATCCAAACTTTCTACTATATCCAACAAGAGCCTTCATGATCTCTACCTAAGTAACTCTCTAGATTCATCCCCTAGGGCTCTGCCTTGGCCCATACTGCTCAGGCCATTCTCTGAGGAACATGCTACCACTTTCTAGCCTCAGTTCAGTTTACCTAGAACACTTTTCCTTAAAACATTCATAAAGTTTGATTCATCACTCCACTCAAAGCTCAGTGCAAATGATGTCACTGCCCCATGGAAGACTGACTTCATCATGCTATCAAAAATAGGATCACAAAACTTATCCTTTCATTCTCTGTCCCCTTACTCTGCTTTATTTATCATCATAGACTTCATATCGCTCTGAAAGCATGTTGCTTAGTTACTTATTTGCTAGTTGATCATCCAAATCTTTCTCCACCTCTAAAATACAAACTCCAAGAGGACTCTTACTCATTAGTGTTTCACCAAAGTCTTTTTTGGAGTGAATGAATAGGTCATAAAAGCGTAGTTCCAACACTTACTACCTATATGAACTTGGAGAAGTTAATTAAACTTTCTAACTCTCAGAATCATCATTCCTTCAATGCAAATAAAAATAAGACTACTGCTATCTAGGATTTTATGGGGATTAAATTGGAGAATATATTCAAAGGACCCCATGTAGTACTAGCCCAGAGTAAGCAATAAATAAATTGTAGTCCTCACAGACTGGATGGGTCAAATGTATTCCAACACCTTAAAAAGATGATAAATTATAAGGTTTTTACATTTTTAGTATGGGGCGGGGGGTGGGGGTATTCCCCATAATGTTAAAGGTTTTTCTTCTCAGAGTCCCCATTTGTGGAGCCACTTGAGGCTCTGGGAAAACCCACATGGGAAGCTATTAACAAAGTTCTAGGGCATAAAGCAACATGCTCTCATTTGTTCAACTTCAAAAACAGACTCAGTGCACATACTCTATCTGTACAACAACCATTTATAGAGTTCACTGATATTGTGATTCCTTGAGGCAAACTGACTATAAACTGGTTTAAGAGAAAATGAAAAAAAAAAGTCTCTCATTTCAGTTCAGGTTATTGGAGTTTTGATTCCGACATGATTCCAAGTACATAAAAATCCAATCTGGAGTGAAGACACTTACAGCATGGTTGTTGGTGAATGCACCATAAAGGTATGAAACATCACATGACTGGGTGTACAGTTACAGCTCATGCAAGGGAGGAAACATGTCCAATACCCACTGCAACAGAAGTGCATGTTTCCAGAACCACAGGACTAGAGAGTGACATACGAACTCTGTGTTCACTCTGTATTATAAAGACACTGTTTAGCTTTAGGAAACAGCTTAGAAGACTGTGATAAGGAAAGCCCATTCTCTTGAAGATTTATTATTTTTAAATTTCTATCTCAACACCATGAAGTCATGCTCGGTCTCTGAAAACAGATTTTGTGCGGCCACAGTCCTTCCGAGGAATTTTATGCAGAAGTCCAGGTAGCTCCCCAACTAGCTTCCCCACCACTGTTCTAATCCATCATACACTTTGCTAGTAGATGAATGTGCCCCAAATGCACTACTGTCCCTGCCTGTCCTTTCCAAAAGCACTTACTGGATTCCCCATTGTTTGTTTATGGTTTGAATCTCAAATTCCTAAAGTTAACATCCAAAGGTTTAAAGATTTGGATCTTGATTATCTTCCTAATCGTGTCTCTTACTACTCCTTTCAATATGTTCTTACTTCTTAATATAATTTTATAAGAGACTCTTTTTAAAATGTTTATTCATTTTTGAGAGAGAGAGAAGAATGGAGCGTGAGCAGGGGGGAGGACAGAGAGAGATGAAGACACAGAATCTAGAGCAGGATCCAGGCTCTGAGCTGTCAGCACAGAGCCCAACGTGGGGCTCAAATTCACAAAGCATAAGATCATGACCTGAGCCTAAGTAAGACGCTTAACTAACTAAGCCAACCAAGTGCCCCAATGAATATAATTTTATGGTTATTACTTGTCTATCCCTGGGCCTTTTCTCACCTTATTCTCCCTTCTAGATGGATCATTAGACTACTCTCTTTCTGTCCAAATCCTTGTGATATTCTTACCTAACTTGAAAATTCCTTGGTTTTAGTCTTGTATTTTACTCCCAGTCTTTGTAATACTATGTATTATAGGACTATTTTTGTCCCTGTGGCATAATTACAGCTCATCCACTTTATTCATTCCATACATTCCTACTAGGCGCTAGGTACCATGCTAGGCACTGGACCTTTGGTACTGAACAAAAACAGACTTGGCTCCTGATTTCATGGTATTGTTTGTTAGTGAGCCTTCAGAAATAAACTAAATAATGGCAGAAACAAATGCACTATTACAATCATAATGAGTGAGATGTACAAATGCCATGAGATCCTAAAATAGTAAATGTGACCCAGTCAAAAAGATTAGAGAAGGCTTGCCTACAGAAATGACAGTCGAGAGGATGAAATCTGAAGAACTGCTTCAAGTTTATTGGATAAAGAGGGTGGGAAAGAGAGTTTCTGGCAAAGTGCCTGTATTGGAAGGGAAACAGGCAAGAAATAGGAACTGAGAGGCGCCAAGGTTGATGGAGCAGAAAAATAGCAGTGTGCTGTGCAGAAAAATGGATTTGGGAAGTTGGGGAGTGGCCAGGCCATAGATGGCCTTCTAGGACAGTGGTTCTCAAGCAGTTAGTCTCAAGAGCACTTTACTCTCTTAAAAGTTAACCAAAACTTCAAGGAACCTTTGTTCATCTGTGCATTATATCTATCAACAGTTACTGTTTTATAAATTAAATCTGAGAAATTTTTAGTGTTAATTAAAATAACAAAAACAGGGGCACCTGGGTGGCCCAGTTGGTTAAGTGTCCGACTTCGGCTCAGGTCATGATCTCAGGGCTCATGAGTTCGAGCCCCGCATCGGGCTCTGTGCTCATAGCTTAGAGCCTGGGGCCTGCCTCAGATTTTGTGTTTCCCCTCTCTCTCTGCCCCATCCCCACTCACACTCTGTCTCTCAAAAATGAATGCCATTTTTTTTAAATAACAAAAGTAAATGTATTACGCATTAACATGAATAGTATGATATTTATTTAAATAAAACACCTATCTCAAAACAAAAAGGAACTAGAGAGAAAGGAGTGATAGTTTTATATTTTTGAAAGTCCCTCTAATATTAGCCTCCATAGAAGAACTGGATTCTCACATCTGCTTCTGCATTTGTTCTGTTATAATATCATAGGTCAGGTTGCCATGGAAAATTCCAGTCCACTGAGAAAGAATGAGTATAACAAACCATAGTATTATTAAGAAAATAATTTTGACCTTGTGGAACCCCTGAATAGATCCCTAAAGGACCTGAGAATAGCTGTTCTACATCACGGTAATAGATTTATGTCCTATACCGTGTAGAGAGCATTACAAGGAAGCAAGAAAAGAGGTGGGTGGATGAAAGCAGTAGCATTTTGTAACATTTTAGTGAGACTGGTAGCTCAGACTAGCGTGTTTCATTCACACTTATAGAGAAGGTGGAAAATTCCAGTTAGGAGATTTAATGGACAACACTTGGTGATAGATCTGATAAGGAAAAAGAAAGAAAGAGCTGAAAAGGATGCGTTCTAGCCTTCTGGTTTGTACTACTAGGTAGATAACTGGACTCTTCACTGAAAGAGGAAACAGAGAAATAGAAACAGTCTTGTGCAGCACAGTCACAGATTTAGTTTGGCCAAGTTGAGTCTGAAGTGCTTTTAAGTTATCCCTCCCAAAATGGCAAGTAAACTGTCACCTATATATGCCTAGAGCACAGAGTACTGGCCTTGGCTAAACAGAGACATGTGTGAGCCCTGTCCCTATGATGGCTGATAAAGTATATGTTTGCTTAGGGGAAAATAAAGAGAAACTAAAGTGCAGAACCAAGCGTCAAGGAATTCCTAAATGTAATGATTGAGGTGAGGAAGCCATATTAGTAATGCAAAAAGGAGGCAGTGTAGCCACTGAGCTAGAGGGAAAATAGGAGAGTATTCTCTTCGGGAATAACCATTGAAGTAAGTCTCCTGAGGAAGATAGGATCCAAGTTAACATTTCGTTGTTGTTTTACTCCACTATCACTTTGGAAGCAAAAGTACCATGGACCTAAAGATCCGATTATATGAGAATGGGACTAAATTCAAGTATAAACAACTGTGCAGAACCTGGCTGGTCAGAAGCTAGAAGGGAGATTTTCTGATTGGGAAGCAGTTTTTCTGGCAGACAGTGCTTGCATTGAGTCACAGGTCAAATGTTACCTAAGAGCTAGTCATTATATCTGGTTATAGAATGCAGGTAAGAGAGATTATGTATGCTATACTCATTTACTCAATTCTTCAAAAAAGCCTTAGGGAGAAAAATCATATGAAGATGTTCCATCTTTGACTAAGTGTAGAAAGTTTTTCAGGGCTTTAGAGAATCTGAGTACCTGATCATTGCATTTCTTATTAAAAAATTAATGTGTTAAGATTTTCTTTCTTTTTTAAATTTTTTAAAAATTTATTTATTTGACAGAGAAAGAGAGAGCAAGCAGGGGAGAGGCAGACAGAGGGGGAGAGAGAGAGTATCCCAAGCAGGCTCGGCACTGTCAGCACGGAGCCTGATGAACGGCTCGAACTCACAAACCATGAGATCATGACATGAGCTGAAACCAAGAGTTGGACAGTTAACCGACCACCCAGGCACCCCAATATGTGTTAAGATTTTCTTAAATTCATTTAGAATTTGGGATCTGATGCAAGCTGGAATGTTCCCCTTCTGAAATTCTTTTAGTAAGAAAAATGTCTCAGAAAACAAATGTATTCGATCCTTTGGGAATAAATGAATTTAATGTAAATTACAGTAAACAATATTGATCAAAAAGAATAGGGTCAAAAGAAAGAAAAGTTGGAGGAGCAAATAGCTGAGAATGTCATTTCTGCATAGCAAAGGAATATCATAGGGTAACACACTAGCTGACTTAGAGCAGCAAATATTTTAGCACATCAGCCATGTGACAAGTAACATGACAGATACCTCAGATAAAAATATGAAAACAAGAACATTTATACTCTGGGGATAGGAATGTGTAAATGCATGACTCCAAAACAACGTGGCTAGTGCCATATTTTTCTTAGTCTTTTTCTTTCTGTTGATGGAAGGAAAAGACACAAGGATTTCAAACTCTCTGAGACATAACGAGGTATTGAAAAGGCAATGGAATGAGAAGAAATGGAGAAGCCTAGCACTCATACTAGATGAAGTTACAGTATGGCTTATTAAGGCCTACCAAAAATAACATCAAAGCTTTAGAGAAACCTAGGTATTTTGACAACAAATTAAGCCAGCAGAAACAGAAAAGTTGGAGGAAATGTTGCCTATAGTTTTGATTTGGGTTAATTGACAACCAATTCAGCAAACCAGACCAAACAGACTATTGGTGG
This sequence comes from Lynx canadensis, assembly GCF_007474595.2. Taxonomy (NCBI): domain Eukaryota; kingdom Metazoa; phylum Chordata; class Mammalia; order Carnivora; family Felidae; genus Lynx; species Lynx canadensis. The sequence goes on from NC_044305.1 coordinate 112,229,346, forward strand.
TAGCTGTGACAGAGAAATGAAGGCGGTTATTAAAAGAAGCCAAAGGTATTTGTTACCAACTTGCTTAGAAAGTCATTTCAGACAGCTTCTTCAAATAATAATTCCGCGTCACTGAAGGAAAAAAACAAAGTTAGCAAGGTTTAATTGATGAAACAGAATCTGTACAAACATATCATTTTAGTCCTAGGTATTTTTATTTTCTTATATATTGCCTTAAGTTACTTGGTTAAGCTCTCTTTAAAAAGGATTCACTTTTGCTGAAGATGTATTTTTGTGAAAAATTAATGTATTTAAAGTGTTGTTCAGTCTTTCTATGTGTGATACAATATACTAGCTAATGATGATATTAACAGCAACTCAAACATGTCATAGGTTTATTCACCTTTTTGAGCTGCTAGTAAGGAATGGATGAAGGCAACCCTTTCCTTGGGTTGCAAAATGTCTTAACGGTGATGTATCACCCAGGATATTGTTAATATGTTCAATATCAGAATTTAGGAAGAAATAAAATCAGTGCACATGTCAGAGATACAGCTCTTACACATACCCTTGGATTACTGCTACAGATCAGGAACAAATGTAACTTTACTGAGTCACCCAGCTGGCCACTTGCACAGACCTCCTCTGCTTCTGTGATATCCTAGTGCAGCGCATTTTACAGAGCCAGGAATATGAGAAGAGGCCACAAATGTGTAGACTTGGTCGCTCAAATAGAACAAGATTTATGAATGTGAACACTTACCTGAGAGTTTCAGTTCAAATTCAGCCCTTGACCTAGTCACAATACAGCCATCAAGGGCTCAGCCCACTGTGTGTAGGCAACCAATAATGGGAGGAGATAAATAGGACAATGGCAACATGTGCAAAGTGTTCCTGGGGCAAATGTAAGAGCAGCAAAGTGACCTAGAAAGAGGGTAAATCAAAAAGGAAATGCTTGAGCTATGTTTTAAACACTTAATAGACATTTTCCAAGAAAAGGAAAATGAACAAAGCACACTAGGTAGAGAGACAAAATCATCAAAGGCACAGTCAGGTAGAAGAGAATAGGATATTTGTGAACCGATAATCATTTGACATGGATCAAGTGGACATTTGGAATGGGACTGGAAGAACAAGAGCCTTCAAAGGCTGGGTGAAAAACGCCCAAAGATGAAGGTCCTCAGATGTCACACAAAGGCATTTGGCTCTATGCTATATCCACTTGCAAAGGAAAGATTTTAACAGTGAGCCCCTATTTTTAAAAATGGTACCTTTGTGAGAGCTTAATACATAAAAATGAACACAAGTGAATGAAGATTGGGGTTCTGAGACCACATTTATTGCTCTCCTCAACCCAGAGGGGACAGAGAGGAAAGGGGGGCTGGGGGCCAAGCAATGCTGAGGAGGTAGAATGGAGTTGTCCCATCCTTCAGACACACCCACGCAGCAAAACCACAACCACAAAACCTGCAACTGCCTTCCCATAGGAGGTGAGGCAAGGCTTCTATGATCATCCGACCTTCCTTCTACTCGTCAACATTACCTACCAGTAGTCACTACAGACGACTCTTCACCTGTCTGTCCTTTACAAGTGGTTTGATAGGAGTCCCACATTAAACCAGTTCTTATTCCACACACTTCCTGTGAGATCACATCCCCTCTCATGGTTTAACGAAGACCCAAATGTCAAAGATTCCCCAAAACATGATCTCTAATCATGATATCTCACCTGAGATTCCAACTGGGCTTTTCTACTTGGCTGTCTTATACATCTCCAACCCAGAATGCTAAAATTGTAGCTTTAGAAAGGATTAGAAACATCTGCCCCTCCATGTCTACATTTTACAGATGAAAAATATAACCCAGAGATATTTATTGCTCTGTCAGGTTGTCTTTCTCCTCAGTGTCTGAAACGGGAACAGAACCCAAATGCCCCAACTCATATTTCTTCTTTCCCCCATTATTTAATTCGACTGTATGCACTGATTCCAGGGATGGGCTGTATTCTGGGGACAGCACTGAGCTAGACACATTAGGGAATATAACAATGAGTAAGACACTTCAAGCAGCTTATAATCAAGTACAGAGAGTAAATATGCACCGTAACACAAGGCAAAATAGAAGTGCTCCATGAGAGCTATAGAGAAGAGCTACAGGGTCCAAATGAGGGCCAGTTTGTGTTTGGTTTTGTTTGCATTTTTTAATATGTGTTACACATTCATATGCTTCTTACATGAATTTAGCTATATTCCTAACCATGTCTGCTTTACACACCAAGCATACAGTTGGCATGCGCATGTTCCCTCCTCAAAGGAAAGCCACAAATTAACTTCAGGATCATAGATGGAGCTTTGTGTATTTTCTTGCCCCAAACGAACACAAAGTCATTAACTTCTCCGAGTCTGGGGAAATCCTGGGGTGAAGACAGATACAGAGAGGCAGTAAAGCAATTTGAGCCCAGAGCGGATGGCGTGTTGCAGAAAGCGCACAGTGGATCATGCGACAAGCTGTCAGGCCCGCTTCCCACGCTGCGGCAACACCTCAACACAGCCTTACATTCAGAAAACAACCTGTTTGTTTATTTCAACTGCATTGGCTGTGAGAGAAAGCCTCAGTCTTGGAACTGCAGCATCCACAACAGTTCTTTCTGTCTCTTCTTGGACTTCTCCAGGTTTGGAACTCATTAGGGAGGCAGAGAGAAATGTAGAGCTCAGGAAAGTGAAATGTGTATCACTAGGAACCTTTTCAATTTGAGTTTATAGAGAGAATACCTATTAGGAAAGATGTTACTGCGTGAGATCCCTGAAGTCCTCTTATGGACTGTGAGCAATGATAATAAGGAACAAGAGTTCAGCACCATCCACTGAGAATCTCAATTTTAATAGGAGTCTGATTGGCATTTTCCTAGGTTATACCCTCTGGCTCAGAAAAGGGAGGAAAATTATGACGGTGAAAAAGCAGCATCCGCCCTCCCAGGGTCCTCCACAACTCTTGTACCTGCAAAATTCAAAGCAGCAGAAAATGATCAGAGGTGCATTTCCAGGTCTGTAGGAGAGCTAGAGGAAGAAATTGCCTCAAGTCACAGTGAAAAGACTGGAAAATAAACTTCCAAAGGGACACTATCAGCAAGAACTCTCAACAATTATCCCTCGCAGCATCAATGTATGCAACGTATTTATACAGAGACACCACAAAACCAGAGGACTAAGAATTCCAAGAGGCAGCATGGTAGACAGCAGAGAGTTTCAAACCTTAATGAGAATCAGAATGCCCTGGAGACCTTTTTAAATTGCAGCCCTCATTCAGTAGATCTGGGGTGGCGCCTGGATTTGGCATTTTTAAGGAGCTTCTAGGTGACCATGCAGGACCCGTGGACCCATGGACCACACCATGAATAGTGAAGAGAAGTAAAGTTCATCACATTAAAAACTGGGATTGCTCTCCCTTCCTGTCTGTCTGCCTCCACCACACACACACAGCCGGCCACAGTACTTACACACTTCTTAATCTGCACTGGAAACCTTACCTCCCTAGGTCTCTACTCCTCTAAAATGGGATATTAATTATATGACTAAAATTGAGTCCCATTGAGAAATAATGTATATGAAAATGCTTTAATTATAAAACAGTATAAACAAAATGTATTGTTATTTGAGAAAACGGAACTATGAAATTTCTCACCTTAAAAGAAAAACCACAGAGGATGATAATGGTTAGTATACAAAGGTTTCATTTTCTTTTCATTCTATTAGATGCATTTTTTAGAGAGAGACAGAGACAGTGCGAGGGGGTCGGGGGGAGGAGCAGAGAGCGAGGGAGACAGAGAATTCCAAGCAGGCTCTGCACAGAGCGGGACCGCGAACCCACGAAACCATGAGATCATGACCTGAGCCAAAACCAAGAGTTGGAAACTTATCCTACTGAGCTACCCAGGCACCCCTCAAAGATTTCATTTTTAAAATACTGAAATTAAATCGCTCTCCATCTCTGAAGACAACAGCTGTAAGCTTCTATGGCAGTGGTTCTCAAACCTTGCTGCCTATTAAAATCACCCAAGCCTTGAAAAAAATATTTTAAAGCTTAAAAAAAAAATACTGTTGTGTAGGCACTTTCCAAATCTTGCCCTACAATTCTGATGCAATTGGTCTAAAGGGGGACCCAGACACAAAGTGATTTTTTTTAAGAACTTGGGTAATTTTAATATGTAGTCAATGTTAAGAACCACTGGACTTTGAGAGGAATGCTCACTGTGCAGAGCCAGCTGGGAAAATCAGGGAAAGTTGACTGGGTGGCAGTAAAAAAGGAAAACGAGAGGTCTGGACAGGCATCTGTGTCAGTGTATACATGCTTACTGAGGGAAAACTGGTTTCTCCATTGAAAAGATATTCAAAGAAAATGGGAGAAGCTGGTGAGGGTGATAATAAGGCTTATCTCACTATTCGTTGTGAGGATCAAATGGGATAATGTCTGTGAAGGTACTTGAATGTCTGTTAAGTACTATAAAAAGTATGATTCATCAAACAACTCTTCATACCAGATTCACCCTACCAGGTCCATCAAACAACTCTTATACGTAGAAGAGAGTGAGATGTAACTGTCAAAGAGGGTCCCTTTAAAGGAGTCTCTTAAAGCATTCACCTCCTAACATAATGTGTTGCAACCTGATAAAAATTATGGAGGAGTCTGTGTGCTCTAAGCTAAGTAAAATCTCTGATTATTGTCTGCATTTTTGTTGTTGTTGTTCTTGACCTTAAAGATTACTCAGTTCTTTGCTGACTAAGTACTCTTGAAATTTCAGTTTTGAAACAAAAGCAAGTTTTTGTGAGCCTCTTAAAAATAAAGAAATCTTTCAGTGCCTTGCAAACAAAAGTGAGGTGTAGCACATCGACAAATTTACATAACAAGCAGATATTGAAAATAAAAATCCAATAGAAGAGAAAGTACCTACCCAAAGGCAGGGTGTGTGGAAGAGGTAAGGCAGTATTCCCTGGTTTCCACTGTGGCACAGAAAGATCACAGCTCTTTGCCCATGGCTATCTAAGAAAACATGACAGGCCCTTGTCATGAAATGATCTTGGAAGGAAAGTCTCTCAGGGGTGTCAGAGACTCTGAAGCATGGAAAATATAATAGTGTTGAGAAACAAACCAGCTAGTAGGGCAAGTCTCATTGGGGAAGAAGCAAAAACTCAAAAAATATAAAAATATGGCAATTTTATGAAACTCGAGGTGTGATTGCTTTCTTCTTTGTGGAATTGAAGGATGTATGCTTGGTAGTGCAGAATAAACTGTGAACAGTTAATAGTTATTAAAACATTGTAAGGTGAATGGAAAGTCCACAGCCACCTAAGATAAAAGGCTGTGGCTGAGACATGTAATATATGTACGCACTAAAGCCTGGGAGGAAAAGCTAGGGACAATGTTTCCCTGGGGAATTGGCACTTACAGAACCACCCATGTACACTCGGGAACTTAGGAAGCCATTCCCATGCTTGGGGCAGAATACACACTCATAAAATACCAGAGGAGGACCTAAGCTTTCACCTTCGGCAGATCTTTAGGCTCACTGCAAGCAAGAAGTGAAGGCTAGGACAAAGTTGTACGTGACCTGGCTAAGTGTTAAAGAAGTGCCACAGCACAGAGCCAGTCTGCAAAGACTGGGATAGGGGTGTGTGTGTGTGTGTGTGTGTGTGTGTGTGCGCGTGTGTTTGAGCTCCTGGATTTCGAGAAAATCTCTGTCACAATACTAGCTAAATAGAGCTAAAGGAACAGAGACCTCAGTGAGCACACACAACAAGGAATAGAGTTATTGCAAAACTAGGTTGGAAAAGTAACTAAACAGATGATCTCAACCTTCAACAATCAAGAAATAGCAAACCCTAAGGAAGAAGACTAACCTTATTTCTAAAACTAACATATCATATTTAACTTTCTAGTTTTCAACCAAGAAAAATCACAAAGAGTACAAAGAAACAGGGAAGTATAACCCATTCAAAGGATGGTTGTATGGGTGGATGAATGGATGGATGGATGGATGGATGGATGGATAGCTGGATGGATGGATAATACATATATACAACATACATACATACATACATACATACATACATACATACAAATAGAAACACTCTCTGAGGAAGCCCAGCCATTGGGTATACTAGACAAAGACTATATCAACTGTCAAAGAAGAACAATGCTTGCACCTATAAAAACAAGTCAGTATTTCAGTATTATTTCTAGAAAAGAGCTTTGAATTGTTTTGAGCCAGGGACTGAGGTTTTCAAGTTCTGCATCATATTCACGTTTAAGTGTCAACTAAGTCCTTAAGAATAAAAATGTCTGAGGCAGGTGTTACCAGATGAATTGACCATCTCTAAAGACTGTCTGGCTAGATAACTTTTGATAAGCAGAAACATCTTTTCTTTTTAATTTTTTAACGTTTATTTTTGAGAGAGAGAGAGAGAGAGAGAGAGAGAGAGAGAGAGCAGGGAAGGGCAGAGACAGAGGGAGACACAGAATCCAAAGCAGACTCCAGGCTCTGAGCTGTCAGCACAGAGCCTGACATAGGGCTCAAACTCACAAACCCTGGGATCATGACCTGAGCAGAAGTCAGATGCTTAACCGACTCTGCCACCCAGGCACCCTGATAAGCAGAAACATCTTAAAAAACTACCCTCATGTGTCTGCTTTGCTAAGTGATGAATGACTTACAAAATGTTTCCCTAATGTCTTGAATTAATTCAACTGTGGAAAGTTGTGCTACGAAGTAATTCTGACTCTGCCCACAAGAAAAAAATAACTGGAGCCTGGGTGGCTCAGTCAGTAAAGAGTGTGACTCCTGATTTCAGCTCAGGTCATGAACTCACAGCCATGGGACTAAGCCCCGCATCAAGCTCTGCGCTGAGTATGGAGACTGCTTGGGATTCTCTTTCTCTCCCTCCCTCTCCCTCTCTCTCTGTCCCTCCCATGCTTGTTCTCTCTCTCTCTCTCTCTCTCTCTCTCTCTCTCTCTCTCTCTCTCTGAATAAGTAAACATTTACAAAAAATAATTATATTTTTAGGTACTTAGTACATACTAGGCAATGTATTAAATATTCTACATGGATATTTTCATTAGAACTCTCTGAAATATATTTATCATCCCCATTTTACTGATGAGAGAAAACAGTCTTAAAGTTGAAAAATTAACCAAAAAGCTTACAGATAGGTTGTGAGAGACTAGAGATTTGAACCAGACTACAATTTGCCTTCCTCCAGAGTTCACCCACACTTGGCCACCTGTAGTGTCTCCCAGATGCTGTAGATTGGAGCCACCCAGCTAATTCAGAATATTTTTTAAAAATTTGTCTGTGCTTTTTAAGAAGGTAAAACTCAGCTTTCTTATATTTGATTATCAAGTAAAAATATATCAAGTCCATAATTCAGGCAATCCTCTGGATTTAACATCTGACATTTAACATAATTAACATCAGACACATTCAATAATAAAGACTATAAAGAACACCATAGATGTCTGCCAACCGGAATATTTTTACCTTACAAATATGTGACTCTCTAACTACTCAAAGTTTACCACGTACATATGTTCTCCACTTCCAGAACTAAAGAAAACCCCAACTGGCTACTATAGTTAATTCCTTGCCTTCCATTTAAAAAGGAAAAGAACAAACCTTTCAATTTTAAACAAACTTCTAGTAGTCCATATCTTTCAGATAGGTTGGTTCAGCTGAAAATTTGAATGACCTTTCAGTAATTGACATCATAAAAGTAAAGTAAAGGATATAAAAATATATGGCACATGTATATACCTGATGCAAAATTATTGAAAAAGTAGAGTAGCACAACGAAGTAATAAAAACGAGCAATTGTTATGCCTAAGTGGCTTGGAAAATCCTTGGCAAGGAATTTAGTGGTAATAGATCTAAGGTTTTCATTCTGAAACTCATTATTCTTGCTTTTTCACCTTGATGATTTAAAAGTCCTAAATGAGAGACTGGATAAGGATAGCTGTGGGGAGAACCAGAGAAGGAAGTGGGTACAAAGAGAGAAAGAATGAGGAACTACTGAGAACAGAAACTAACCTTTACTTTTCAAGGGGAAAGCAAGCCCAACACCGAATGAGGGAAACCTCACTGGAGAAAGCATGCAGCACACAAAAGTGAAGAACGGAGGTGATTAATAGACAGAATGACTCATCTGATGTTGGATTTTTCTAGCAAACAACATTGCTAAATCAGGCATATTTTGTTCTGTGAGTGTCAAGAGAATACAAAGACAGTCTAAATCCAACAACAAAAATCATTGATTCCAAAAGAACAGATGGAAACCCATTGATAATGAACCCCAGAGCAATTCAGCCTCAAAAATATTTGGGAGTATTCACTGAATGTGGCTCAGCTCCTTAGGGAATAGCATGCCCAAAGATTAGTCTCAAGACTTTATTATCATTAGACATTCTCTTTAATTAGGATGAGTTTTATTTAGTACTGAGGTCACATTTCTAAAACCTTAACCTGCCTGGAAAAATAAAAAATAAAACCCAATGTACTGAAGGACTAATCCTAGTATTCAATCACAGCTTTGGACGGTTTTGCTTACATCTCATATTCAACTCAGCAACTTCCAAATGTGTCACATTGCCTTGGTTTTACCCATCCTTGTTACCCAGGGACATTTGGGCAGGTTTGAATAATCACCTACTCTCAATCCACTGTGCTATTGAGGAACTAAAGTCTTTATACTACTGATGAGTTTTCAAGCTAATTTAGGAGAGCTTATAATTTTGATGGTTTCAGCTGAACATTACCTCATATTTTCATCTAGACCTTTATAATGCAATGGAGGTTTCCCAGTTTTAAGAAACACAATATATATGAATGCAAGTCATGTCCTTCCCCCTTCCATCATTTTGTCCATCAACCTTGAGCTAAAAAGCCTGAGCTTTACTGCAGAATGATTGAGGGACTGTGTAGAAGAAATCACAAGCGAAAGAACACTTACATAAGGATACTTACTCTATAGCACAAACAGAACGAGAGTTCCAGATTTGTTCAGATCTAGCCATGTTGCCATATTTAATCCCACTGTAAAGTACATATCACCGCATTCTGTAACTCTAGTATATTGGTGAAGAAGGCAGGCAATCACCAAGGAAGGAAGTAACAAAGGAAATGTTTCTTCATTGCCTTCTAAAAAGAAAGATAAGCAGTCAAGCCAATTGCAGCATTAATTTTCCAACTCCTTTTAGATATTCCAAATTTGAATTCAGGCAAAATAACATTTAAATTTCCCCCAAATTAGGTGACTTCTGTTTACTGTCCCGAATCTTAGAGACATAACATTCTCTCTGAGGAATTCCTTGTTGGAAGATGACGACCAGCGCTCACTCTTGGTTGTCTACACTACAGGCAGATGAGACAAAAGGCTCTTCCCTCTTCTAGAAGGGGAGGGCTGCACCCAGATTTAGCTGCCCAGGCTCCAATGGCCCCCATGAGCGGTGCAGCTGGCTCTCCTGACAATTTCTCTAAATAAATGACACCTAACCCAAATTATCCAGTGACCAATAATCCAATAATCTTCTTACCGACAAAATTGTTCTTGTACCATATAAGACATAATGGGCAAGGTCCCTTCCCTGGAATGATGACTATAATAAAAGATGATTCAGTGTCTATGGAGTATTCAAACCATGCACATTCCAAAGAAAAGTCTGGCCTTTGACTAACTTCTAGAAGGTAACCTTTAAGCCGTTGGGATCTCCTGTCAGATAAGAGTATCTTTGTTCACCTAGGGCCTTGTGTCATGCCAGATGGTCTATACTAACAATGTGGTTTGTGACCAAGGCCTTGGGCCACATGTTATCAGTCTAACCTCTGGAGGGGCCTAGAAACTAAGTAACTAAGGTCAGCCACATGAATGCTCCATGCCTACATGATCAACCCTCAATAAAAACTCTGGACACTACGGATTAAGTGAATTCCTCTAGGTGACAATACTCCAGATGCATTTTCACACATTATTGAGAGAATTAAATACTAGACAACTCCCTAGGAAGAGATGACTGGGAGCCCATGCAGAATAAATAAGTAGATTTTGTGTCTTCCATAAGGATCCAATCTCTTTGTATCATATGTATCAAAATAGACTAATCACATAATTTTCACAACAAAAATTTTAAAGAAAGCGTTCTGCTTTTGTCAACTTGGAAGGGGATATTTATTTAGTGAACACGAGTATAATAGCTAATTTGCATCTAACAGAATAAAACCTATTTGTCTTTTACTGTAAGAATTTTTAATGTTTTAAATAAATCCTCTGGGGAAAACAACAGGTTTTATTCTGTTAGGTGCAAATATAACAGTACTTGAAAGATGTTGGGTTACTCAATAAATATTGGTTAAACACACAAGTGAATTATTGGTTCCTAATAGAACCCTGTCCCCTGGTTTTGCTGTGTGTGTGTGTGTGTGTGTGTGTGTGTGTGTGTGTGTGTTTTCTTTCCCCCCTGTATAAAAGCTCAGGTTGAATATAACTGAGAATCAAAGCTAAGCTGTGGAAAATGAATAAGTTCTACCTTATTATTGTTTGTAGATCAAGCAAACCATCATCTCCACCACTCACAGCACCAAGCAAGCAGTTACCACTGGCAAGTACAACCAAAGATGGCCTTCTGCAAATGGGTTGCTATCTCCCTCTTGGCCACCTTATAAACACCTTGCATTCTTGACTGATGTCCCAAACTTCTGGATCATAGCCCACCATCTGGACTTCTGTCCTCCTCCAAGGGTACTGCCTGCCCTGGGCCACTACTCAGTTGTTAATTCATTACACTGACTACAGCAAATTTCCTACTCATGATCACTCAAATGTTTTTCCAAAAGCAAGAACTGCCAAACATCCTTCATTACAAACTCCATCCAAATCCTGTTTAACAATATGCTATTTGTGCATTAGGAATAAATTTCGTTAGATATCTGCCCGGAGAAGCACGCCTTTCTAAAGTTTTAGACATTACAGTTTTTAAAAGGAAATGTTGAAAGAGCAAACAAAATCACCAAATGGTTACGGTCTGGGCTGGAAAGTTCCAGACTTGCCGGCCAGGCCCAGCCAGCTGCCTGTGACTTTCCACACATCAGCAAGTTCCCCTCATAAAAGGTTTACAGCTCAAGCCAAGCTGGCTGCAGACAGAGTTAAACCAACACAGTACAAAAAAGTGAGAGGAAAACAGTGTGAGACCAATTAAAACAAATTGGTAATGAAAGCAACAGCTGGATGTCAACATGTTCTGCTCTGTTAATGGTATGTCGACGGGGTGATTTTTAGAGAACTGGTGCTTTCTGAAGGAAAGGAGAGACCAGCTCCCTAATGGGACAGAGCAGGCCTGTACCTCACCAGAGGCATTCCTGCCCACTCACTTGGGAGGCCACCTGCACAGATGAAAACCTGTGCAAGAAACTTTTGTCTCTTCTAAGGCCTCCCACCAAACTGCTGCCATGGGGGGAAGGGAATAACATGCCGACCATCCCCTGCTGAGCTCATTTTACAAACAATGTTATGACAGCAGAGGAGAGTCAAGGCAGTCTGAAGAGCGCTGGAAGTCCGAGGAGCTGGGTTCTGAATCCAGCACTGTCATTTTGACCTTTGTCCCTGCTACAAACACCTCATCTATAAAGAGAGGAATGAAACACCTTTTTTTTTTTTTTGGCCTGCTTACAGGAGTATCTCAAAGATGATATGAGAAATTATATAGGAAGACAGTTCAGAAACTGGAAACATTGCCCTCATTTAAGGAGTTCTTCTTACATAGCTGGCTGGCATGTTTTTAAAAACTGGTTTCATAACTGTTCCAGAGCATGTAATGTTGAGTCTTGTATTGAACCACCTGCTCCTTCTCATAGCACAGGGTAAATCCTGGACATCATTCCTGAGAAATCATCTGTGAGATGTAATGCATGTTGGCTGAGCGTATGTGTGCCAGAACTTTTAATCATCTCATCCTCGTAACAAGCCTCTGAATTAGGTATTATCATTACACCTTACAGACAAAAAAACCTGAGGCTCAGAGAGGTTAAGTAAGTTGCTCCAAGTAACATAGCTATTTAGTTAAGGGCCCAGAATGTGAACTACTACGGAGACTGCACTTCTAACCACTGTGCTACCTTCCTGCCTTCATTGTCCCCATTCTCATGCAGCAGGGTGTTGATACAGGGTTAAGCCCCAAAGGCCAACAGCAAAGCAGTACGAGCCTAGAGTCTAAATATGAACCACTTACCAGGATCAACCCCGGGGTAATTTGAGTTTCTGCCCCAGATGACAGCTTTAACTTAAGTGGCCAAGCCAAGGAGATACCTCACCCCCTCCTAAGAAGTGGGTCCTTGTGGGGGAAGTGGTGTTTTCTATAAACATGAAAGCATCCCACGAGAGACCATCAGCTGTGAGCAACTATCCAGAAAGGGTAACATGCCCATTCAAAAGAATATAAGTCAACAGAAATTTTTTCTAACACCTAGCATTCCTCCACGCCCTCCTTCTAACCTTGTTGGAGCCAGGGGCTGCCAAGTGAGAAGGAACAGATGAGGAGAAATACAACACATGGGATGAGAGAAGGAAATAACCTACCATCCACCACGGCAGGTCCCCAGCTGAGGGAAAGGAGGTATGTGGACTCGGATTTAGGTAAGGAATTTTCATTATCCCTGGAGTTTACATTTTAATTACTGTTCTTATGACTGCCTATGACCTGAGCTTTTTTTTTTCTTTCAAATCTACTATATGGGGAAACTAGAAAAACTACGGAAACTTCCCACATTTCATTCAATGTCAGGAAAGAACTAGGCCCTTGAGGGAGTTTGGACTTAGAAAGGAGAAAAACATTAAGTTGCTTTATGAATTATCACACTCTTTTAAAATACTTACTTACAGTTTCCTGGTCCTAGGAGTGAAAAATGGCAAAGGTTTCAGAAATACTATTGCACATGCAAACACAGACATCTAGTTCAAAACCTAGGTGTTTGAAGAGGGAGAATATTTGAGGGAGGAAAAGGTAGGATCAGGAAGAATCCTCTATCATATTAACATATTCCCAGTCCAGGCCAAGTCCTTTGAAGTGTGTGGAACTCATTTATGGCTCTCAGGCCCCAACCTGAGGCTCTGATAAAGCAGCCAGCCTGTCTAGTGCTTCCTTAAAAGCCAAGTACCCTTCAAGGTCTCTGATTCGTTCCTCTTTCCCCTTCTTCCTCCCTCTTTTGGACAAGTGTACTTACTTCTGTGAGAGGTCAAGTGTAAAATGGACCATGCAATCATTTCCCCAGCCAAGAATATGTTCTCACAGACCCATATAGTCATGCATCAAGTATCGCAACAACTACAGATTACTGAATAAAAAGATAACTAAGCACAAATAAACCCTGTACCAGTTTAGTGGAGGGTAATAGGGGATTTAAGTAGGAGACTGGCCAACATTTTCTGGTTCCCTTAGTCTTCCAAGAAATGAGAAATGAATGCAACAATAACAAAACAGGAGACAATTGAATAAAATGACCTTTCATAAGGTGAAACAATACGTGTATAAGTATACACATACCCTAGGTAACTTCAGCTGTAGGTTATAACAGTAGTCCCAAGGTATAAGTTATGCACACAACTGTTCATTTCCTCCCATATAGGCAATTCCATAACTAGGTAATTGGTTATTACCAAAAATATAATTTTAATAATTTAATAAATCATGAAGATTATAAAACCTAATGAATATCAAGAAACATAATCTGCCTGAACACTACTATCCTTGGAACCAAGGGTCTGTAGCCAAGTGGCAGAAGCCTTAACTCTCCTTCCAGATTTTCTTCAGAACATGTCTTTCTATTGATTTAGTGTTCTTGTAGCAGAGAATCAACAAATCTCTAAAGTGAGAATAAAAACTACATTTATTACCATCTATTATGCACACATATCACCCACTATTTACTTCTCACAACATCTGTATAAGGTAGTCAATATTATCTCCACTTTGAGATACAGGCTACCAGTGATTGAATGAATAAGTCGCTAGGATAAAAGGTACAACACAGGGAATATAGTCATTGGTACTGCTGTGTGGTGACAGATAGCAGCTGCACTTGAGGTGAGCATAACATATAGACTTGTCAAATCATTGCTTGTGCACTTGAAACTAATGTAACATTGTGTCAACTGTAATTAAAAATAAAATTATATATCTATTCTTATAATATATAATAAAATATATAATATATAAATATAATGTATAAATATATAATAAAAATAAAAATGTATATAATAAAATTCCCTCTCCCTCTCTATATATACATACATATGTATATGTATGTGTGTACATATATATGTGTATATACACATATATGTACATATATATGTGTATATATATAACAGATGAGAATATTGACACTCAGGTTGTGTCATGTTAGTGATGCCAAAGCTGGAACCAGAGCCCAGGGCTTCTGAATACCATTGCAGAACAACTAGCAGCAACTTTACTGAATTAGCTCACTAGTTCTAACAGTTTTTTGTGACATCTTTAGGGTTTTCTCTATATAAGATTATATCATCCACAAACAGAGAAATTTTACTTCCTCTTTTCATATTTGGTTGCCTTCTATTTCTTTTTCTTATCTAATTGCTCTTGCTAGGACATCCATAATGATGTTGTGTGGAAGTGGTAAATGCAGACACCCTTGTCTTATCCCTGATCTTAGTGAAGATAGCTTTTCACTATTGAGTATGAGGTGAGCTGTGGTCTTGCTATACATAGCCTGTATTATGTTGAGGTACATTCTTCCAAACCTAATTTGTTGAGAATTTTTATCATGGAAATATGTTTGATTTTGTCAAAGGTTTTCTCTGCATCTATTGAGATGATCATATGATTTTTATTCTTCAATCTGTAAATGTGGTGTAGCACATTAATTGATCTGCTAATTTTGAAACATTCTTGCATTCTAGGGATAAATCCCACATGCATGATCATGGTGTGTGATCCTTTTAATGTGCTGTTCAATTCAGGATGCTACTATTTTATGGAGGATTTTGGCATCTATGTTTATCAGGTGTATTGGTCTATAAGTTTCTTGTAGTCTGGTATTATTTTGTTGAGGATTTTTGCATTATGTTGATCAGGTATATTGGCCTGTAATTTTCTTTTCTTGTGGTATCTTTGTCTTGCTTTGATATCAGGACATGCTGAAGAAGACAATGCTGGTCTCATAAAAAGAGTCTAAAAATGTTCCCTTCCTTTCCATTTGTTTTTGAAAGAACTGGAAAAGGATTGGTATTAATTCTTCTTTAAATCTTGGTAGAATTCATCAGTGAAGCCATTTGATTCTGGGCTGTTCTTTGTCAGGATGTTTTTATTCTGCTTTTATCTCCTTATTCTTTATGGTATTATCAGACTTTCTATTTCTTCTCAATTCAGTGATAGTAAGTTGTATGTTTCTAGGAATTCATCTATTTTCTAGGTTATCCTATTTATTGGTGTGTAATTATTCATACTAGTCTTTTATGATACTTTGTGTTTCTGTGGTATCAGTTGTAATGTCTCATTTTCCTTCTATAATTTTTTAAGTAAATCTTCTCTGTTTTTCTCTTAAGTAGTTTAGCTAGAAGCTTGTCAGGTTTATTTACCTTTTCAAAAACACCAGCTCTTAGTTTCATTATCTTTTCTATGTTTTTCTAATCTCTAATGTATTTCTGCTCTAATCTTTATTATTTCCTTCCTCCTGCTCACTTTGGGCTGTTTGTTCTTGTGTTCGCTTTGGCAGCACATATACTAAAATTGGGCTTAGTTTGTTCTTTCTCTAATTCCTTGAGTTGTAAAGTTAAGTTACTTATTTGAGATCTTTCTTTTTTCTTAATGTAGGTGTTTGTCAGTATAAATGTCCCTCTTCAGAACCGGCTTTCCAAGTTAAGCTCTTTTGTTGGTTTTTTGCTTATTTGAAGAGGCATGTTAGTAGGAAATCCTCTCCTGAGCAACCTCGGGATCTCTATTTCAAGTATCTCTCCCTCTTTCCCTCCTTTGGTAACTTCATTCACATCTGCCTCTCCTCCTAGGAGTTCCTGCCCAAGCTTCCAGCTGGTTCTCCTCTCTGATGCCAAGAGGAGACAAGTTCAAATTTTAAAGTAAATTTTAGGATTGCATGCTTTCCTCTCAATCCCCAGAAGCCAGGCCAGATGCTGAGAGCCTCCTGTTTATTTTCCTTAGGGCAGCGGCCTGAAGTATTCAAAGTTAAGCACCTTCCCCTGAAAGAGCAGAGCTGAGGTGGCTGCCAGTGTGAGCTCACACAAGACCTGCAGAAGCTCCTGAGAGCCCTCACTGAGGCACACAGAGCTGGGGGGAGGGTGGGGGAGAACTAAGACACACAGAGTGTTAGGAGTACACCTGGGTGGGCTGGTTGGGAGTGGGGAAGTCAAAGGGTGATGCATCCTGGCAAGTTTGTGAGAAGGCTTCTGGGTGAATTTTGCCAGATAATTAATGGAAAGCATTGCCTTTGTTGAGTTCTGTGCACTGGTTACTATGAACCCCTTTTCCCTGCTCCTGGCACCTTGTAGACTTTTCAGCCATTCCCATGCTCTCAGTGTTCTGGATGGGGTGAGGAAGTAGTGAGCTCTCAGGCAATGCCCTGCATGGAAGCCAGGTACTCACTACCTCTCATTTTGTCCTGTGGGAGAAACAGTGGGACAAAGGGGTCTCTTGCAGGGAGGAGTGATACAAGTAAAGTGAAACTGTTCTTCTTACCCAATGCAATGGATCTGTTCTGAGAAATCTTGCTCTAAGGGGATGCTGAGACCTCTCTATTGGACTCCCAGGTTCCCACAAATATATTCTTCTGTATGAATGGGTGTCAAAATCAAAGTTTCTTGAGGAAGTCGGAGGAGGGAATGAGAACTGAAAACCACTATTCTACCTTCTTACTGATGTCACATCCCTCAACATCCATTTTTAGTTTTTCAAAATTTCCTTAAATAGTATTTAATGTATAGTAATCAATAGCATTCATTGCATATTTTGTAATTGTATGAATATATATAACTGATTTACTAATTTGTATATCATTATAAAACTAGTATGTACATAGATATGTATATATATGTATATATATATGTATATATATATATAAACTGACATATTTATATATAAAACTGATACATATTTCATTTATTTATGAAATGTAATTTTGGAAAACTTCCATATTACTGACATTTATATATAAAACTATTAGGTATATTTATATATACTTACATGTATATATACTTACATATATATATACTTACATGTATATATAAGAACACATATATAACTAAATATACTAATGGAGAAATACTCGATTATATTGGAAAGAGGTCATTTTAATTAAGACTCAAAATCCAGAAGCCACATAAGAAAAGATTGTTAACTTAAACTACTTAAAAAGAAAAATCTTCAACATCACACAAAACAGTATAAGGAAAGCCAAAAAATAACAAGAGAAATATCTGTAAATCATTTTGTAGATACAGGACTAATTTCCTAAATATTATATAAGCACCTAGAAATTGAAAGAAGGTCTCAAGAGATAGTTTACATGAAAGGATATTCATACAAAAAAAGTTGCTCAAATATACACATGATAAAAGAAATGCAAATTATAATTGCGAGACACCAGTTACTTATTAGAATAGCAGAAAAACTGAAAGTTTTCTCAACAGCAAGACTGTATTGAGACAAACCCTTTTAGACACTTCAGGTAGGAGTATAAAGTGATACAGCCCCTATAGAAGCCAATTCAAAAATGTCAATCAAACTTACAAATTCATTTACCCTCGCTCCAGAAATTCCACTTCAGGAAATTTATCCATAAATACACTTGCATCATTTTTAAAATGATATATTTACAAAGTTATTTATTAGAGGGAAAGCCAAAAATTGTATCTACTCAAGTCACTGTCTACTGGGACATAGTCAAATATGGTATAGCTCTATAATAGAATACTATAAAGCTGCAAAAGAAAAAAAAAAGATGCAGAAGCTCTGTTCTAGTTACTACCGCCACATAACAAACCATACCAAATTCTGTGGTGTAAAACAACAACCATTTTATTATGCTCACGGATTATCTGAGTCAATAACTCAGAAAGGGCACAGTAGGAACACCTTATCTCTTTTCCACCAGGTATGATGGCCTTCAACTGGGAAGGCGTGAAGGCTAGGAGCTGACTCCACTGCTGGAGGCTGAACTACTGGGTGGGTCTGCTCACTTTTAACAATGGTGCCTACGGCCAGCTTTGGAACTCAGCTGTAGCTGAAGCTATAATACCTACCCATGGCCTCTCCATGTGATTTCTTAAGCTCCTTACAGCATGGTGGCGGGCTTTCAAGAGGAGCATCCTAAAAAGAAAGCCAGGAGGAGGCTGTATTGCTTTCTTTGTCCTAGCTTTGTCACACAGTGTCATTTCCTTCATGGTCACAAGCCCATTCAGATTTGACTCCTGTCTTGATAGGAGGAATGTCAAAGTCATATCGGAAAAAGAATAGGCAGGATGGGAAGCTCTCACTATGCCAATTTTGGAAAATACAATCTGCTCCACTTTTATGGAAAGACAGGATACAAAATTAAGTCAAAAAGCAAGGTACTGAAAGGCACAGAATATGCTATCTTTTATGAAAACAAAAGGGAAGAGTTAAGTAGGGATAAAGAAACCATGATAAAATACACAAGAAACTAATAAAAATAGCTAAATGTTATGGGAGAAGTTTAACAAAATTGTAAAAAAAAAGGGGGGGGGAATGAGGTCAGGAGAGAAAAAAATATTATTTCATTTCTCTTGTTTTTTCAAACTTGACAATATGCAACCTCTGGGGAGAAAAAGTGTTTAAAATAATAACTGACAAACACACACATTTACACACACATGTAGATAATTCTCCCTCTAAAATAATTATGTGGAGAGGCGCCTCGGTGACTCAGTTGGTTAAGGCATCCGACTTTGGCTCAGGTCATGATCTCTCAGTTTGGGAGTTCAAGCCCCGTGTCAGGCTCTGTGCTGACAGCTGGGAGTCTGGAACCTGCTTCGGATTCTGTGTCTCTATTTCTCTCTGCCCCCCCCCCCACCTTGTGCTCCGTCTCTAAGTCTCTCTCAAAAATAAATAAACATTAATTTTTTTAAAAAAATAAAATAAAATAATTATGTGGATTTATGAGCTTTTTAAGTTTAAAGAAGTGTTTACATATTCAAGCCTTCCCTGGCACCCCCAAGCAAAGAATGTGTTTCTTGAGCCAACGAAACATCACCTCCAAAGATTCTGTACACTTAGAAATAGAAAAGTGACTTTTCCACATTCACACTTTGTAGGGAGGCCAATGATACTCACCTGCAATAGAAGGCTTGACCCAATTCTTTTTCATCGCATTTCACTTCTCACCGAAGGTTAAAGTGTCAATTGATTTTGAATGTTTGATAATAATTTCTCTCTTCTCTTTTTATTTCCCTCTCTCCTAATAAGCAATAGCAATTCACTGTTACCCTGATCCTGGCTATTTGCTAACCATTTCAAATGTAACCTATAATTTAATCCTTATAATAACATTACGAGGAAGGAACTATTATTTTGCCAATTTTCCAGATGAGTTTGCAAAATACCAAAACGTACAAGTGTACGTAGTGGAGACAGTGCCTATAAGGTTTGGTTGGCTCCAAAATGTAAATCTCTAAACTCGATTTCAAGACCTCCTTAACCTGCAGTTAACACTCGTCTAGGAAATCCTTTAACAGACCATGAGGCCATTTAGTTGGAGGTAACTCTTAAGAGTACTTCAAGCAACCTCTTCAATTATAGAAAAGGAAATTAAGGTTGGAGAAACAAGCCACACTGCAAACCCCAGGCAGTTTCGTGGAGTAGAATCTAGGTCTCCTGACTCCCTGTGCCACATGCTTCTCACTACAGCAACTGTCCTCCTGCACAGGGGAATTCACTTGTCACCTAGTAACCCTGCCACAATGGCCTGTGACAGGTTGTGTTCAAATAGAATCCATTTTGAGGTACCCTCACAATACAGCTGCAATAGCTGAGTGGGAGGCTGATCAGCATCACAAAGGGAGAGAAATGGCCTACTTTCCCTGGGCCATAAAAAGAGGTCTAATTATGCTAATGCATTTGGAAAATTTTATTTATAGATGGACTAGAAGGCTGCTAACAAACAACCATGGAATTTGAACAGTCCCTAACCCAAGAATTCCCGTCAGTTTTGCAGATGAAAGACATTCCCACAGGAAGGTATTTCAGGTGCCGCCACTGCTTCTGGGACGTCAAGCAGGAGCCATTTTGACTTACTAAGGCTAACTTTCAATGTTCCTACTACCCAGTTTATCCTGTGTGTGAAATGAAGGGTGTGCTCCAGGAGGCGCACGGACATTAATATCCATTTACACGTGCAGCAATCACTTAGTGAACACCTTCTCTGTGCCCAGCATCCTCTCCAGGCCAGGATGTGGTGAAGCAGAGATGAAACAGGTCCAGTTATTGACAGCTGCTAACCACCAGCACAGTATGAATCAACTCACTTCCTTTGTCAATGCCAAATGTTAGCTACTTTATAATCCCTCAATTTGTCAATCAATCAATCCAAAATAAGTTGGATTTTTTTCAGTTTTAAAAATTGAGACATAACTGACAATAATTTTCTTTAAGTTTATTTTTGAGAGAGAGAGAGAGAAAGAGAGAGAATCTCAAGCAGGCTTTGAGTTGTCAGCACCAAGCCAGACGCAGGGCTCGAACCCACAAACCGTGAGTTTATGGCCTAAGCTGAAATCAAGAGTCGGACACTTAACCAACTGAGCCACCAAGGCACCCTGACAATGAGTGTTTTAAAACCTCCAGTGGTGAGCCTAATATTCCACATACATTTTTGCTTCTATACACTAATCAATGCTATTACTGAACAGGTAAGAGGCAGACTTCCAAACACACATTAAATCCCTAGTATTCCACCTACAGTCAAAACCAAGTTTAGGGTTGTAGTGGAAGGCGTTTTTAAAAAGCACCACAAGAGAAGGCAATAGGAACTGGAAGCAACTTTAGTGGAAATTAGCTTCTGATAAAACAATCTATGGTGTTTAAATGATTTCTGCCTTTCTTATTTTATTTTCTCGTGTCAAATTTTCACCAAGCCAAGATTAAGTCTGTGACTTTTTCAAGGACGGCTGCCTTAAAAGAAGTGTACCCAAAGTGCTAGTCTCTGATGTTAAAGATCAACACCTGGCTGAGCTATGTGGCCAATAAAAGGGCCTGGTATTCTAAATATATCTAACAAAGTAATGCTTATTTTTCCTGATTTCCAAGATTTTAAAATAGTGCTATGTTTTATTCTCTGTTTCTAACAGAGAGCATAAAGCTCAAGTGCAGGGGAAAACAAACAAAAACAAAAACCATCCACTCCTGCCCAAACCAATACAAGAAAGTATCCAGGGCTGTCCCATTGGGGGCAATAGAAGTAGACTGTTCTCTGAGCTTGGACTGACATTCACCTATATAATTTGTAGTTTTTAATGTTTTTTTTTCTTCCAAAGTCTATACATTTTTTCCAGTATGCATTATTCTGATATAACACTGCTTAATATATACATTGCTTCTGCCATGACTTAACATTCTCATATACTCAAAGATGTAGCAACCTGTCATGAAAAGATTACTACACTGCGAAAAAGGAAATCTGAGTACTAAAGCAAGTGTTATTGGGGCACCTGGGTGTCTCAGTTGGTTAAATGTCTGACTCTTGACTTCTGTGCTGAGAGCATAGAGACTGCTTGGGATTCTCTCTCCCTTTCTATGCCCCTTCCTTACACTCTGTCTTTCTCTCTCTCTCTCAAAATAAATAAATAAACTTAAAAAAATAAATAAAGTAAGTGTTATCACTTCACAGCTGATTTTTAATCAGTAATAAACTCTCCGGACAGTACTTTTCAAATCAGTAAAATGGGGTTAATTGTATTCTGTCCTAATCTTTTTGTCAAAACTTTTATAAACTGCAAACAGGAAAATTCATGTGAAATTCCTTTGAAAATCATAAATTGTAATAACTTTGTAAAGCATTATCTAAAATCAAGATTAAAGTTGTCTAAAAGTGATTAAAACAAGCTATCACTTTGTTAGTGATATTTACAACCTATCCCATAGAGAGTAAATTAAGGATCTCCAGAGAAACAGACCAACAGGATGTATATATATATATATATATTTATCTATACGTATATTTAAATACATGTACGTGTGTGTGTGTGTGTGTGTGTGTGTGTGTGTATACATACATAGAGCAATTTCTTTTAAGGAAAGGGCTTACATGATTGTGGAGGCTGGCAAGTCCAAAATCTGAAGACTAAGCCAGCAAGCTGGAAACCCAATGAAGATTTGCAGTTCAAGATCAAAGGCAGCTTGCTGTCAGAATTCCTTCCTCTTCTGGAAGGTCAACTGTTCCCTATTAAGGCCTTCAGCTCACAGGATAAGGCCCAGCCACATTCCAGAGGGTAAACAGCTTTACTCAAAGTCCACTAATTTAAATGTTAATCTCATCTTTAAAAACCTTCACAGGAAAATTCAGACCAGTGTTTGGCCAAATATTTGGGTATTGTGGCCTAGCCAGTTTGACACATAAAATTACCACCATAGAGAGTTACCAGTTCAGGACTCATATATAGAAAGTTCATTGAAAAATCATGACTGTTTCATTTCCCCCAAACCACATCTACAGTACATGGTATGAATAAATGCATAAAAAATGTTTGTTGAATAACTACATGAACTAGAAGCAGGTGTAGGGTAATATGGTTTCATGGTACCTTTCATCTTCCTTAATCTGTAAATATCAAAACTAAGAGGAAACATCCAAAAGGCAAAACTGTGTATATTCAAAGGGTTGCCATACAAAATAGTCAAGACTGGCCATTGAGAACACCTGACACCCTTTTCTTTGTTTCTCAGGCTCTGATGGTATCATCTAACCCAACACTGGCCCTCTTTTGTGCCCCCTTTTACTGATTTTTAAAGTTCATACAGAATTTCCCTAATTTACTGACCTCCCCTTACTTTCAGCACTCTATCCAAAACTCAAATGAACTGTGTGCACACCATTACCCTACAAAAGATAACCTACTTCAGGTTGGAACTTCAAGGAATTACAATCTTTAAAAAGCCCAGTAAAATCTCATGTGTTTTATAATATTTTGATAAGTAGCACTAGCTTGAAAGAAAGAAAATAGAATGTTGTGATATCCAATCCCTCTATTGCTACACCTTTCTATCTAATACAACAGCGCTGGTTGAGCTGTGTACCATACCAAGGTTTCTGACCCAACTAGGTTTGGAAAATTGTAATTTATTAGGCATGATTAATAAACATTTCATGCTAGCTGTAAATGGTTGTAAAACCAAGTATTGCCATATGTTGTTTTGAAAGTGCAGAATGTAAAAGGGAATTATTACCTGAAAAATAGTCAGGCATCCATTGCACTTCATGCTCTGACAGGTAAATTGATAAAGAAGTGTTTGGAATTGGCAAGTCTCTCCTTGCAGCTGTGCTGAAATGGCCATCACAGTTACTCATCCCCAAGGTAAGGGGTTGTAAATTTGTCCTTTGATAACGCCATGCCCAGGCAGGGTTAAAAAAGGGAAAAAAAAGGGGAAAAAAAACTCCCAAGGAAAAACTAGACCCTTCTTTCCTTGCTATGGTTGCTGTGCTGAGACCAAATAAGAATCATATTTAGACTCATAATATCTGACTATGAGTTTCTCTACAGTCATATACTAGCTGAGTGGCTTGGCCATTAAACAAATGCTTATATGCTGTGTTTTACCTATGGTTAATGGAGATATAAGAAATGTCAGTGTCCATTGTGGAGGAACATACCATATAAGGTATTCCCAAGAGAGAATTGCCTGTCATAAATATATATGATTATTAATTATTCTCAGGTACTACAATGGTTCAGAACTTAACTACTGAAAACCTCACAAGACAAATAAGTTCTTGTCATATCATTAAGGGAAACTATTCAAACTTTCTGAGCCTTTTTGACCAATGATTTTTTTTGATACTCTAATTTGAAGAAAAAAGAATATGAATTAAGTGTACAAACAACATTCAATAATAAAACTTCATAATTTTAGTTTCATTCTAAACTGTATATATTAATCACTCCAACTTTCCCCTATAGAAAAAAATTGACTTTAAAATTGACAAATGATATTTAAATCTCATAGACAACCCAAATATTAACTATACATATTATATATGTATATATATATCTCAAGATACACTAGATATATCAAGATACTATACTATGTATATCAGGATGAACTAGATAGACTCTGTTTTCACGGAGCTTACGTTCTAAGATGTTAAAACTCTAGAGTAGAGGGACACCTGAGTGACTCAGCTGGTTGAGCATCCAACTCTTGATTTCTGCTCAGGTCATAATCTCATGGTTTGTGGGATGGAGCCCCGCAGCAGATTCCATGCTGAGAGTGTGGAGCCTGTTTGGGATTCTCTCTCTCCCCCGTCTCTGTCTCTCCCCTGCTCACGCTCGCTATCTGTCTCTCTCAAAGTAAATAAATAAACTTAAAAAACAAAAAAACCTGCAGAGTATAGAGTGCTATGGAACATATGGTAAATGTGTATTGAGTGCCTTTCATCACGATGCTCACAGAAATAAATCAAACTTATCCTTTAAGACCTGGTTTAAATGCTACCTTCTCCATGAATCCTCTCCTGATATCTGACAATTGGAAGTGACTTTTTCCTCCTTTCAACATCCATAGCAGTTCATTACTCATTTTTCCATCTCCTCACTCAACATATATTTGATGAATCCTTACTCTGTGCACAGAGTAACCACTCAAAAGAAAGATGCTCAGTGAATGAACCAATGAGTTCATGGATGTGAGACAACAAAGTAACATTTATCGCCCACTTGGTAGAGACCAGGATTGATGCTAAGTGCCCCCACATGCACTTTTTCATTCCATAATAGTTCAGAGTGGTAGAGATTATTCAAAAGTCTGGGGTTTCATAGTGAATAAAACAAAGAAAGCTCCTTTGAACCTTATATTCCAGTAGGGAAGTCAGACGAGTTAAATAAAAAATAGCTACATAACACTTAAGTGTGATAGCATGATTTAGTGTTTAGCATCCTTGGGAAAAGTAAAGTGTGAAACTGGCACAGGTGGTGATAATGGTGTCATTTGATAGGGACTTGAATTTGAGTGCAATTCTGAATGAAGTGAAGGAGCAGACAAAGGACATACCTGAAGGAAGAGCATTCCAGGCAGAGGGAAAAGCACATGTAAAATCCCTGAGGCCAGAACATGTGAATGTGGCTGAAGGGGAGTGGGTGGGAGAAAAAGAGGAAAGGAAGTCAGAAAGAAAGCCAAGAGGCAGAGTTGTACTATCCTGTAGGTTAAGTGAAGGAGTTTGGTAGGAAATTGATTTGACGTTGCCTTAAAATTATAAAGTGTTCAAATTTGGGGGCACCTGGGTGGCTCAGTCGGTTAAGCTTCCAACTCGGTTTTGGCACAGGTCATGATCTCACGGTTCATGAGTTGGAGCCCCCCATCGGACTCTACACTGACAGCTGCAGAGCCTGCTTGGGATTCCCTCTCTCTCTTCCTCTCTCCTGTCCCTCCCCCACTCACTCTCACTCTCTCTCTCTCTCAAAATAAATAAACATTAAGAAAAAGTGTTTAAATTTCAAGAAGGCAGATGTAGTATAGTATAATATAACAGGAAGATTATACTTGTATCCAGACAAACAAGCCCTGAAGAGAAGTAAATAAGTGGATTCCTTCCACAGACCATTATTAAAATTCCCTGAGACTGTTTTCAGTTTTGTAAAAATGAAGACAGTATTGTCTGAAGGCAGGGGTGAGAACAATACAATCCTAAAATCTAAGAGTTAAACCTTAAGACTGGCACCAGTTATATGCAATCCCTTTTATATGAAAAGTGCCTTAAGGAAGAAAAAGTATTCCCTATGCTGGAAGCAAGAAAGGAAAAGATCTGGCTGTTACTATATTGATAAAAAATCACATATCTCAAGAAAGAATGAGTCCATCAGAAAACGAATCAGTCAGCAAGGAGCATGACAGAAAGGAAGGCATGAATTATCAGTACGCCTCTAGCACTGACTGGGGAACAAAATGTCCTAGGAAGATAAAATGATGCAAACGTGCCCAATTCTCCTTATTGTCAAGACAGATCTATCAGACCATTGGAGTCTGATACCGTTAAACATATGAGTTATCCAGCCAACTCTCCTTGTTCTGATTCCATGCTCACAAGCTACCTTCTGATAATCTCGCCTCCCAGGATGATTTTCTACAGGGAGAGAATGTTCTGGTGTGCTGGAAAGTTACATTTCTCTCTACAAATTACAGCATCGGCATTCTGTATTCTATACCTTATTCTCCTGTGGATTTAGTTGATGTGAATCAGCATGCCTAAGTCCAATAAAGCTTTGAGAAACTGACACTGTCTGTTTTCTGAATCTGTAAGACTGAGGGGTCAGACTTTGGGTTTTGATGAGCTCAGCAGGTGATGCCCCTCCAGGGGCTGTTGGTAACCAAACACATTATTTTTTAACTTCTCCACTGCCTAATTCAAAAAGGTTGTGGGGTTTAGGTGAAATAATGTATTTGAAAGTGTTTAGAAAGCTGTAAGGTTCTTTTAAGGATCACTAAAAAGTGCCCAAGAGATGGAGAAAGAAACAAATTGTGTCCTATGGACCTTGACTAATCTGGATACTTGGGACCAGCCACAGAATAGAAAAACTTCCATTCGAGGAGTAATGGCTGTATCAACCCCATGAAGAATGTAAAACTCATTGAATAGGCTCAGATACTGAGTACACCATCTTTCCCTGTTTAAGTAATTTTCTTCATGGATAGAAATTTTGGATTTTCCATTTAAGAATACAACATTTCAGTACAAAAGTCTAGAACCAACACTAAATCTTTTGTGAGATGTATATAGATATAATACACACATATAGATATAAATATATAGTACTTATGACACCCCAGGCAACAGCCCCAACTACATAATTTATAAGGATCTGTGCAGAATTAAAATGTAGAAACCTTTGTTCAAAAATCAAGGAAAAAAGTACTGTAAAATATATTAAAATATAAAGCATTTTCTTTTCTTTCATGGTGCCTCTCCTCACTTGTCATGGTGTTTTTCACTTGTTAATGTCACGCCAAGTAAAGAAAATTAATTTTAAAAAAATGTAGCCTGAATTTTATTGTCCGTCTTAATATTGTGCAATGCCAGCTTTAAATAAATACATAAGAGCTTCTCATCTCATAGACACAATAATCAAAATTACACAGTTCACATTTCACATTACACAGGTCACTGTGCATATGTATTTCCTTCTTGCTAGGACACAGGAAACACTGCACAAAAAATAATTCAACTGTTTTTATATCACATCTTGATACATGCATATTCTGCCAACACTCTGTACCCTCAGCTTAGTAATGAATAAGGACATACTAACAGGAAAAAGAACTACGAGTTATTTCCCTTTCCTTCTATGTCATTTTTAGCATCAGTGTTACCTAATACAAGGAAGTAACATGAGTAAGAAAGAATATCATAGGGTTTTGGGTCACTAAGTTTCTTTGAATGCCATTGCCTTCTTTCTGTCTTTGAACAAAGTCTTGATTTCAACAGAAACTGTGGTCTCTTGAGGCTGTCAGCACCCTCTCTTGTCCAGTCATATACGTTAGACACTACCTTGTACTTGCTTTGAGTCTCACTGCATCCCCACACACTGGGCCCACTAGAATTCTATGCTCACAGGGCATCGCAAATGTTATGTGTGAGGGTCACAGTACAGAACAGAGTAGTCCTGCCTATTACACATATCCTGCCTATGCACATGCATTCTTAAAATTATTAGGAATAATGGGGCACCTGGGTGGCTTGGTCGGTTAAGTGTCCGACTTCGGCTCAGGTCATGATCTCACGGTCCGTGAGTTCGAGCCCTGGTCGGGCTCTGTGCTGACAGCTCAGAGCCTGGAGTCTGTTTCAGATTCTGTGTCTCCCTCTTTCTCTGCTCCTCCCCTGTTCATGCTCTGTCTCTCTCTGTCTCAAAAATAAATAAATGTTAAAAAAATTAAAAAAATTATTAGGAATAATAAGAAATTAAGGAATTTAAGACAGAGGTTGTGCCTAGGTGGCTCAGTCAGTTAAGGACCAACTCTTGATTTCAGCTCAGGTCATGATATCAAGGTTGTAGGTTTGAGCCCCACATCAGGCTCTGCACTCAAAGCATGGAGCCTGCTTCAGATCCTGTCTCCCTCTCTCTGCCCCTACCCTCCGCCCCGCTCTCTCTCTCTCTCTCTCAAAAATAAATAAATGTTTAAAATTTTTTTTTAAGTTTTAAAAAGAGAATTTTAAGACAGCAAAAGCAGAACATTAAACCAAACATGAGTTTGTTCTCAGCACGGTGACTTACGCAGTTGCACAGTTCCATCAACCAAACCAGCCCTGCCATGCACTACTTAAGAACAAAGAGTTAAACTCTCATAACAACTATATGAGGTTGAAACAATAATTATCTTTCACTTCTGAATGAGGAAACAGACACAGAGAAGTTAAGTAGCTCATTCAAGTGCCAATAAGAGCCAATAAATGACAGAGCTGTGATTTGAACCCAGGCTTTTAAGCTTACCAATATATAGTGTTTCTTCTCCTAAAGGCACTGATCTTAAAGTCAATCCCAAGCTTCTTTGGCTCTTCCTTACTTCCTTACCTTCTAAAAATCTAAAAAACAATTCATATTCATCATAAAGAAAACCACAGATATTATGGGCATTTATTGTAACTGACATTAGCAAGTATAATGAATAATAATAGTTATCACAGAGTGCTTCCTCTGGGCCTAGCAATTTGATGAGATAGTTGTAGTTATTACCTGTGCTTACAGATGTGGGCATAGAAGTTTACAGAAATTAAGTAACCTTTGTCAGTCTAATTAGGTAATAAGTGCAGGAGTCAGGATTTGGCCACAGACAATTTGACATTAACATGCATGGGCTTACACTTTGTCACAGTGCTATAATTTTCCCAATGTCCATTTTAATGGTGCCAAGAGTGAACGACTGGGACCAAACCTACATACATAGAGTTTATTTCTGCCAGATTTCTGTTCAATCTCACAGGCTCAAAATGAGAGGTATAATTCAATTGCAAGAATAAAGCATTTGACATTCAAATGTGTACCCTGGTACAAATTTGCTAAAAAGTTTCTTCTTCTGTTTAAAGTTCAAATAAATGAAACCTAGAATGAAATGCAAGAAATATAAAGAAGCCTCAAAAGTGTAGGATGCTGCCCTTGAAGAAAATGTTATTCCTAGCAGATAACCTCTGAGCAAATACAGGGAATAATTGGGTGATCTCTCCTAACTGAATCCAATAGACAGAGGAAGCTCAAGTCCTGTTCTTGCTTCTGATGTCCATTAATGCCACATAATTGTTTGGACAACCTTGAGATCAAGAGAGATGGGCATAAAACTGGAAAGCTCCCAGATCAGTCTCGAAAAGAACTTTCTATTCAGAAGTTGCTTTCAGAAGATCACATAATCAAGTAAGCATAATCAGAATAGCCATCTCCAAAATTAGGTGACATAAAAAAGAAAAGAAAGCCTAAAGAAATAATTTTGGCTTAGGACATAAAATTAACCAGGGAGCTAAGGGACTGTTAAAGTCCAGAGCCATGTGTAATGATGGAAGACTTTTAAATTCCTGGCAAATTTTCAAGGCACATAAAGGAAAATTAGGACTGTTCTTCCTAACAGATTTTTAATTATAAGAGAATTTTACTCAAAGTAGCTGAATTCTTTTACCCTCCATTGTATATTCTGCAATTAATTGAAGATCCATCACAGAACACTTGGTTCTTCTACTGCTGTTCACCTAAGGAAATCAATATTTCACAGGCATTTTTAAAATAACTGAAGACCTAAACTCATTTTAGAAAGCAAGAAATAAAGGAACACACTCATACTTTCTAGTGAAAAAAAAATCATTCCATTCCCTATTCCTTTTGGACCACACAACTCCGACATTTTCTGTTTTTTTAAACAGAAGCTGTCTTAACTTGAGTTGCTCCAGAAGATAGAGCCGAGCCAGAGACAAAGGATTACATGTAATAATTTAGTGGGAAAAATGGTGCTCTACTTGAAAAGATCAAACGAGAAGTCAATGAAATACATCTTCGTATATGTGTCTGAGACAAAGAAAGGGAGGCATTTATCCACTGGTCCTTATTCATTGGTCAAAGGATCCCCTACCAACACGAATATACTCACTCACACACTTCAGTATTCCACATATGTGAGTGCCAAGTGGGTTCCTGTGAATGTCATACATCCTTGTGAAACAGAAGCTATAGGACAGGCAGCCAAAGGCATGCACTGGGCAAAACTGACATGGTTGATGCATGCAGCTGGGTGAAGCCAGCATGGAACAGATCACTGCAGCTGCAGCTGGACGGAGAGGTGTGTTGAAGATGATGTGAGTGGCTCTCAACAGAGAAGCTGGATAGAGTCACCATGTTCACCTTGAACCCATTTCCACTCTTGAGCTCTGAGCAGCTGTTTTACATTTTAGTGGCACAGGTAAATTTTACTACTATTTTCTCAAGGTAATAATAATGATGTTTCAAAGGATTCACAACATATCTTGAAGTGGATTTAAATTGTCTCCATTCCCAAATCCCACGTCATCTTGAACTCCTCTCTGCTTCTAAAGAAGAGAGAACCCCAACAAGTGTCTACATTAGCTCCCAAAGTTTGCTGCTCAAGACTGGGGTTACCTTCCTTAGTTGCCAAATATAGCAGTCTGCTCTCTGCCTGGGCATTCTATCCATTCCATTGCACTGGCATGGTTAGGTAGCCTCTCCACAAGGAAGAGTATTTTTTGCTTCCACTGGTATTTTTCTTTAGCTTCTTCTCCTTCTCTGCATTGACCTTCATCATTCCCTCTAGTTGCACTTACTCTTCCTTCTCTCTAAAATTATGATTTCCCCAAGATTCTGAACTTCATGTGCAAAATTTCCTCAGTGATTTCATGAATGTCTGTCTCCCAAACACAGGGGGTCCTTATCGCCACCCTCTACCACTCCTTCAGCCGTTTCCTCTAAAGCCCAATTATAAGTGTGGAAAGCAGTGTCTCAAATGCAATCTGTTCTAAGGAAACTTGTGACCTTCTCTCTGAAGCTCTGGGTCCCTTTGTGTTTCCAATTTCACATTCATTCTTTGCATTCTCCTGGGTCCTAAGCCTTGTTTATCAGTGCCCTACAAACACTGATTGTATACATTTCTCAAGAAGAAACAGGATATGATTCACCTTCTTTTAAAAAATTCAGTGGAAAATACACCCAAACTGTAAATCCCCTAGAGTTCATTTCCATCTTCACTTTAAGAGTTCCCAACATGACAACATGGTAAACTCTTGGTATTAGAGAAGTTTGGGGATTAAAAAAAAAAAAGGTTAATTTCTGGAAGAAATTTATCCACTTAACACTAGCCAAGGGTTTGGCTCAAACCCTGCTTGAAACTTTTTTATATACAAAGTCATATAATCCTGATTTTACATACATGAATAAATATGATCATATGCATTTCTTTTAATTCATTTTTAATTTGTACTTTACTTTTTTTTGCTTCACTCCCAATTCCCCACCCCACCCACATAACTGCTCTCCTGCCTCCTCCCCACTAGGCAACCCAAACTAACACCTAAAATGTATCCTTTCATATAATTTCTCTATGCATATGTAGATGTGTGTGTGTGTGTATACACACACACACACACATGCATAGATGATATAGATATATAGATATAGATATATATAGATATTCTATCCATTAGATAAAATATATCCATATTCTAGGGGCGCCTGGGTGGCGCAGTCGGTTAAGCGTCCGACTTCAGCCAGGTCACGATCTCGCGGTCCGTGTGTTCGAGCCCCGCGTCAGGCTCTGGGCTGATGGCTCGGAGCCTGGAGCCTGTTTCCGATTCTGTGTCTCCCTCTCTCTCTGCCCCTCCCCCGTTCATGCTCTGTCTCTCTCTGTCCCAAAAATAAATAAACGTTGAAAAAAAAAATTAAAAAAAAAAAGAATATATCCATATTCTATCTATCATCTATCTATCTATCATCTATCTATCTATAAAACATATCGATGTACAAATGAATATATACATGTAACCATATACAGGCTTTAGCAATATATTACAAAACTGAAATGGTACACGATATTTTAGCTATTGCTTTTTCCATGCCATTTCATAGAAATCTTTTGCAAGTTCCCATTCATTGTTCTCATTCATTCTTTTTAGTGGTTTGGAAGCTTAAAACTCACTTATGGATTTTTCACCCATTCTGAACAATGTTGATGTAAACAACCTTGTAGCTAATCCTTATGGAACTAAAGTTTTCTTTATATAGAATAGATTATCAGGAAAGATATTACTGGGTATACTCGGTTACACATGCTTTTTTACAGATGGTGGGAGACTGTTTTCATATTTCTTTTATAAGCATGCCACTTTTCCCACCCCAGGGGGGGGAAGAGATTTTATGTTCATTTTAATATGTGCCAATCCAAAGAGTAAAAAGTGAAATCTATTAATCTTTTCCTGACTACTGTTTTTGTGCATTTTTTATGTGTTGTTGACCATGCAGATTTTCACTGTTATATTTTCTCCATATTGACTGCTACTTTTCTATCACTTACATCCTTATTATCAATTTTTTAGTCCTTTGTATGGCAGTTACTAGCTTTTTCCTCTGTTTTACAAGTTGTTCCCCCAAATATAATGTTGGTTTATTCATTTCATTTAAGCTATCTTTGTAATAATAATTTTTTAATTATATATACTCAATTGTTTTTCATTTTTCTTTTATAGGTTCTGAGTGTTAGAATTAGAGCCTCTGTTTGTCTCTAGAGTATTCACATAGTCTTCTAAATTTTTCTCACAAGATTTTTATTTTATTTTTTACATTTAAATATCTAAACCAACTGGAGATTATTTTAGAAGAAGCAAGAAAGAGGCCATTTTTACTTTTTTATGCACAGCTAGCTGTGCTTTATCAAATTATACATTGCTTTAGATTTACAGGTATTAAATAATCCATTTTTTTCTTCTATACTAAAAATATTGCCATTGTCATATATTAAATCCTCATCTATATCAGGATATACTTTTGGATTTTCTCAACCTTCCCTGTTTTCTACTTTATCTATTCTTATAGTTATACCATAATGATTTATGAGCAGAAGCTTTCTATTTAGTAATATTTTCTAAATCTCTAAGGCAAGTCACTTCTCACTATCCTTCCCTAGGGTATCCTTGAAGATTTACTCTTATAGATAAACTTAAAGATAATTTTATTAAACAAAAAACTATTGAGATGCCAACTGTTTATGTATTAAATATATATATTAAGTTTGGGAGAATTTATATTTTTATACTATTAAATCTATAAGACAAGACCAAATCTTATTTAATATCCTTAGGTTTTATAATTCCCCTCATACAGGTCTTATGCCATTATGGTTAAATTTATTACTAAATAATATGTTGGGCACCTGAGTGGCTCAGTCAGTTAAGCATCAAACTTCGGCTAAGGTCATGATCTCACAGTTCATGGGTTCAAGCCTCGCGTGGGGCTCTATGCTGACAGCTTAAAGCCTGGAGCCTACTTCAGATTCTCTGTCTTCCTCTCTCTCTCTGCCCCTCCCCTACTTGCACTCTGTCTCTGTCTCTCAAAAATAAACATAATTTAAAAAAAAAAAAACTTGGGGCGCCTGGGTGGCGCAGTCGGTTAAGCGTCCGACTTCAGCCAGGTCACGATCTCGCGGTCCGTGAGTTCGAGCCCCGTGTCAGGCTCTGTGCTGACGGCTCAGAGCCTGGAGCCTGTTTCCGATTCTGTGTCTCCCTCTCTCTCTGCCCCTCCCCCGTTCATGCTCTGTCTCTCTCTGTCCCAAAAATAAATAAACGTTGAAAAAAAAAATTAAAAAAAAAAACTAAACAATATGTTGATATTTTGGTATTAAGAGTAGAATACTTACTCATTTCCTTTTTGAGGTATTAAGCTCAATTGCTCTATTTTAGACTTGGCTCTTCTGGGCACTATGTTTCCCCAAACTATCTTCCTTGTGTAGTTACAGGCTGGAGTTGGCCAAGTGTGAAGTTGCATGAAAATTTGGAGGCAGAAATGAAGCAGTAGTCATTAGGCTGTAAATAGAGACACAAGCAGTTTCCAGTTTGCACTGGCTTTTCCCCAGTTCTCCCTCCTGGTCACTGGTCCTACTGAAAGACAGTGACCTGACACCAGCACTTCACTATGAACTCACAGAGTTAGTGACCATGAAGAGCCAACAATCATCCACTGGCATTTTGCAATCTTCTATGAATTTCTTTCTTTTTTATTTTTTTTAACATTTATTTATTTTTGAGACAGAGAGACACAGAGCATGAACAGGGGAGGGGCAGAGAGAGAGGGAGACACAGAATCTGAAACAGGCTCCAGGCTCTGAGCTGTCAGCACAGAGCCTGACGCGGGGCTCGAACTCACGGACCGTGAGATCATAACCTGAGCCGAAGTCAGACGCTCAACCGACTGAGCCACCCAGACGCCCCTATGAATTTCTACACCAGCTGCCTTCATGATTCCAACAAGGGAGACCAGGCACACCTATATTGTAGGTGTGCAAGCGAGTTACTCCCTGTACCTTGGCTAGTTAGTTATTTTTCTCTGCTCTTTTGAATCTTCCTTTGGGACTTTTATTTTCCAAACTCTTCCCACACTAAATTAATGTTTAGTTCCTATAATAAATTTCCTCTCACATAATGCTCTTGGTAGTTCCATTTCCCTGAATGAATCACAACACTATAGGGAAAGTATGGTTTTGTATGTTTATATTGTGCCCAACCACTTTACCAAATTAACTTATCAGTTATCTTAGATTTGGGGAAAATATCTTATGTTTTCTGGTATACAGCACTATTATCAAGAAAAGAGTTTTACTTTTTTTCAATGGTTATACCAGTCTTCTCTTCCTTTATTTTTGTTTTTTTCCTTTTCTCTGTTATAACCTCTAGGTCAATGTCAAATAAGATGAGGAAACCAAACCCAGTAGGCTGGTGGTACAGTACCACGCAGGCTGCCAGTCCCTGATACCATCTTAAGCCTCACGGCTCCTCAGTCTTCTCATGCTCCCTCCACTTCAAGGTTAGGAGGCCTCAGCCCATCAGTTCAGCTTCTTGATTTCTTGGGCCAGACAGTCTAACATAATCACACAACTTTGATGTTTACATCTTCCTTTCCTTAAAACCTCCCCTCTACCAGGAGCAGCTGTATGGGTGGGTGATCTGTGTGATTACACAGAGCTCTGAACCCAGAAAGGTCTCATGCACACACAAAAAAAAAGGGGTCGGGGGAGGCTTATGCTTGGTTTAATATTCTGCTATCACCATCTAAAATTCTTAACAATTTTCTAACAAGAGTTCCTACACTTCTGTTTTTCACTGAGTCCCCACATATCATTCAGCCAAGTTCTCACAGGGACTTTCTGAGCTCTAATCATTGTCCCCGAGCTATTAGGTGTTAATATTTAATCCCTGTCCTGATCCCCAGCAGCTCTCACTAGCTAGATTCCCATAGTACCCTATGCATTGTGTGCATCCAAGAGTGTGTTGCCCCAGCAGCTATGTGATCCATAAGAGACAGATGCCCAGCATTGGAAGGAGAAGGGTAAAATAAATATGGACAGGATGCCATTTTCCTAGAATTAGTTGCTGAATTTTTAATGTGTGGACCTTAGGTTTCAAAATAAGTGTACTAATACATTTGTATCCAAAAAAGGAACAGAACGATTCTAACAAAAGTGAGGGCAAAAGCCATTGACACGATGAAGGAAGAAAATAGGTCCCCTGGAAGTGAGTGAGTAGAGAAAATATCAGGAAAGAACCAAAGAACTAAAGGGTTGACAGTAGATAAGACTGATAGATTAATATTGACCAAGAAAATTGGTATTTTTCCTGGTTGTACACGAAATAGATAGACTTATCTATCTATCTATTTTTCCTGATTTACAGGAAATCAATAGTTTATTGAAGAGAACTAAAGGGTGATAGCAAAGTTCAGTAATAAGACTCCCACAGTTATTGAAAACCTTTAGTTTTTTACCTACCTGCCCTTGGTCAAACAAGTATGTTCAATAAATTTTACACCTTCCTCAAAAATTAAGTATTTTTAGGGTTTTCTTTAGCTCTTCATTCTGAAACTCCAAGAATCTTTGTAGAACAGTATAGATGTAGAATATATACAATATTGAAATTGGTGTTATTGAACACAAGACCACATCCTGGGAGTTGTACATATAACATAGAAACTACCACGTCAACAAATATCTTGAGGGTTCACAACTTGCCAGGTAATGTGTGCTTTTCAACCCTCAAAAGAATTCTATAAATTGAGTAAGTTATTCTCTTTATAAGAGTAAGTAAGCCAAAACTCAAAGAAATTGAATGATTAGTGTAAGGTCACATAGGAACCAGAATACAAATCCAGAAAGTGCCTAACAATAGTCTCTCTTGTAAAGATGTACTACTTACATAAAGCCCCTTTGATCTATCTGATAACAATCTAGCTCTTTCTCCTTCCACTCAATAACTCAGATTATCACGAAAATGTAGAAATCTAGATGTAGAGATCCTTGACATTGATCCTGATCTGGAGGAAGTTACCATTTTCTTAACTATACAGATGAAAATGATTTACTGGTGTGTGGTTCCCCATGTGTGTGTATGTGTGTTTGTAGGTTAGTGTGTCTGTATAAGAATGGGAGGTCATTCTTTAGGAATGAAGGATCAGGCCATATGATCCTTAACTACCTTGTACTGTTACCAAAATAAAGATATTTCTATTAATGGGTAAAGATGGCAGTTTACCAAGGAGCCCTATCTACTAGTCAGTATGGCTCACAGATCTAGGATAAATCACAGCCTGGAAATTAGGAGTCTCCATTACAGGACACTCACACTCTTTTGAGAATCCCTCCAGGAAGTCCTGTTCTCAGAGAAGTATCTGATTTTCTCTAGACAAAGGAATTCTTATTTCCTTGGAAACCATATCTCTGCTGTCTAATCTCACCAATTCTTATCACTTTATGCTTCACAGCATGTTGCCTTCTGCTCCTAAATGACACAAGATTCTCATGAATAAAGCAGCATATGGGCTTCCCATCTTTCTTATTCCATCTACATAATCATCATATGATTCTGATTCAATACTTTGTAATCAGTCTTCTGCATCTTATTTTTAAGTGGTCACGGACGATAATTATAACCATCAAAAAAATCCTTTCAGTCAATTAACAATTTCCTCTAACAGGGAAGTTTAATCCCAAGAGTGGGATAGGATAGAAGGAGGCTTCACACTTGGGTGCACTGGTAACCTGAAATAGATTTTAAGTTTTGTCTCTTAAATTGAGAAGCTCCTTCACTGCAAAAGTAAGGAGGAGGAGCTAGGAAAAGAGGAGAAAGAAGAAGAGGAGGAGATGAAGGGGAAGGGAAAGAGGGAAGGGAAGAAACATGAGAGTAGTGAGGTATAACTTTGAGGTTTTAGTAAGAAACACAGAAACCATTCCAAGTATTTATATCAGAGGGAATTTAATTCAGGGAACTGGTTACATGGGTGATGGAGGAGCTGAAAAGTCCAAGTAATCCCAAGATTAGCAACAGCAAAAAGCCACTCCACCATAGAGCTGGAGAGACAAAGGGAGAAAGTGGTTTATTGTTACTAAACCCCAGGAGCAGCAGAAACTAGAATATGACAGACCTATCAGGAGGGATCTGGAGTCGCTGAAGGTCCCAGCCTAGTGTGCGATGCCCCTGGAACTAAAATGGGAAGAGGAGTTCTTTCTCACTGATGTTCAATATTGCCACCAAAGCTTATTTTGGGTGAACAGAGTTGGAAGCCAGTTGACATGGAGGCTGTGATATGTAACCTACAGGTGTCAGCCTCCCTGCAATACAGAGAAGTGCATGAGACCAAAATTTGCATCTGAGGAATATATCTGACCAGCTCAGTCACAGTAGGTAAAATCAGACTCCCAGTCAGATTTGAGCCAACCACATTACCCTTAAGGTTGGGGTACATGATTGACAGTCATGGTCCATATAGGAAACTAGAAGAAAGATGGCAAAGGGGCGAGTGATGAGAAAATTCTACTTGTAAATGTATGTGCACAAAATAGAGAGGAAGCGAAAAGATTCCGTAGTGCCCACTGAGTGGAGTTATTACAGCAAGAATAAAGTGCCCATAAATAATTGAACACAAGTATCTAGGAAACTGTTAACACATGTGGATGATGAAAAGGTTAGTGTACAAGGGCTAAATTGGCAATGACCCCTGGGAAGTGAAGGGGATAAGGTAAAAACTCATTGTTTGGGAAGAATTAGCTGCCTTTTGAGTTGTCTGAATTGTCCTGGGGACAAGAAAAGGTTGAGCTCCCTAAAGAAGATAAAAAATAAAGGTGTTTTCTGTTTTGCTTTATTTAGTCTTAAATTCTCAGGGGCGCCATGATCATGAATATGCCCCATGATGTCAAGTCTGAAAGAGCAATGAGTAAAAAGATCTAACCAGTCATGACCCCTAATGGCACCACTAAAGCCTCCCTCCATATTAACCTATAATTGCTTCACACTTAGTGCCTTTTATAATTCCATCCACCCAGATTCTTAAGCTTCCTGTCAGGCTGCAAACACAAAAGGCAATTTATCTTCATACTACTGGTTTCAAAACATGTGGAGCCCTGACAGTATTTAAATAGGCATCACCTGAGATACTTGTGTTCTGTTTTGTTTTGTTTGTAATGAGAATCTCTG
The DNA here is from genome assembly GCF_007474595.2 of Lynx canadensis. Classification (NCBI taxonomy): domain Eukaryota; kingdom Metazoa; phylum Chordata; class Mammalia; order Carnivora; family Felidae; genus Lynx; species Lynx canadensis. The sequence goes on from NC_044305.1 coordinate 112,268,284, forward strand.
ATGGTGAGACATAAGATTATTCTTCATTTTTTAAATGTTTATTTATTTTTAAGAGAGAGAGAGAGAAAGCATGAGTGGGGGAGGGGCAGAAAGAGAAGGGGACAGAAGATCTGACAGCAGTGAGCTCAATATGTGACTCGAACTCAGGAACCATGAGATCCTCACCTGAGCTGAAGTCTGATGCTCAACCAACTGAGCCACCCAGGCACCCCAAAGATTATTCATTTTTAACTAAACACCTCATTTGAAAGCCATTTATACTTCAATCTCAGAATGACTATTTTGGGGGCTTTTAGGAAGTCCCTTTGGGGTCACCATAGAAGGAAGGAGCAAGAAATAAGACAGTAATATGAAGCTCTAACCCTTTCCCTACAGCAGTTTATAGGTTAGTCTTCCACTAAGAGTTCATTTGAAGAATTTATTGTATTGCAAAGAAAGAAAGAAAGAAAGAAAGAAAGAAAGAAAGAAAGAAAGAAAGAGAAATAAATGTATATATGTAAATATGTATTTATGAAAAGATATGAAAAACAATGGCTTTATAGAAAATCCTCCTTTAATATGGGCTCATTTCAATGACTCTATACTTTTATCTTGTTACTTGCCTGAGGTCCCCTTCTAGGTCAGACTCAGTGCTTCATTCCCTGAAGACTCTCAATCCATCCTAGCAAGCTGCTAGGTATCTTCAGTAAACTCATTATTTTGTAGTTTTGAGAAGACACATTTTCCCTGCTTTAGTTCTGGCACTTTTCATGATTCCTCAAAGATGGCTGACAGTGATGACATTATTCAGTATGTTCACATCAGAGAGCCACTGCATGAGGGCAGGCACCAGGCTAGGCATTGTCTAGGCAGTAGATATTCGAAAATAAATTAGTCAGGAATGTGACATATTGTTTAATACCTGTGATAACCTATGCACAATTGAAAAGTTGAATACAAAGCTTCTTTTGCCTTCGGCTTATAACTCCTCAAAGCCATTATGGCAAGTATCTTTGGGAAAGAAATCAGAAGAACAGAAGTTGAAATTGAATAACTGACCTTTCTCAGAGTCAGTTGTAAACATTGTATCATTTCTCTACACAGTAGGTCTAGACTGTTCTTACTTATTGCAAAAATACCTTTAAAGTTTTATACTGTTTTTGATATTATTTTGTATTTTAAACTTCTTAAAATAGTTCTTCCATTCTTTGGTCCTAGCTTTGTTATATGCCACTCTGTCACAGCCTATGAATCTGGAGTTCTCTCTTGTCCAGTAGGAGAGTGGACACAGAATTGAATACGAAAGAGGCTAATGTCCAGGAGGACACAAGAGCCCCAAACAGGGGTTTCATCTCCACATTTATTGAGCTCACAAGATATTACCTGCATGGTGAATGCAAAGTAAATAAGATCTTACATACATAGTGCCTGTAGAGAAAACAATCAGTAATCATTAATTTGTGTGTTTAGGAAGCAAAGGGTGTGGGGGGTAAGTGATCAACGAGGAGTTTTTGGTCAAGGAGTTTGTGATCAATGTAGACTGATGTCAGATGGAAAGTAATTTTACTCATGATCCCATTACAATATCTCTCTAGCTAACCTGGGTGCTTTCACCCTGTGGTGGCAGCTTTCCACCCCTAAGCTTTTTTCTAACCCATTTATGTAGGTAGAATCTATTTCCCCACACCCACTCATTCTTCTGTGTATGGCCTATGAGTATATGTGTGCATTTGTGTATTAATAAATGTTTATTTGTGCCAAATTATCACATTAGCACTGGCAATTCAGTAATAAAAAGAAAGCATCATTTCCCAACTTTCTGTAATAAATATATGATAGTTCTGTCAAAAATATACACCTTATATATTTTTTAAGCTTAAAAACACATCAGAAAATAGTGAGATACTTTTAAAAGATTTTTCTAATTCTCCAAGGAGAAAAAGAAGTCTTGGGCTTTCAAAAACAAAAAAAGAGGCTTCCATTTTCATAAGTGAGAACATAAATGGAAAGAAACAAAGGGAATTGGAACAGAATTAAAGAAAAGGAAAAAACAAAGGAAAGGAATCTATATAGATTGTGTTACAGATAAGGGGGGGAAAAAGGAGGTCAGTAGTGGGTTTAAGAGAAAAAGATTAGTGAATATGCTATCTCCTAATTAAAAAGAAAGAATTAAAAAATAAACATTTCTTAGACCTATCACAGGAGGAAAGTAAGTCATCCTTTTTCTAAAGGATAAGATTGTAAACTAATGCCAGGATGCCAATTCAAGAATAAAGAGAGAATTGTGGTATCAAGTCAGAAGGTCTGGGTTTGATCCAAGCTTCACTACTTAGATGTATGGCCTTAGGCCAGTTGTTTAACTTTTCCTAAGAATTTCAACCTCTTAATTTGTACAGTGGAAATTATACCTGCTTTACAGTGTGTGGTAAGGATTATGTAAGGGTAAAAAGTATAAGTTGCTTTATAAACCTTAAAGATGTTCCCAAAGGTGCAGGCCCACAACTCATATAAACAATTATTTTAAAATTAAAACTTGAAGCACCAAAAGCATATTGTACACGAAATGTAATTTATGAAGTATGATTCAAACAACATTAATTAAGTACACTCCATATATCTATAAATGTGCCAAGAGATGGGTATATGAAGATGAGCCATATGTAGGTATACATTATGATAAATAAAACCTTTTAGTAAAGAGCAAAGTAGCACAAAGTAGAATCAGGCTAGTTTTAGGGGAAAAGTGGCACTTAAAACTGGGTTGTTGAAGCCCCTCTAAATGGATTTTGATTACTGTTATCAATGCAGTTTGTAAAAAGCTAAAATAACTCAGGTAGAAGAGGTAAAGTAATGCTAACAGTGGTAAAAAATGTGTGAAGAATAGTATTTTAAAAGTAGATATGGGGTTTAAACCACTGACATTTCTAAACATAAATTAGTTTTGTTTGCTTATTTGTTTTAATGATGCCCCAAAGCCTGTTCAGAATTGCATAGAACATATGCATATACAAAAATGGCTGGTCATATAGTTGGCCACTTAATGAATTTAAGAGAAACTATACATTGACTGAGGGAAAGCAGGTACACATTGTTCTTAAAGCACATTTTTATAAGGCAAACTATGGTATTTTCTTTAAAACCAGATAGACACTGAAAGAAAGACAAACATTACTTAAACATGAGAAATATAATATCCCATCATGCTAATAATGAGAAGGTTGGGAGTGAAATTAAGTTGACAAAGGGAACGAATCAAAACTATTCATTTATCCCCTTAAGGCATATAATCTATAGAAAACACAAAAATGCAGGAGCTGTCTCAGGTTATGATGGAAAAAGATTAGGGATGGGCAGGCCAAGCTCAGACATAGTTTATGCAAGCTATATTACACAGATCTCAGTAGGAAAGACCCTTAATACCTCAAGTGTACCTTCAAATAAACCAACCAAAGTCAAAACATCAAAACAAAGAGGGAAGACAGAACTGTATTTACAATATTAATATAGAGGGTGAACCAGTGAGAATTGTTACTACACACTTTAAAGGAAATAGTTGCTCCTTAAAAACAAGAAGAAGCAATAAAAGAAATAAACTTGCATTAATTTTGAAGTTACCCTTCCTAGAATCCTATTGTTTTAATCTACCCTTGTCTATCTCCCATCTGATAATTGCATGTTGATTTTCCTTGAGAACTCTCCTTTTCCATCCCTGATCCCATGTTTGTTTGGACTGCTGCACTCACAGATATTTTCTTAGAACAGGTTCTTTGAGAAGCCCATCCAGAGCAATGGATTTGAATGCAAATGACTCATTAAGGAAGTGCCTCCCAGATAAATCCATAAGAAAGTGAATGAAGCATATAGCAAAGAGGAGTAAGTCAGACAAGTATATGATTTCAGGTAAAGTTCCAGCTTTAATCCAATGCCAGAGAGAGATCTGGAGCATAAATTGCAAATTACAGTTTGTTTTGCCTCTTGGCAAAGAGCTGAGCTTTTATATACCATACCAATCTAGTCAGTGGCTATGGGCTACTTTGGGACTGGTATAGATTCCCAGACATCTGGCTTCCCCATGATGTTTCTCTCTCCATGGGCCAGGGTAGCCTAGGGCAATCCTCTGAAGATTGCAGATCCAAGGAAACAGCAGCAAAGACAGATCAAGGAGGAGCTCAAAGGACCTGTAGAGTAAATCTGAAGGGATCTTTTCAGCACACTAGATGTGTCCACTTTAGGTGGACCTATGAAATAAGTCTGGCCAATAGCATATTCCTTACCCTGGATATAATGAATGTTTTTGTAATAGAATGTGGCCAAATGCTGTCTAATCAGATCACTGAGAAGCACCTAAAGAATACAAAAGGTTAAGTGTAAGTCTGGAGCTTCTGGCAGTCATCTTTCCACCATAAAGAGAACACCTGTCCAGAATTGAATAAATTGAGAAGGAATCAGAATAAAGAGATGGTGAGTGCAAGGTTGTATATGGTGACATTATTTGAACCACTCTATCACCTGGTTTGACATCTAAACTGGAGTTGCTAGAAGACTTTTAATAAATTCCCTTTGTATGCTTGAGCTGGTTTGAGTTGGGTTTCTCTTACTTGCAATAAAAAGTAATATTTTAATAATCATTAACAAGGTAACACTGTTGAATCATTTCCTGAAGCCTAAATCCACATATATGTGCCCTATGAAATCTAATAGTCTGACATAAAACATCTACATGTGTATCTCCATTGAAGAGAGCTATTATCATGGCCTGGTGAAATAAAAAAAGCAGAAATTTAGGAGGCTAGCCATGCATATTTCACAGGTAGGGTAACTACCTATGATCAATACAGAACAGTCTTACAATTTAATACTTTTGTTTTACTCTAGGGTGGTTGAAGGAGAAAATTAATGATGGCCAATCTTCCAATTTCATCTCTCTATACTGAAAAGACAGATGGTCAGTTAGAGCTTCATTAAAAAAAAAAAAAAGAACAGTGAAATTCACACTATGAAGAGAAAATGCTGAGCACCCAAAAGAACAAAGGAAAAAGAATGAAAAAAGAAATAGGCAAAATAGTTGATACCTATGTGAGGGACAATCTGGTAGGAGATTTGGCAATCATACAAGAAGTATAAGTTCTCAATATATTTTTAAAGATTTTAGTTACCGATAGAAGCAAATGTAAGCATTTAAAATGTGGCTGTTTTATTATAACTACTCTTTATCATAACCCATGTGGTTTAAATGAGTTTTGACGTGAAAATATAAATTTGAAAAATATGAAATTACTGAGAAAGGAAAATATGTCTGTTTGTTGTGTAGTGGGTCCAACTGTGAGTTCAAGCATGCCTTTGGTATTTTGTAGTTGGCTTATTTTCACATAACTACATCTTGAGACAAAAAAAAAAAGTTTTTAAGTTTCTAGAGGAATCAGTATTAGTATCTGCTGACTTGTCCTGAAAGCATTTTTTCAGTTAAATTTGGCAGTTTTCTGACAAACTTAAAGGAAAAAGAGAATCAAGTGTTTCCCCACAGTCATTATTTAATTACTTCATAAAAACAAATTTATACTTTCCTTAGCATAAAGCCCTACTACACACTATACATCTTCAGAGTGACAAATAAATCTATATGACTATATGATCATTGCAAGAATGGCTGGATACTACCTAATTATAATATTACTACCAGAAAAAAAGTAGATTTTAGCCCAATTACGGCATCTTCTTGGGTAAGACCAATGAAGTCTACATCTTGCACCACAGCAACGTCCATTACTTCTCTAATCCTCAGCTATACCTCAAAGATCACGCCAAACACAGTATTTCTCCAAGTACTAGAAGTTGAGTCCCTCTGAGTTCTCTATAATGTATTTGACCTTCTAAGTCTCCAGGATATTTTATTCTTAAAACATCCCTTTTGGGCTTTTCTCTTATAGGTTACCTTTCCCTTTGAGCCTACTTAAATCACTACATAAAAATTCTCACCTTAATTTCCTTCATTGCATCCAGCCCAGGATGTACTGGTATTTTGTATACAAGGCTAATATCCCAGTGTCCTAATACAATAGGCCAATATCAAATTAGTATCTTGGGTTAGGGCATCTTTCCAACTCCATGAGAATCTAAACCTATAGGATCAGAGACATTGCCTATTTTGTATACTACTATAACTCCAGCACTTACACCAATGCCTGACAAAAAATAGAAACTTATATGTATTTGATGAATAAATTAACTAAATAAGTGAAATAACTCAACATCCCCTAAAGATCTTCATTCACAAAAGCAGTAGGACCATTCTTGACTTCTCTTCTCATTAAAAAAAAAAAAAAAAAATCACTCTTAAAGCCATTAGATGAGGGCGGGAAAAGGTAGTTGTCCACACCAGTAGGGATGGGGCTGGGGAAGCTGTGGGGATTAAAAAAACAATATGTCAGAAATCCTGAGTGGAGAGGAAGGTGGCTATGCCCAGGTAGTGTGGACTGTTGTTAGATGTAAGGTGTCAGAACTCAAAACAAGGTAAAGCTAGTGCCCATGCAAGGGGTCAGCCCACAAAGTGAGAAGAGTAGCGACAGATAGAGACACCTCAGAGAAGTAAAAGTAGCATTACTACAGAGAGGTGACCCGGCATGTGGTACCAGAGTTTAAGTAGAATGAGAAAGGCAATCTCCAGAGGTGAGGACAACCCAGTATGGGGGAGTCAGATTCAGAGTAGATGAGCTGGGTATTCATGAGAGCTGGGGGAGCCAGCCTGGTGCAGGTTGTCAGAACCCAAGCGGGAACAGGAGCAGCATGGTTGAGGAATCAGAACACATGGTAAAAAGGGAATCCATGCTTGGAGGGTGGACTGGTGCAAGGTATTAGACCACAAGCAGGAGCAGGAGTAATCCATGTCAGGGTGCATCTTAGCATAGAAAGCCCAAGAGGGATGAGGAGGATGTCTGTAATGGAGAGTAATATGACCTTGGGGGGTGGACTACTATGCACAAGAGGGGTGAGGAGGGAAACACATGAGGAGAGAGTAGGCAGAGATAGTGGATTGGTTAGCATGCAAGTGAATAAATAAAATTAGTAAATATATTAAAGGTAATGGATCTAGGTTTCTCACTGTCAGAAAAGGAAGTGACAAATGTGGAAAAAGGAAAGAAATAAACCATGTGCTGTTGAATTGGAATTAGAAGTAGCTTATGAACTTACGGTTTTTAATATAGACAGAAAAAGAAATATTAATGTCAATGTGTCACATATTCTTCAGTCGTGTCCACTGCGATGGCCTGGGGGCATTGGCTCCCCAATAATGGAGAACACATTTAGCGCTCAAACCTTGGCTTCTCAATACCATTGTCCAATAAAAGAAACTAGGGTTTCTTGAAGAAATAGCTGATTTCTGGTTTGGGGAAGGGTACATATATGCCTAGAACATATTATTGCGCCAGGAAGAAAGGGCTCAAAGAAGTTAGGGACATGTCAAAAAGACAGAGAAATCAGACCAAAGGGGCTCTGCCAGGTCAACTCATGGAGAAATTAAACATTAAAATAATGACAACAATGGATAATAACTCACTGAATAAAATAAATGTTTTTTAATGTGTCCATATAGATAGAAAGAAATACTAAATGACTAGATTCAAAGTTTAATGAGGAACAGTATATTTAACTAGGTTTGAAGTACCTCCCCACAATATACTTATTATCCACAAAGGGGACAGGGTACATGGAAAAGCTTGGCAGACACCTCCAGAATCAAGTGATCAAAGTTTATATTACTCAGCCATGGCAACATTTTTCAAGATATGGTTCCTCAAGCAAATGATACAAAAGCAAAAATAAACTATTGGGATATACCAAAATAAAAAGCTCTTGTACAGCAAAGGAAACCATCAAGAAAACAAAAGATATTGGGGCGCCTGGGTGGCGCAGTCGGTTAAGCGTCCGACTTCAGCCAGGTCACGATCTCGCGGTCCGTGAGTTCGAGCCCCGCGTCGGGCTCTGGGCTGATGGCTCGGAGCCTGGAGCCTGTTTCCGATTCTGTGTCTCCCTCTCTCTCTGCCCCTCCCCCGTTCATGCTCTGTCTCTCTCTGTCCCAAAAAATAAATAAATGTTGAAAAAAAAAAATTTGAAAACAAAAGATAATCTACTGAATGGGAGAAGACATTCACAAATGATATATTCAAGAAAGGGTTTATATCCAAAATATACATAAAGAACTTATACATCTCAACACCAAAAAAGCAAACAAATATGCAAACAGAAACTGACTAAAAAATGGGCAAGGGGATCTGCGTAAACATCTTTCCAAAAAAAGACATTCAGAGGCCAACAGACAAATGGAATGATGCTTAACATCCCTTACCAAGCACCAAGATGAGGTATCACCTAACACATGTCAGAATAGCTAGAATAAAAAGATAAGAAATAACAAGTATTGGAGAGAATATAGAAAAAAAGCAATCCTCATGCACTTTTGGTGGGAATGTAAATTGGTACAGCCACTGTGGAAAATAGTATGGAGGTTCCTCAAAATATTAAAAATAGAAATACTATCTCTGATCCAGTAATTTCACCACTGGGTATTTATCCAGGAAAACAAAAACACTACTTCAAAAAGATTTATGCACCCCTATGTTTACTGCAACATTATTGACAATAGCCAAATTATGGAAGCAGCCCAAATGTCTATCCATAAATGAAAGGATAAAAAAAATGTGGTATATATGTACAGTGGAATACTACCTAGCCATTAAAAAAAATGAGATCTTGCCATTTGTAACAACATGGATTGACATAGAATATATTATACTAAGTGAAGTAAGTCAGGCAGAGAAAAACAAATACTGTATGATTTCACTGATATGTGGAATCTAAAAAACCAAAACAAACAAAAAAACAGAAACAGATCCATAAATACAGAGAATAAAGTCATGATTGTCAGTGGGTGGGGTTGGGGGACTGGCAAATTGGATGAAGGGGAGTGGGAGGTATAGGCTTCCAGTTACGGAAGGAGTAAGTCACAGGAATGAAATATACAGCATAGGGAGTATAATTGATGGTATTGTAATAGCACTGTATGGTGACAGACGGTCGCTACACTTGTGGTGTGCTTAACACTAACATATAAACTTGTTGAATGAATATGCTATACTCCTGACACTAATATATAATTGTATGTCAACTATACTTCCACAAAAATAAATAAATTATTTTTTAAAGTTACATTATTAATTTTGAGCAAATTAAACTGTGCACCATTTAATAGCATGTTATGAAAACAACAATAACAACACAGATACATGTCCATGGTATTCTTGTCAAAGATGTGTAACCTGAATCTAGTTCTAATGAAAAACCTAAACTAGAAAGCATTTTACTAAAAAAAACCTGCTTAACTTCAAAAGTATCAAGGTCATTAAAGTCAAAGAAAGATTGTTTTACATGTCAAGAGAATAAAAAGACACAGCAATCACATGTGACATATGATTCTGATCTGACTCGTTGTACTCTAAAGGACATTATGGGAATAATTGATGAAATCTGAATAGGTCTAAGCTTTAGATAATATTGCAGTCATAATGGCTATAAAACAAATCATCCACTAAATGCCTCAGACACTAAATGCACCCCAAAATACTCAGAAGTGTTTGGGGAAAGAGCCATCGGCTCACTCTCAATTGGTTCAGAAAATAAATAAATAAATAAATGATACTTATATTGTACATATACTGTGTTGGAAATTTGTGATTGTTTCAAAATAAAAAAATACATATTTTTAGAAAAGCAATGCAACTTTCTTTAAAAGTTTTGAGAGAAAAGAAGATATATAAACTCACTCGATCCTGTCCCTTCCCTCTGTGTCCTCTGCAGAGATCACACTGATGATCTCACAATAAAATGTAGCTATGAGTCATCCAGAAATTCTTTTTCTGCCCTTCTACACAACTTACTGTCTGCAGCACACATCTTTATCTTATCCCCTCTAGTGTTTACATACAATAGAAGCAATATGCATGTTTTCATTGAACAGCTGATGAATTAATCACTAGCATCAATTTATACACTGGAAAACCAAGTTCCTGCATTTGCAGCTGTGTTAATACAAAACACAATCCACCAGGACAAAGTTATTTAAAGAAAATAAAGGCCAAATTGTGGAGTAAAGTCTTCAGAGAACCCCACAAAATTGCATTAGACATTTGAGCGCCTTTCTACTTAGGTAAATGTGGCAAAGCTAGTTTGTGGTTCAGGAGCCCTTTTCCCTTTCCTCCTGGGCTCACAGGCAGACTTCATTTCGCAGAGCACTTGTCAGCCTGGATTCCTCAATGACCACATGGAGCAGAGCCCTCTCCACCCATCACCACTGCATCTTAAAATGAGAAAAAATCAGTTTCTACTTTTTAAGCCACTGATATTTCCCACCCCCCACCCCCCTCCACCCCCCACCCCCGCAATAACAACTACTTGGATTACCTGAACCAGTACATTTACTTACTCTCAGATCTGGTATGGAGACCACAGCTGATTAACTCTCTGGGTTCCTTGAGAGGGAAACAATTACAAGACAAGTTAGCCATTCTCTTGCTAATATTAGCTGCCTCTTACAGGATGAAAATTCTCTTTCTTGTGCTAATTAAATCATTCCTTTTTCTCCATCTAAGGCCTGCTTCCAGGAAGGGAGTGAAGACCAGTAGAAAAGAACAATCTGCCATAGTTTTGCCACTATCCATCTGTTAACATCTATGTACAAAATGCGGTCATACATACTAGGTGCAGAAGGTCGAATCTAGTGCATGAAAATATGCACTGAGAATAAGTTTATTACTTCAAATAATTCTAATAAAGCATGCTGAATTTAAGAGCAGATGACCTGGAGTGTTGTGGCAGCGACCAGTAGAAGACTTCATCTGGTCTAGGAACTAGGGAAGGCTTCCCAGAGAATTTGTCAACACTGATCTCTGAACACTGCTGCATAGGCTGCTTTCCTGGATTTAGGTTCTTACAGATCAATCTTTCACCCAGTATGGGATTCTTCCTGGTACCTGACAACAAGCCATTTTGTCCCTACTTTCTGTTATATTCCTCGGTTCAAACCACCTTCAGTTCTCCCATCTTTAAAATGGGGATAGAAATACCTATTGCACACGTTAAAGATGCAGATGTATGAGGAAATGCCTAGCAGAGCAACTGACCCATACTATGCAAAAAATAAAGTGCAATTTTATACCTTTGGGCCACATTTCTTCACTGTGAATCTAGCTACCAGACATATATATTTTATTCCTTGTCCACTTTGGAAATTTATGCTGATCTTTTGTCATATATCTAAAGAAAAATATTTGAGTATTAAATGTTTGGTTTCCCTGAATTTTACCCACTGGTTTAAAGGGTTTGTTTTGTGTTTTTTTCCTGAACTTGACTATATCTTTGATTTCCCATGTTAGTGACAAATACAGGTTAAACCTTTTGCCCACCTCCCTGTGTACTAAGTCACGAGGTTGTCAAAAAAGAAAGCCACAGTAAAATCACCATCATCATCATCATCATCATCATAATGCTAATATTAGAGCTATCTTTTATGGAATTTTTACTATGTATCAGATATGTTCTAGGTACATAATATTTTCTATCCTCATAAAACCCTAAAATAATTTTCAATATTTATATATTAAGGATGAGTATACTAAAGTTTACAGTGGCTAAGTAATTTGCCCAGGGTCACATGACTAGCTGGTGCTAGAAGTAGAATTTAATTTGAGATCTGTTTAACTATATAGAATACCTTCCTATATGAACTTTCAAAATGTTCTCTTGTAACTTTCCTCGCTGTTACATTTTTTGAGCTACAGGCATGGTGGCATTTGATATACTCATTAAAAATATCAGTGGATCATCAAATATATCTGTACATCAAAATGCCATGTACTGGAAACCTGAAGTAGAGGTCAAGAAATACTAACATGAAAGTCTAAAATACAGAGATTGAATGAAAGTATACCATTTTGGAAACTGCAATGTGATATCATGTAATGAAGAAAGACTTGGACCATTGGAAAACAAGCTGAATGGTAAAAAAAAATGTTGCCTGTGTTATTCCAGCACTAACCAGGGTAAAAGATACTTGACTAATATGTATTTTCTGGTTGGTTTACCAGGTCATAGACCCCTGCCAAAAAAGAGTACATTTTGCTATCATAACTGATCCCTTAAAATTTGGTTTGCTTCTCATTGCTTTTCTCTCTAGTCTTAACTTACTGGCATCTGGATTCTCCTAGTGGAAGAGAACATGTTGGTCAATTGAATGAGACATCTTGTTCTGCTTAACAGTAATTGGATTTTCCAGTCTGTTTGAGTGGGTACTTTATGAAAAGCTCTCTAGTGAGAATTCTATTTCTGAGCATAAACAATTGACCTTCTTGTTGAAAAATTAGTCTCTGACATTTGGTTCTGTGTCCCCACAAACTGCAACCCCAAGGAATAGGTAAAATATATTCCTAAAACTGCAGAGTTGAGGATTAGTCCATATGTGAAGAAAACTCCATTTGCAAGCCATCAATCTACCCACTATTGCTCTTCCAGAAGAAAGTTGAATTAGATGCACAAGTACATTCCACTCAGGGAAGGAGGTTAAGAATATGTGGGGTAACAGGATGTTCCCTAGAGTCTCAAAGTCTCTCCAAAGTACTTGCTTGATTGATTCCACCATCCAAGGACTTTCCCCCCAAAACCGTAGGGATAACTGCCTATTGGAAGGTATTTTTTTAATGGTCATTAAACTATTTCCTTTTAGCCTTATTTGGAAGGGAAAGTTCACTTCTTTGATTTGATTGTGACAGTAGTCTCCATAAACCTTCTAGAACTCTTCATGGTCCTCTTGAGGAAATAACATGTAACTCTCTTCACGAACTGACTTTATCACTTTGGCCTCAGATAAAATACTTGAGAATACATTGCCCTAACTCACCTGACCCTGGGGAATGGGGAGTAATTGTATGAATTACTACTCTCCAGCTCATTCATGTGGCCAAATTTGCTGTAACCTGGACTCTAAGGGGCCAAGTCTTTTAAAAAAATAACTGAAGATAATATTCAGAAAAAAGTAGCAAGTAGGCACAAGGATATTCATAAAATACTGCTGTATTTCAAAAAAAAAAATCCATTAGGACAGATTGGCTAGAGATTATCCTCAGGCAGAAATATTGAAATTACATGATAAATCTAGTTCTCTGACATTCAAAGAAATAATTCTGAGAAACAGAAACATTCCCTTTTGTCTATATCTTTCTCCATCATCAAACAAGCATATTTCTTTAAATTGTAGACTCAAACCTCTTCCTCCTTAAATCATGCCTTAAATAAAATATCCATGTATATTTGAAAGGAGAATATCACTGATTTCCATGCCCACTGCTTATACTACTTCCTTATTTTATCAGCCCATCTGTTAATATAGCCCATCTGTTAATAATGTATGTTCCTGATATATAATGGGGATGAGGTGAACACAACCAATGAGTTGTGATCACCACTCTACAGATGTTTAATATTTATGTTCTCTCTCTCTTAAAAATTATGAAACCTAGTACAATCAGAATTTCGACAATCTAGAATATCTAATATTAATGTTTACTACATTATTAAATGTATAGTTCACCAGGATTTCTATTTTTCAAAAAATCAAATTCTCTCCCCACAATAAGTATTTGACATTCAAATACTATCACTATAATTTGTTCTGTAATGATGCAGAATTCCTTATATCCTTCTTATGTATCAATAGGATTCAACAAATATGTATTGAACCTTGATTACTTAGAGACTCAGGAATAGGTGCTAGAAAGCCTACAAAAGTGAACAGGTTATTGCTTTTAAGAACCTCTTACTTGTTTCAAACATTAGTTTTTAACTACATGTAGATGTGAGGAATTTCATGGCTTTAGAAATTTCCAACTGACTGAGTAACAGATGGCTGGGTGTTTATCCTGCTGGCAAAGATGAGGATCTCATGGGAAATAAAAAATTAGAACATTCTGGATTCTTCCTGAATATATTTTGCCCTCTGTCATGACAGGCAATTATCTGAAAACATTGTAGGCCCCTTTATCCCATCTGCAAATATCTGTATTATAAAGTTTCAATGTCTTACTTTGGCATAGAAGGCCTTCATGATCTGGACATCCCTACGTTTTGACTCCAGTTACTTCAGGGCATGGGTGATATAAAAACCAGCAAGCCCTAGCCATCAACCAATCAGAAACAAACAGCAGTTACCCCTGAGCACGGACTTGGAGGCCTCCAGCAGTGTTGAGCAATTACCTGGTGGTTGTTAGATTTAGGTAAGATTTAAGAGAAAGAGGTAGAGCAGCCAGTTTGTCACCCAAAGGATCACACACAAGATTTGAAGCAATGGCGATTTACTAGTCAGACAGAAGTATTTCAACATTTAGCCAACAGCAAAATGTGTGCCAATAGTTCATTAGCTCGGTTCCAGGTTTTCCTTAATGAGAACCTTTTACTCCTGTCAACCAAACTAGTTAGTATTCCTGAAATTTTTCATAGCTAACTACCTAATATCCTCTAAAAGTTTCCTACCCAAATAGTTAACATTCCTTAAATGTTTCACACTAATAGGTTACATTCCTGAGATGTTTCATGGCAATGTACTTCTTTCTGCCTAAAATGTCTTTCCTTCTCACCCCTTACCACCTGGAAAAATAAGTTTCAAGACCCTGATCAGGATTCAGAGAGGAGGTAATGCTTAAATACTATGCCTGAAGGCTCCTTTCTGAACTTTTTGAGGAGAGGGGTGGCCCTCTTCAAGCCATGACATTAAAGACATCCTCTGTACTTCAATTCTAGATGACATGATATCATCCTGGCATTTATTTGCTTACATGTCTTTCTCCATTACTGGATTGTTAGCTCCTGGCATAAAGGATGGTGTCCTGTTAAACTTTGTCTCCTTGGTTCCTATAAATTCTCCCTCACATTTAAATCCTCATTAAATGGCACACCAATGAAATTTGAATCTCTTCTTTTAAACGTTGCCCATTTGCTGAGTAAAGGTAAATTTGTCCAGATGCACAGTTTGTTCAATGTTACTAAATCAATGATTCTCCAACTTTATATACATTGGTTACCTTAATGGTTTAACAAAACACAGATTACTGGGTGCTATCCCCAGAGTTTCTGTTTCAGTTGGTCTCAGAACAACAGTGGTTCTCAAACTGGTGCCCAGATCAAGAGCATTGGCATTACCAGGAAATTATCAGAAATGAAAAATTTTAGACCCCATCCCAGAGGAATAGTTTCTACAGATTCTTTCCAAACCTTTTCAGTGCAGTTCTTGTCCCTGGTCACTATTGTTTTTCACACATGAGACCTTCCTTGTCATTATTATGGATTCGTAGATTCAACAAATAGGGCCATTTTACGTGTGTTGCAATTGACAAAGATCATCTGATAAGATTGTTGTTTCTGGAGATAGTCTTAGTTAGTTGGTAAGTTGAAGCACTTGAATGATAAAATAGGGATAGACTCTCCATGAACAACAATGATAATGGTCTTAATACTGATAATAGGGGCTCCTGGATAGCTCAGTTGGTTGAGCCTCCAACTCTTGATTTTGGCTCAGGTCATGATCTCACAGTTCGTGAGTTTGAGCCCCATGTTGGGCTGTGCACTGATAGTGCAGAGCCTGCTTGGGATTCTCACGCTCCCTCTCTGTCTCTCCCCAGCTCACGTACCTGTTCTCTCTCTCTCTCTCTCTCTCTCTCTCTCTCACACACACACACACACACACACACACACACACAAAAGTAAATACACATTTAAAAAATACATTGACAAGAGAGCCTCATATACCCACCCCTGAATGATATTATCCCATTCTCCCTGAATATTAGCAATAAAAGTGTTGGGGAAGGTAGCTAAAAGGAACATCTGTTGGCACCTTGCCCAAGCATTGGTCCAAACCCAGATTTCCTTGAAGGTCAATGATGATTCTTCTTACATTAGCTGATGGGACACAGTGATCTTAGATGGTATGTGCCAGGACCAGAAATTCCATCTGAAATCTGCCTATCCAGTCTTTGGCCTCCTTTGTAAGTGTATAATATTCTATGATGAAACTTCACAAAGGTCACCAGGAAAGAACATCTGAGCATGGGTCCATTTACCTTACAACCTAGGATACAGGTGACAAAAGTGCCATATCTTATGTAATCAAGATATGATTTAATTTATCTATAAGCCTTCACAAAGTAGACAAATTTATATTTAAACTTATTCTCCTATTCACTTAAATAATTTGTTGATAACCATTTTACAACTGGAAAGTTCAGTCTAAATTGTTAATTCACTCGTGCTACATGTAAAGAAAAGAGTGTAATATAATGATTAAGATTGGGGCTTTGGTTTCAGACTAGGCCTGAGTTTGAATCCAAGACCTCCTCACTGTAGCTGTGCAGAATTAGCCACTTCAATACTTCTAATACCATTGCTCCTAAAGGCCTACTTCTCTAACAGAGCAACGCCAACATCCATGACAATGGCACTACGATGTTTATTTTCAGCCTTATATTGAACTTCAGTCCTACACTATATTGTGAACATTTTCACTCTGAATATTCTATTGTTGAACTTTTGGTGGATTACACACCATTATCTGGTTGTTTTTTGTTTTCTGGATCTATTAGATCTCTATTTGTCACACCCCTTTTAGTTACTAGGGGAAATATGATAGTTCTGGCTAATGAATATGAGAGCAAAAATGATGCATGTCATTTCTGTACTGAGTTGGTGGAAAATAAACCCTGCACAATTTTCCAATCTGTGTGCTACTGTGATCCAGAGGTGACTTTGCCTTGCAAATACAGAGCCACCAGATCAAAGTAGCCTGGATCATTGAATCACCACATGGAGGTCAGCTGCTGTGGAGAGGCACTGAGAACAAAACTGAATAATTCTTGCCAGAATTCATTTTTTTGTTGCACAAAAACGCTGAGATCTGGGGGTCCATTTATTATGTAGTATAAGCTCAACCTGTCTTGACAAATGTGATGTCTCAAAACAAATGTATCTTTCAACCTTAAACACATGACCTTTTCCAACATCATATTTTCTTTCAATCATACTAAAAGGTGAATTTTTAGTCACTTTTTATTCTTTCTTCTCTTTATTCCCCATGCCCTCCATGTTTTGCTGTATCCCAGCATTTGTATCTTAAAAATATTTCTCAATTTGCATAAACCCCTGGGTCTGAGAAGGTAAAACTGACTTGTACCTTCTGCCTCTTCTTCTAAGAGACACTTTAATCAATTCAAAAAATTAGGAACCTTAAATCTCTAAGATTTGTTACTTGGTAGCTTGCTTTTGACCACTACAAGAACTCCAGTTACATCTCTTCTGTAAGAGGCCTTTGTTCACTTCTTCTGTCTTGTTCCTCCACAAGCAGGGGAGAGAAACAGAGGGAAAGGGGAGAAAGGGAGGGAGGGAGAGAGAGGGAGAGTGATAGAGAGGGAGAGAGACAGAACAGAAGCAGGGGAGAGGAACAGAGGGAGAGGGAAGGAAAGGAAGGAGGCAGAGAGAGAGAGAGAGAGAGAGAGAGAGAGAGAGAACACAAGCAGGGGAGAGGAACAGAGGAAGAGGGGAGGAAGGGAGGGAGGGAGGGAGGGAGAGAGAGAGACAGAGAGAGAGAATATGAGTCTCAAGCAGGCTCCATGCTCAGGGCTGAGTCCAACATGGGACTCAATTATGACCTGAGCCAAAATCACAAGTCAGGCACTCAATCAACTGTGTCACTCAGGCTTTCCTGTTCTCTTTCTTCTTACCTTTCCAGCTTTCAAACTGAAATCCAAACTCCATTCTTCTCTTGAAGTCTCATCTTTTCCAACCTCACCAATGTCCCCTTACCCAGAACTCTTTCCATAAAGACACAGCACCTCATAATTTAGTGTCTAATCCTACTTTAATTATTACTACCAGCTTTTAAAAGGTTGTAGCCATGCTTTTTGCTTCTTCTGAAACTGTGACAATATTTAATATGATAACAAAACATAAAATAAGTACTTAGTATTTTTTACCTGCTTAAACTCATCAATAGACTTTCACCTAACAGTTTCTTCCAGGGAAATGTGATAATTTGTAACACACATCCTTCCTCTTTGTCACAATATCTCACACTCTGGAGACTTCCACCTGGAAAGCTGACTGACAAACCAGTGATTTGTTCATGAAACAAAGGAACTGGACCTTCAGTGGTAGTTTTTAAAAACCTCACATTCTTAGTAGATGATTAGTGACCTATAGCATTTCTTAGTATTTGCTTTCATAATGAATTCAATTCTCTAATAATTACATATTGTCAGACAAACTTGAAAAGTATTGTCAGATTAGTCACATAAAGTAAACTGGCTTGCTCAGATGATGACAATGTAGATAATGCAGGTGGTTTTATCTGCACTATTTTGCTTTTTCTTAAAGTTATGTGGAATATAATTGGTATTTTTTTGTGCTCAAAAAGGATTCTCTTCTGAATTGTGTCTTCCAATGATGCTTAGTAATTATTATACCTTCAGTTTGTTTGTATTAAATACTTTTCAATAAAGGTTTCTCAGTAATTAAATTCTACTGATCTAGTTTTCACTTCCCTGGTCTGTAATCCATTTCATCTCCTAGGTTCATAATAAGTAATTACACAGATTAATGATAAAATAGCAAAAGAAGAGAGTAGAAAAGTCAAAGGGCCCAAATAAATCACACTCTAGATCATCAGTCACAGAATACCTAAGAAGTAGTTGCAACTCGATCATGAGGGACACTCTCTAAATGCAATTACAACACTACCACATACCACCATTTCCTTCTCATCAGTACACACTAGTCCTTTGTAGAGACACAATGGACTACTTCATATTCAAGGCTTCCTTTTTAAATCTATTCACTAATGAGATTCAGTAGGTTGCTGTAATTTTCCTAAAACACTTTTCAAAACTTAGTTGTGCTACTAATGAACAGTGCTGTTTCAACTTAAGGAAGATAGGCTCATCTCCACTGATTAGACCAATCATTCTTGGACATCTGACTCTTTTTTTAAGAAAATTATTTTATTCATCAAATATTTACTGAACCCCAAACACTGTGCTACTCAATTAGGACAAAGAAGTAAGTAAGAAATATATAATCCTTCTCTGTCTACATGGAGAGTTCTTCCAAAGCTGTGCTATCCAACATGGTAGCCACTAGCGACATGTGACTGCTGGGCACTTGAAATGTGACTTGTCCAAATGGAGATGTGCTGTAAGTGAAAATACAACCACATTGTGAAGACTTGGCCACAATGTAAATATAAAATACCTCATTAACAAAATTATTACATACTAAAATTATAATATTTTAAATATGTTTTGTTAACTAAATAAAATATTAGAATTAATTTGGCCTGTTTCTTTTTGCTTCTTTTTTTAAATTTTTTTATTATTTATTTATTTCTGAGAGGAAGTGAGCGAGCACAGGTGGAGGAGGGGCAGAGACAGGGGGAGACAGATGATCTGAAGTGGGCTCTGTCCTGACAGTAGAAAGCCCGACGCAGGGCTTGAACTCATGAGCCATGAGGTCATGACCTGAGCCAAAGTTGGCACTTAACCAACTGAGCCACCCAGGTACCCTCTTTTCCCTTCTGTTAACATTAAAATTACATAAGTGGCTTGCATTTGTGTCTTGCACTGGATTTCTATTGCATGGTTCTTCTCAAATCTCTAGGAAGACAGGCCATTAAATAAGTAATTACAACAAAGGGTAATTAGATAAGGAACAAAGGAATTAGATAAGAAAAATATTAAAATGTACAAGTAGCAGAAGCCTTGAATTGGGCCAGACATTAGGATCCTTCTGGTAACTAAATTCACATATATGGAGTTCCAGAGTTGAATGGCTACCCTGGCTAATTTAATACATTCTTCTTTGCTATCCCCTGGCACATTGTACATACTATTTTAGCACTCTTTGTATTTCAAGTATTTTAATTCAGTAACAAATACGTATTCAACAAAACACTCTCTTACTCATCTTGGTATCCCTAGCACATGCCAACGTTCCTGATATATTTTGAGTGTGCATTAAATGATGAAAAAGGTCCTCTGGAAAACCATGAACCAAAGTTAACAACCTAGGATGTCTTTACATACAAGAAACACTACTATCAGTCACTACGCTTTGCTGCTTTCCCTGCCCAGGAACTGAGATATTTTGTTATTCACTGCCTTCAGATGCCCAGCCTGGAGGAACTGAGTTTTAATGATACTACCATCAACACCTGGTAATCAACTGCTTTCTAGATTCTTGCACTTGAAAATAGTCTTGCATCTGAGGTAAAACGTGGAAGGACAGCGGTGTTGCTGGAAGTTAAGCACCAGTAACAGATCCAGTCTCACATCCATAAAGAAAATTAGACAACACTCCTGCATGAAAGATGTTCATCTCAGTCTAGATTTGATGTATCTTTGACTGACAGACTACCAGAGGATGTAGTGGCTTCCTGAATATGGCTTATGTCCTTGCCTAATATTGTATCACCTTGTAGCTACTTAGGTGGAAAAAAAATCAATCACTGCAGCTAGTGTATTTCTGAAAATCCAAGTTTGGCTGGCAGAAGTTTGCTAAAGCCTCTCTGTTCCCCAGGCTTTTAGTCTTCCAGTTTCATAAAAGGAAACACAGCCCTCTTCAAATGCTCCTGGGCAATCCCCTAAAAGGCAGTAATCAATGAAAACAGCTTCATCGGGATGATCTCAAAGTGTTAGATGAAGTCTTTTGGGTTATGTCTATAGAAGCCCTAGGAGTCATGCTTTTTTTTTTTTAATTAACTAATGAAGAAAGTTGCCCCCCCCCAAAAATTAAGCCAAATAACCAATTTTAATAATTTAGGTAAATTGACTAAATTGACCTAACCTATTACTTTTTGTTGAATAAACAGTGCCTCAATCAATGATAAAACTAATCAATTAACATTTACTTACTGAACCTTCACACCAGCCCAGCACCTTACAAATACTAAAGCATATATAAACTATTTAAAATATGACTTTTTTTCCCTTTATTGGAATTAAAAGCTAAGACAAACCAAATGGAATATCAAGAATTATGCAAAAAATTAATAATTTCTGATGTCTGACAACATGTTGTCAGACATCAGAGAAGAAAGTGACAGGTGGGAAATATCGAGAATGGAGTCCCTGACAGTTACACAGAAAATAATGAAACTGGGCCACTTTCTTACATCATACACAAAAGTAAACTCAAAATGAATTAAAGACCTAAATATGAGATGTGAAGCCATAAAACTCCTAGATGAAAACAGAGGCAGTAATTTCTTTGACATTGGCCTTAGCAACATTTTTCTAGATATGCCTCTTGAGGCAAGGGAAGCAAAAGCAAAAATAAACTCTTGGGACTACACCAAAATAAAAAGGAAATCATCAACAAAACAAAAAGGCAATCTAATGAATAGAAGATACTTGCAATGACATATCCAATAAGAAGTTAATGTACAAAACATATAAAGAACTTATATAAATTACCACCAAAAAAATTAAAATAATCCAATTAAAAATGGGCAAAGGATCTAATAGACATTTTTTCCAAAGAAGGCACAGATATGGCCAACAGATACGTGGACAGAGGCTCATTATCTACCATCAGGGAAATATAAATGAAAATCACAATGAGATATCACCTTAAACCTATCAGTATGGCCTTTTGTAGCAACGTGGATGGAACTGGAGAGTGTTATGCTAAGTGAATTAAGTCATAGAGAGAAAGACAGATACCATATGTTTTCACTCTTATGTGGATCCTGAGAAACTTAACAGAAGACCATGGGGAAGGGGAAGGAAGAAAAAAAAAAGTTAGAGAGGGAGGGAGCCAAAACATAAGAGACTCTTAAAAACTGAGAACAAACTGAGGGTTGATGGGGGGTGGGAGGGAGGGGTGGGTAGGTGATGGGCATTGAGGAGGGCACCTGTTGGAATGAGGACTGGGTGTTGTATGGAAACCAATTTGACAATAAATTTCATATTTAAAAAAAAAACCTATCAGAATGGCTAGTATCAGAAAGACAATAAATAACAAATGTTGGCAGGGATGTGGAGAAAAAGGAACCTTCACACACTATTGGTGGGAATGTAAATAGATATAGCCACTGTGGAAAAACATTATGGAGACTCCTCAAAAACTTAAAAATAGAAATGTCATAGGATCTAGTAATTCTACTACTGGGCACCACCTGAAGAAAATGGAAACACTACTTTGAAAAAAACCACTCCTATGTTTATCGCAGCATTACTTACAACAACTAAAGTACGGAAACAGTCCAAGTGTCCACTGATAGATGAATGAATAAAGAAGATGTGGTATATATACACAGTGGACTATTACTCAGCCATAAAAAAGAATGATATCTTGTCATTTGTGACAATGTGGATGGTCCTAGAGGGTATTATTCTAAGTGAAATAAGTCAGAGACAAATACAATATTATTTCACTTATATGTAGAACCTTAGAGCAAACAAACAAAAAAGCAGAAAAAGACCCATAAATACAGAAAACAAACTGGTAGTTGCCAGATGTGCGTAGGGGAGTTGGGTCAAGTGGGTGAAGAGGAATGGGAAGTACAGGCTTCCAGTTAAGGAATGAATAAGTCACAGGGATGAAAGGTACAGCATAGGGAATACAGTCAATGAAATTGTAATAGCGTTGTGTGGTGACAGATGGTAGCTGCCCTGTGGTAAGCATAGCATCACATATATAGTCATCATATCACTGTGTTGTACACCCAAAATTAATGTAACATTGTGTGTCAACTATACTTCAATTTTTAAAAAGTGCAGTCCCTGAAGACTTCATTTTGGATCAGGGTACTTCTATGGCATTTCAACACTTCACCCTTCAAAATTATTAATGAGCTTCATATACAGAATTCAATACGGAGAAGCACTTCTGTTTGCTCTATGGCACACAGGTTATTCTGAATGTCCTTTGGTTAGATATCCAGATGCTAAAGGAACTGCAACAAATAATAAATCTAAACTATTGCTGAGCTTGAAGTGAACCAACAAAAAACTTCAAGAAGCAAGGGTGGGGAAGACTGGGTTTTGGAAAATCCCTAAATCACAGGATACAGGATCCTTGTAAACTATAAAGAGGTATACTCAAAACCTGGAAGCTAGGAGCAAGCTATGGGGATTAACAGCACAGAGTTGTCTGTATGACATTGTAATGAAAGTTAAGGTACAGATTAAGTGGCTCCTTGGCCTAGAATAACACAAAAGGCCAGGCACCCAGCAGTTCTGAGTTGATAACCAGACATGTGCCTTTCTGAGGTCTGAGCTCCACTAGGAGAAATGGATGGCAAATTGTCAAAATAAAGCTGTCCAGTTTCAGGTACACTTATGTAATTGCTTCTGATGTGTTAAGTGGTGTGGGGGTCCAAGATCTTCATTTTCCACCAAACTGAAATCACTAACCAATCTTCGGACTGGGCCACAATTTGGCCTATAATACCTCTATTCTCTAAGTGAGTTTGTATGATATTAGGATTATATAGTCCTCTAAAAATTGGAAAAACTTTCCTGAAGAAAACAACAAAACAAAACAAAACAAGACATGTGGGTATGATTTTTTTTTGAGTATAATTTAAGCCAATGTTAAATTTCCTATTATAGAACTATCCATGAATTCTATTGCTTTTTTTAACTTGTTTTATTTTTTATTTTTTTTTAATTTACATCCAAATTAGTTAGCATATAGTGCAACAATGATTTCAGGAGTAGATTCATCAGGGAAATAGAAATCAAAACCACAATGAGATACCACCTCACACCTGTCAGAATGGCTAACATTAACAACTCAGGCAACAACAGATGTTGGCAAGGATGCGGAGAAAGAGGATCTCTTTTGTATTGTTGATGGGAATGCAAGCTGGTGCAGCCACTCTGGAAAACAGTATGGAGGTTCCTCACAAAACTAAAAATAGAACTACCCTACGACTCAGCAATTGCACTACTAGGCATTTATCCACGGGATACAGATGTGCTGTTTCGAAGGGACACATGCACCCCCATGTTTATAGCATCACTATCAACAATAGCCAAAGTATGGAAAGAGCCCAAATGTCCATCGATGGATGAATGGATAAAGAAGATGTGGTATATATATATTCAATGGAGTATTACTCAGCAATCAAAAAGAACGAAATCTTGCCATTTGCAACTAAGTGGATGGAACTGGAGGGTATTATGCTAAGTGAAATTAGTCAGTCAGAGAAAGACAAAAATCATATAACTTCACTCATATGAGGACTTTAAGAGACAAAACAGATGTACATAAGGGAAGGGAAACAAGAATTCTATTGCTTTTTGAGCCAGTTTTCCTACATTTACCTTTTTCCTAAGAATTTGCCAATTTCTAACTTTTTAGTATAAAGTTATTCATGGTATTTCATATTATAATTTAAATTTCTGCTTGCTCCTGTAGCCATGACACCAATATATTATTACTATTTATTTGTGCTATATCTCTTTTTTCTTAATTGTGCCTACCAGAAATTTGTCCATTTCATTAGCCTTTTCTAGGGACTAACATTTGATATTTTTTATCCTTTCAGTGTTTATTTTTTCTGTTTTATTGAATTTTATGCTTTTTTTTTTAAAGAGAAGTGTTTTGCTTATTTTCTTTGGACTTATGCTATATCCAATCATAAAAACAATTCTGAAAAATTGAGAAAAAATTAATATCATACAAATTACCTTCTTTCACCATAATCCAATAAAGTTAAAATCAATATTAAAAAGATAAAGAAACATATACTTTATAAGTTACATTTACAAAAACCTCATGGTTCAAAGAAGTAATACTGGATAGTTTAATACTCTCAACTGAATAACGATAAAAATATCTCAATAAATTATTAGATGGTCCTAACAGGACCATATTTTGAGGAACATTTATAAGTTTTTATTTCTTATATTAGAAAATAAGAAAGACTAAATATTACAGAGCTAAATGTCTGATCCAAGAATATACAAAATAACAACCTAACTGTGATGTACTCATATCCTGGGATACTATGCAATAAATAAATTAAAGCTACTCTCATCAATATGTATGAGACTTAGAAACCAATTTAATTGAAAAAAAACACAGAAAAATACCTATAATTTAATACTATTTCTATAAAGGCCAAATATGTACAAAATTTAAAAATATATTGCCTGGGGGTGCCAGGGTGGCTCAGTTTTAACCAGTTAAGCGTCCAACTTCAGCTCAGGTCATGATCCCATGGCTCATGAGTTCCAGCCCTGCATCAGACTGTGTGCTGACAGCTCAGAGCTGGAACCTGCTTCAGATTCTGTGTCTCTTCTCTCTCTCCCCATCCCCTACTCATTCTGTCTCTCTGTCTCTCTGTCTCTCTCTCAAAAACAATAAACATGCCTAGATATACATAATATATAGTAAAACTAAAACAAAAATCAAGAGAATGATAGACGCAAAATTCAACACAATGTTTCAGTGGGAGAATTAAAGAACATGCAAAAGTGAAGGTGTAGCAAGAGCTTAAAAGATATTTTTTAATTTCTGCTTTTCAGCTGGATAGCAGGCACTAGGGTGTTTATTTTATCATTCTTTATAGTTTATATGTATATGTGTTTGAGCATAGACACACTTGTAAATATATATATTTATATTCTATTTTCTTATAGAGAGATATTTTAAGTCCTAATTATCTATTCTTCCATATTCTCTTATTTTCTAACGTATGAAAAAGAAAACGATTCATGTTCAACACTGAGGCACCTTGGTGGCTTAGTTGGTTAAGCATCTGACTCTTGATTTTGGCTCAGGTCACAATCTCATGGTTCGTGAGTTCAAGACCCACGTTGGGCTCTGCACTGACAGCATGGAGCCTGCTTGGGATTCTCTGTCTCTCCCTTTCTCTTCACCTCCCCTGCTTGCTTGCTCGCTCTCTCAAAATAAAGAAACACTAAAAAATTTATCTAACATTAATAGATTTCTTCAAAATCAGAGCATGTCTATACTAGAACCAAAAAGCTCTTTTGGTCCATATTCTCTATTTTATAGCTGAGGAAAGTAGGGCCCAGCAAGGTAAGATATCCTACCTAAGGTCATAAGCTAGTTAGGACCAGATCTGGGATCAGAAACTTGAACTTCTGATTCCAAAACCAATTCCTTATCCATGAAAATGCCATTCCTGTGTCTGTGTCAGTTCACAAAGACGTGAAAACTTTTTTAGGGAAAAAAAAATGACTAAAATTTTGTTCCAGTAATTGGTAAAGAGAAAAGGCATGTCCATGAAAATTTAACTGTCCTTGGATATTTATAATATATTTACACATTATCAATATTTTATACCTTCTTTTATCACCTCCCCAAATTTATTTTCAGGTACACTGATTATAAAAGGCAATCCCATAAAATAAGTTTCCATAGTGTAATAACTTTGAGGAATAGTGAACATTTGATGCATTGCTTGGGGATTCATTGCTTACTAAAGTCTCTGAGAAGTGCTACACTACAGAAACTTTGTTTAACCAAACAATTCCCAAATGTGTTTGGTTATGGCCCCAATTTATCACATAATATTTAATAGAATCCCAAGGAACACTATGGAGTCACTTTGAGAGACTGGTTTTCTTAGTTCATTAAACAAGCACAAGCAAGACTAACAAAGGACAGGAAATAACAGGGGTAGGTCAGTTTTTTCTGGATAGATCAGAATCCAAGCATCTACCCCAGATGGTCCCATATGCCTGTGGCACTGATCCCAGACAGGTCTGCAGGAAGAGAGGAAATGACCTCAGAGCTGTAGTACAAAGAATTAAGGAGTCCTGAAATAGAAATATAATTCACAAAGACAGATGTCGCCTATCTCACAACTTCTTTAAAGTAAATTTCTTTCTTTTTCATTTTCCTTCTTCCATGGTACCCATCTCTGATCTCAGAAGAGAGAACACCACTGGTATCCCTAGGTTAGAAGCCCAAATATGCCACATGGGATGCTAAAAACTGAGTAGCTTTGTCTGTGAAAGGTAGATCAAAAGTATGACAAAATGTCAATACACATTGATTAAGTTGATTGAATCAGATGAATATAAATCCATGCTTTCTGCATTATAAGCCTGAATTTAAAAAATGATCTGAGGGGGGTGGGAGGGAGGGGAGGGTGGGTGATGGGTATTGAGGAGGGCACCTTATGGGATGAGCACTGGGTGTTGTATGGAAACCAATTTGTCAATAAATTTCATATATATATAAAAAAAAATGATCTGAGGGGCACCTGGGTAGTTCAGTTGGCTAGGTGTCTGACTCGATTTCAGCTCAGGTCATGATCTCACGGTTGTGAGGCCAAGCCCTGCATTGGGCTCCATGCTGGGTGTGGACTCTGCTTAAGATCATCTCTCTCCCTCTCTCTTTGTCCCCCCCCCCCCCACCCCACTGTGTGCACACATTTTCTCTCTTTCTCTCTCTTTCAAAAAAAAAATTAGTCTGATAATCTCCTAATGGAATCATACTTTCGCCATTACTAGAAAATGTTAGTCAAACATATAGTCCTTAACGGTGGGCAAAGCCTGCATGATGAATAATTACAGCATTTTAAGCCACAAAAATCAATGTATCAAGAAATATAAAGCAAGAAAACAGATAATGGAGAAGTCCTAAAGTTTAAGTTTTCCTGTCCTTGATGAATGCCTCCAAATACCATTATAGACATTATACTGTGATTTCTCCAAATTTACTGACATACTTTATTGCATTAGACTAAGATGATATGCTTTCTATTCTAGATTATTTATGGTGGATTCCAATGTTTTGCCTATTAGAGCATCAGTGAAATGTGCTGCTCAATTATTTGGTGGCCCTTCTAAGCACTGATAAATCTAGATGCAAGTCCTGTGAGCACAGAGGGCAAAGATGAAAAAACCTAAAATTCATAGCCTTTAAAGTATGAAATATAACACCTGCTCAAATGATTATTTTGAGGGAGTGGGAAAGTGAAGAGAAAACAAGAATATAAATATTTCTTACATTGAGCTCATTGAGAGCTTACATGGAATTTATTAGGTGAACAAATCACAGAAAGAGTTAAGGAAAGATACCAAAACATCTGGAGAAGTCTAGAAAACCTATGCCTTGTCAGTACAGAAGTGTCTGAAGTCCAAGGCAGAATCTTTGGGGACTCAAAAGAGAAGCAAGCCCTTTTTATATATAGGAAAGAATGTGAAAGACCCCAGAAAGTGGAGGAGATCAGTGCTGAAGGCCACCATGATGGCACACAGCGTAGCAGGAAGCAGGTCCTGGAACACTGAAGACTTACTTCACAGCTGCGAAAGTTTCATTTGGAATCTCAATACATCCCTCAAGGCTAGCTATGGTGTGACAAGAGCTCAGATTATCTTTGGATCTGGGAGAAGGGGCATATACAAAGCAGACAGAAGAAACAAAGGCTCAGGGGTCACGTCTAGAGCTTCTGTTTACAGCTCTGAGCTTGGCATGAACACACAATGAGCTCTGTATTCAAACTCCAATGTTCTAACTCTCTTTCAAGAAGTTCAAAAATCTGAAGTCATTCATTCATGTCATTCCAGGGGTCCATGCTGGCTCCCATGCTGTGCAGTCTGTGAGGTTCCAGTTTCTGGTTGGACTCTCCATAGATTTTGACATCATTAGACTAATAGAGTTTAATGGCTGCTGAAAATTATGCTAATTGTATGTTTTCCTTATTGTAGCTGATCTTCATATGTTGAAAGCTTTGATAGCTCCTTTTCTTGGTTCTTTTACATCAGAATTTGTCTTCATATGCCCTGATTCTATGCCTAAGTTTCCATAAACTGCTTCATTGTGTAAGAATGCCACATTATTACTTTAAACCAAGTTCTGGTTATTTTCTAGTATATTGTGATACGTTTTAACAATTTAGCTTTTGAAATATTACTTATTTTAGTCCTTTTTCTTTTTTAATATAATAAAATATATTCTAAAAACTGCATGGCAGTTACTCTTTGATCTGAAAACTCTGTAAACACACACATATACATACACATAAACACGTCCATAACTTTTACCAACTAACTGGATTCAATGAATCTTAAGAATAGGCAGTATAGTACGACATTTTTAGAGCAACTCATGTAAATGGATTGACCATTGAAAATATTATTTACTTTTACTGTAAGTAAGTAGATACCACGAAAACAGTAGGCAATAGAGAAAACAACATTTCTTGTTTTTATACAAACAAGAAAAATGTAAGATGAGATCAGACACAGTCTTTATATAAGCCTGCCAGTTTTAGCTTAGCTAAATATAATACATGAAAGTCATACTTTTGTTTGAGAAAAAACCATGCATAGACAGAACAGTGACCAAAAACCTTAAGAAACAGAGGTTTGGAGTCAGACAACACAAAACCAGATTCCAATTCACGATTTACCACATATGAATCTGGTAGTTTCCTGGTCTCACCTATAAATCTAAGACTTTAAAACCTATCCAGAGGGGTACTGTGGAGAATGACATAGGGATGTTTCTGATTATATTTGATTCTAAAATACTGACCAGTGTCCACCTCAAGCTACACCCTACTCACTTACACATATGCACACACCACAGCTATTTCATATTAGATTAATATTAGATCATTATTTACTTGCTTTGAAAAGTAAGGAAGTCACAAATAGGAAAATATTTTAAGTTACAGACTATCAAGATGATAATAATTTGACATTACACAAGATGTAAACATGCTACAGCTTTTAATATATAGCCTTTAAGATTTTTAGACAAATATATGGCCTTGCATTTACTATACTAGCAGCTCTCAGCAAACAGCTAAGAAGATAATAATAAATTTCTCCTTGGTGCTTTTAAGACCAGCTCATGTCGGCATTATTTAGCTTTAATACTGGTGGTAATGGCTCAGTGGGACACAACAAAGATGGAACCAAGAGTTACTTGTTCTTCACATTCCAAATATCAGACGTCGTGAATAAGAGAGAGAAAAAACACAGCACACAATTTCTTCCCATCTATAATAGATAATAGATGAGCTCAGACTTTGGAGAAATCTCTGGCAATAAAGCTCAAGCATTCCTTTTCAGTATTATCCATTAAGACGTTCTCACAAGTGGAGGCACCATAATTTCAGGGGTTCATTGTGAAAACCCACACATTGATTGAAATAATAGCTTCTTTCTATAACCCCAGATAAAACTTCCATAAGAATATGTAGTCTATTATTCAGTTATATAATTGAATATTAATTATTGTTCTTCAAATCCATTTAACATTCTTTTAATTAAAAGCTAACCTTTTAGGGGTGCATGCATGGCTTCTTGGTTTTGGCTCAGGTCATGATCTTACGGTTCGAATCTGAGCCCTGCACTGCCAGCACACAGCCTGCTTGGGATTCTCTCTCTCTCTCTCTCTCTCTCTCTCTCTCTCTCCCCCCTCCCCCACCCACTCTCTCTCAGAATAAATAAATAAACTTTAAAAAGTTAACCTTTTAATGCTTAATTTTATATTCTAATGGAAGAGTTGGGGTAGTGTCACATTACCTTTGACTTGCACATTAGTAGTTTGCTTTGCATCTTCTAGGAACAGACAACTTACAAGGAAGAATCCTCACTCATTAGAGGTAAGTATATACACCAAATAGTTTGTCTGAATTTTTCTCATTTCTCTGTGCCCAATTTTTAAACAGCAATTTTAACTATTTTTTTAAGTTCTTATTGAACAATGGCTAGACCCCACTCACTGAAAATGGATAGGGGCACAACATGAATAAAGAGATTCTCAGTCTTCCTTCTTCTCTCAGTTGAATTATATCTGTAGATGAAGCCACTGTCACAGACCTCCCTTCTTCCCAGGCACTAAATTATTCCTTTTACTGGAGGATGTTAGAAACTTTGGGAGAAGTGTTAGAACTTTAATGGGTATTGTTTAGTGTTCAACAGATTTAATTATCATTAAGGGAATACATAAAACCAAGATGGTATAGCTCACGTAAGTATGTTAGCTTGGCTGTCAATTAGCTATCCCATTTATGTACTCAATGAGTGTTGGGTCCTAGAAAGGAGGGGGTATGGATGCGGCAAGACTGCATGCAGCCCGAAGCTATCTTTAGGAAAACAATTCAATTTCTCTAGTAATGATTTTTTCATAAATACAGTCTGTGTGTCTTTCCATCAGAGACTATCAGACTGGAAAGCACATTAGCTCTCACCCCTTCATTAGATGAGAACTTGAGGTCCAGAGAGGTAATATGGTTTATCCAGCTCAGAAAGCATATAAGTATGAAAGTTGTGTGTAAAACAAAGATCAAAAGGATTTAAAAATGGGGTAAAAGTGGATCTGATGAGTTAGAGACAAACAAAAGACCCTGAATAAGTGTTCATACTAGAACAGCTAAGTTTTACTCCATCTGAATAGAAATATGTACCCTGGAAAAAGTACAGATTTCAGTATTACAGAGACTTAACTTCTTGTGGCAGAAAGTACCTCCCATCAGCAACCCTTTCTTAAACTGAAAATGTGGTTTGGTATTGATGGGTACGGGGATTCAAAGACCAGAAGAACCGTCTTCCAGGGACCATGACATATGTTCAAAATAACGATTCACTCTTCCAAATTCTTTAGGCATTATACCCAATACCCTTGTAAAAAATAACTTATCTGACCTTCACATATAAGAAGTTTGGCATCTGTAACACCATTATTCCCAAAGAGCTGCACTTTCTCTCCTTTCCACATGTAACAATCTGTTCCACTTCCTCATTCTGCCCATGTACAGAGGAGAACATAGGGATTTTATGATTGATACAATGAAAATTTACTAAATCTAGGGAGAATTACATTTTCTTGCTATAATGTGCTTGATTAATGTCATTAGAAACCCAATTTAAAAACTTTTAATAAGCCTTTATAGAAGATTAATACCTTATGAAACACAATCCTAAGGTAAGTGAACGTCTGCTCTTAAAAAGAAAAGGATCATAAGAAAGGAATTACAAGATTCAAAGAAAATAAGAGATTCAGTCACAGTCTCAATGGGCATGAAGTGGTGCATTAACTACAATTTGGGAAGGGAAGAAAAAAGTTGAGAACTATTGCGCATTTTCCACACAGAGGCCATTTTATAAAACATTACATTCCATTTCCTTTAAAAATATTTCTCTGTGTAAGTGACTAAAAACCAATCCCTACATTTCCCATTAGTGTACAACTAAAAACAGACCTGGCTGAGGCCTTTACAATCTTTACCCAAAGCCT
Organism: Lynx canadensis; assembly: GCF_007474595.2. Lineage (NCBI taxonomy): Eukaryota > Metazoa > Chordata > Mammalia > Carnivora > Felidae > Lynx > Lynx canadensis. Next base: position 112,300,585 of record NC_044305.1, read on the forward strand.
CAGCAAGTAAGGCACAATTTTAACAGTAGGGAGGGGTGAGAAATTAATCTTGCTGCCCAAAGCCCATTACTCCTAATGTTTCTGAGGTGAGCCTTTGGGTATCCAAGCTACAGTCACCAGTCACCAAGTCATATTCACCAGTCACCAAACTATAGTTTCCAGTTCACAGTGCCCTATAACCAAGCCACAGTCACCAGGTCAGTCACCTGTCATCAATTCATAGTCACCAGTTAGGTCATATTCACAAGTAACCAAGCCATAGCCCCTTATTGCCAAGCCAGTCATAATCCACCAAGTCAGCCACCAATCCATCTAAGCTTTCTCAGTTTGACTGACTTGACAAGACCCTGGCAAACTTTTTCTGTAAAGGGCTAGACAATAACAATTTTAGTTTCCTAACATCCACAGCCTCCTTGCTAGGCCATATTACTAAGGTCCCACATGATTCACAAATAATTATCTTAAGATCAGAGCAATGACATATGCCCTGTGAAAGGAGTCTATCATTCTGATTTGCTTCTGTGTTCTTGTCAATAAAATACCAGATTCCAAAGAATACGATCCTTCCAAAGGGCATAGCAAGTTCTCTGAGGCTAAAATAGCAGCCTAGCTTTGGAGTGCATGGGACAAAGACTGAGATGTTCAATAATGGATGAAAAGCAGTATTATCCTCAAACCTGAAGATCACTCAATTCCACATCCTCCCTGTTCCCCCTAGAGAACAGATGGTAACCTGATAAGCAGATCTGTCCTTCCTGCAAGCTTTATTTGACCTCGCAATTTTTTTTTAAGTTTTTGAAAATTGTTTTGAGTATAGTTGATGTAGTGTTAACGTTAGTTTCAGGTGTATAACATAGCAATTCACATCTCTATATATTATGATATACTTACCACAATTGTAGCACCATCTGCCACCATACAACACTATTAAAATATCATGGACTCTATTACCTATGCTGTACATTTATTCCCAAGACTTATGCATTCCATAACTGAAAGCCTGTATCTCCCACTTATATCCTCCTACTACCTTGCCCCCTGGCAACCATCAGTTTGTCCTCTGTATTTACAGGATTGATTCTACTTGTTTTATTCCTTTGCTTTGTTTTTTTAGATTCCACATATGAATGAAATCACATGGTACTTAGTCTGACTTATTTCATTTAGCATAATACCCCCAGGCCTATCCATGTTACAAATGGCATGATTGAATCCTTTTTTATGGCTGTGTAATAGTCAGTGTGTGTGTGTGTGTGTGTGTGTGTGTGTGTGTGAGCGCGTGCGCACTGGCACGCATGCGTTCGCGTCAACATGTGCACCACATCTTCCTTATCCATTGGCTATCGTAAATAGTATTGCACTAAACATAGGAGGGCATATATCCCTTCAAATTAGTGTTTTCATATTCTTTGGGTAAATACCCAGAAATGCAATTACTGGATCATAGGGTCATTCTATTTTTCACTTTTTGAGGGGCCTCCATATTGTTTTCTACAGTGTACGTACCTATTTGCATTTGCACTAAAAGTACCTGAGGGTTCCTTTTTCTCCACATCCATGCCAACACTTACTATTTCTTGTCTTTTTGATTCTAGTTATTCTGAGAGGTATAAGATGATATCTCACTGGGGTTTTGATTTGCATTTCCCTGATGGTGAGTGACGCTGAGCATCTTTCCATGTGTCTGTTGGCTGTCTGTTATGTCTTCTTTGGAAATGTGTCTCTTCAGGTCCTCTGCCCATTTATAAATTGGATTCTTTCGGGGTTTTTTGGTGTTTAGTTATACAAGTTCTTTATATATTTTGGATATTAACCCTTATCAGATATATAATTTGCAAATATCTTCTCCCTTCTTTTTCTTTTTTGATGATTTCCTTTGCTGTACAAAAGCTTTTGTTTTTGTGTAGTCCTAATATTTTATTTTTGATTTTGTTTCCCTTGCCTGAAGAAATAAAACTAGAAAAATGTTGCTACGGCCAATATCAAAGAAATTACTACCTGCATTCTCTTCTAGGATTTTTATGGTTTCAGGCCTCACATTTAGGTCTTTAATACATTTTGAGTTTATTTTTGTGTATGGTGTAAGAAAGTGGATCAGTTTCATTCTTTTGCATGTAGTTGTCCAGTTTTCCCAGCAACATTAATTGAAAAGACTGTCTTTTCTCTATTGTATACTCTTGCTTCCTTTGAAATAGATTAATTGACCACAGAAGCATGGGTTTGTTTCTGGGTTCTCTATTATATTCTAATGATCTATGTGCTTATTTTGTACCAGTACTATACTGTTTTGATTACTACAGCTTTGTAGTATGTCTTGAAATGCAGAATTGTGATATTTTGTTCTTTCTCAAGATTGCTTTGGCTATTCAGGGGTTTTTTGTGTTTCTATACAAATTTTGGTATGATCTGTTCTAGCTTTATGAAAAATGCAGCTGGTATTTTGATAGGGATTGCACTGAATTTGTAGATCACTTTGGGTAGTATGTAAATTTTAACAATATTGGTTCATTCAGTCCATGAGCATGGATTATCTTTCCATTTGTTCATGTGGTCTTCAATTTCTTTCATTAATGCTTCATGGTTTTCAGAGTACAGATTTTAACCTACTGTTTAAGTTTATTCCTAGGTATTTTATTCTTTTTGGTACAACAGTAAATGGAATTGTTCTCTTAATTTCTCTTTTTGCTACTTCACCATTAGTGTATGGAAATGCTCCTGTTTTATGGGTATTGATTTTTTTACCCTGCAGCCTTACTGAATTCACTTATCAGTTCTAGCAGGTTTGGGGAGAAGTCTTTAGGGTTTTCTATATGCAGTATCATGTCATCTGCAAATAGAGACAGTTTAACTTCTTCCTTACCAATACAGATACCTTTTATTTCTTTTTCTAGTCTGATTGCCGTGGCTAGGATTTCCAGTCCTATGTTGAATAAAAGTGGTGAGAGCAGACATCCTTGACTTTTTCCTGATTTTATAGATAAACCTCTCAGTTTTTTACCATTGAGTATGATGTGAAGTGTGGGCTTTTCTTATGTGGGCTTTTATTATGTTGTTGTATGTTCCCTCTAAACCCACTTATTGAGAGTTTTTGTCATAAATTGATGTTGAATTTTATCAAATGCTTTTTCTGTAGCTATTGAGATGATCATATGATTTTCACCCATTGTTCTCTTGATACGATGTATCATATAGATTGATTAGCAAATATTGAACCATCCTTACATCCTCAAAATAAATCTTACTTGAATGTGGTGAATGATACTTTTAATATACTGTTGAATGTGGTTTGCTTATATTTTGTTGAGGATTTTCGTATCTATATTAATCAGAAATATTGGCTGGTAGTTTTGTGTGTATGTGTGTGGTGTCTTTTTCTGGTTTTGGTATGATAGTAATACTGACCTCATAGAATTCATTTGGAAGCCTTCTTTCTCATTCTATACTAGGAATAGTTTGAGTAGAATAGGTATTAACTGTTCTTTAAATGTTTGGTAGAATTCATCTGTGAAGGCATCTGGTCTTGGAATTTTTTTTGGTAGTTTTTTGACTACAAGTTCAATTTTATTACAAGTAATTGGTCTCTTCAGGCTTTCTATATTTTCTTAATTCACTTTTAGAACATTGTACATTTCTAGGAATGAATCCATTTCTTCTAGGTTATCCAGTTGTTGGCATACAATTTTTCATAGTATCCATATATAATCCTTTGTGGTATTAGTCGTTACTTCTCCTCTTTCATTTCTGATTTTATTTATTTTTGTCCTTTGTCTTTTTTCTTGATGCATCTGGATAATGGTTTATCAATTTTGTTTACCTTTTAAAAGAACCAGCTCTTGGCTTCACTAATCTTTTCTATTGTTTTTTAGTCTCTATTGTCATTTATTTCTGTTCTGATCTTTAATATTTCCTTCCGTCTACTCACCTTGTCTTTGTTCTTTTTCTAGTTCTTTTATAAAGTTAGATTTTTTATTTGAGTTTTATCTTATTTCTTGAGGTAGGCCCATATCACCATATACTTCTCTCTAAGAATTGCTTTCTTTATGTTCTAACTATTTTGGACCACTGTGTTTTCATTTTCATTTGTCTCCAGGTGTTTTTTATTTCTACTGTGATTTCATCATTAACCCCTTGGTTACTTAGCAGCATGCTGTTCAGCCTCCATGTATTTGTTTCTTTTCCAGGTTTTCTCTGTGACTGATTTCTCGTTTCATACCATTGTAGTCGGGAAACAATGCATAATATGATTTCAATCTCAAATTTACTGAGACTTGTTTTGTGGCCTAACATGTGATCAATTCAGGAGATTGTTCCATGTGCACTTGAAAAGAATGTGTATTCTGTTGTTCTTGAATGGAATGTTTTGTATATAAAAGTTATGTCCATTTGGTCTAATGGGTCATTCAAAGACACTGTTGCCTTATTGATATTCTGCCTGGATGATCTACCCATTAATGTAAGTGGGGTGTCAAAGTTCCCTATTATTATTGCAACCACCAATTTCACCCTTTATGTCCATTAATATGTGCCTTATGTATTTAGTTGCTCCAATGTTGGGTGCATAGATATTTATAATTATTATATCCTCTTGTTGGATTGATCCCTGACACTACAATTTTTTTAACATGACATAGTTCAGAACATTTAACAATCAGAGAATTTCACATAAAAGTTCAGATGTATAGCTTTCCTTGGAAAATAAGCCTAGGGGAGCATGAGTGGCTCAGCCTGGTTCGGCTCAGGTCATGAATCCACAGTTCGCGAGACTGAGCCCAGTGTTGGGCTCTGTGCTGACAGCATAGAACCTGCTTGGGATTCTCTTTCTCTCTCTCTCTCTCTGCTCCTCCCCCTTGCTCACTCGTGCTCTCTGTCTCTCTCTCTCTCAAAATAAATAAACTTAAAAACAAAAAGGAAAAATAAGCTCAAATAACAAGAAAAAAAAAGCAGTAACAAAACACCAGAAAATGACACTGGCTAATCAGTGGGCATCCCATTTCAGTCATGCATGTCCTATTATATTTGTTGATACCCACTCCGGACCTCCCTGCCTCACTTACTATAGTGCTTGCCTGACCTTGCAAAGCATTTTACCTACAGGACACAACCAAAGGGAATATAAACCATAACAAGAGTTAAATTGGACTTAGAACATATCACTTTTCCCTGGTATAAAGGTGAGTCACTGACTTAAGAGTGTCCCTTTCCCATCAGGAGAAACAGATTTATTTTTGAGCCAACTCTGACTCTTTAAGACTGAAGTAGACTGGGAAGCTCTGTACTCCCAGAAACAAAGCTTCAGTCTTCAAAATTTCTTCTGACTCTCAAAGTAGGCATGCTCTCCACAGGAGCTCTCCTTACCTGCCAGCCTATCAATGATCTCCAAGATGATACTCATACTAACCCCATAGATAAGGCAACTGTGTCAGGCTTGTCCTCATGCTTGGGATGATACTAACTTGCATAATAAGAAGACAATCCAAGATCCCCCAGTGCTTCAGTGCCCTTAATGCAAAGGTGTGAGGTATTAGGAGCTTGCCAAGTTTGTACTGTGAGGCAGAGAAAAAAACCCAAACTCCTTACGATTGAGAACATAGAAAACGACACAGAGAAAATTCAGTGTAAAATTCAGAACAGAAGAGACAATAATGGATAACTTGGTGTCTTAGTCGCCAGTTTGGACCGCTATAATAACAAATTAGTACAGACTGAGTGGCTTAAACATTTATTTCTTACAGTTCTGAAGAGTGGGAAGCCCAAGATCAAGGTGAACCAGATCCGGTGTCTGGTGAGAGCCTGCTTCTTGATTTGCAGATAAGTATTTCTGGTTCTGTTTTCACATGGCAGAGGGCAATGAGGGAGCAAGAAAGCTCTCTTATAAGGGCACTAATCTCATTCACGAGGGCTCTACCATCATGACCTAATTACCTCCCAAAGTCCTCACCTCCTAATATCATCACATTGCAGGTTAGGATTTCAACATATGAATTTGGAAGGGACACAAACATTCAGTCCATAACAATGGGTGACGGATCTGATCCTTGTATCTGGTGATGATAAATGTCCTGATCACAAACATTAAGGACAGAGGGCCAAAGTAAATGAGATCATTATCTCCAGCTGACTCAGAATAGAAACACTGTTGTCCCAAGACAGGGGCTAAGCACTGAGGAATCACTGCAGGTCATACCTAAGGGGATGCTGAGTCAGGTTTCATGGACAACATGTTCTTTTGAGCCACAGGGCTAAACATTTCTATCTGGCTTCCTATAAAAATCTTAAGATTCAGAGTGAATAGAAAAAAAATATTTTTATTGATTTGAAATTCATCCATGTATGGAGACCCAAAACATTGTTTAAGGCAAAGAAAAAAAGAATATTCTGTTTTTGAATAATTCAATTATACTTTTATACTCCTTTGTTCACTGATAACCTGGCTTCTGATTTTAAATTTGCTATTTTATAGGTAAGGTTTTTTTTTTTAATTTTGTGATGGCTTTAATATATTTTAATAATGTAAAAAAATTTTATTTTAGAGAGAGAGAAAGAGAGAGGGTGAGAAAGAGAGCAGGGGAGCGAGGCAAAGGGAGAGACAAAGAGATTCCCAAGCAGGCTCCGGGCTCAGCACAGAGCCCAATGTCATGCTTGATTCCACAGCCATGAGATCATGACCTGAGCTAAAATAAAGAGTCAGATGCTCAACCAACTTAGCCACTCAAGTGCCTCTAACAACTTTTAAAAAAGCAAACCTACAAGAAAGAAATCACAAGTGTCACTTAGTCACATTCCCAGGAATGAAACAGTCTTACCAAATAAAACCCAAGTATACTACCACCACCTCTCTATCCTCAGCATTCCCCAACTCACAAGTTACATTTCTATCTGTATTTGTTAATTATAGGTATGAGGCACACAGCGCCATGTAATTTTGAGTATAATTAATTCTATCTTTTTATGAGTGAAATATGTAAAACATTTTATATTAAAACAGAGATTTGCCATACTCATGATGAGTAAAAATGTTAATTTACCTTAATCAGTATGCCTGAATCCTTATTCCTCTCTCTCATCTTAGAAATAAAGATAATATAAAATTTCTTTTAAGTAGTTGTGGATTCTTTGCCTAATCTTCATCTCCACCATTTCCCAATCAGATTACTCTTTCCTTTCCTCTTCACACACATACTCTAATCTCATAATTTTAATTTTATGTAGCAATAAGTTTTATACATGCTAGGTATCAGCATAATAAAAACTAGGCATATAGAGAAAAATAAAACACCATATATTCCTCAAGAACTTCATAATCTGGTAAAAGAGATATTTAAGTTAAAACATTTTGTGCATTCATTCATTTATTTTCTCAACAACCAATAACTGAATGCCTTAAACATATCTCTCATTGTGCTGGAGATGGGGGAAAAACACCATGGGTTGACACCATGGTGCTTATAATCTAGCTGGAGTGGGGGTGTGATAGACAGCAAATACATAGATATAATTGTGTAATTAAAGTTGAGTAAAGTTTTTTGAAAGTAAATAGCATGCTCTAAAGACAATATAGTGACTCATTCAGAAATGGACATCAAAAGAGGCCAAGAAGACACACACACACAAACACACACACAAAAAAAAAAAAAATCAAAAGAAAATCAGGAGAGCCAAGGGAAGAGAGAGTTTCAATGAAGAGAAGTCAATTCTGGCAAATAGTATTTTGCACAACTGAGAAGTGTTTTTTCACATGTCTCTCTAGATAGGAGATTGGGGAGTGTCATGGAAGACGTCTCAGAGGAGGATATTCTTGAATAGAACCTTAATGCATGTAGGAGTCTGTCAAAGTGAAAAGTGATATATACTGCATTCCCAGAAAGGAGAAGACATATAAAAGCATGGAAGTATGAATAAGCATGACACAGTTAGGTAATAGAAGTTCTTTCCACAAAGCTGAGGCATAAGTTCTCTAGTGAGAAGAAGCAGTATCTTAAATAATGACAATGAATAGGAGGTCTTGAATGCCATGGAAAGGAATTTGAACTTTATGTGATAGACAATCAAGTAATTTCATTTTATATGGAAAAATATTTGACCAGATTTGTACTTGAAAAATGTCACTCTGATTATAAAGGAGTAATAAGAAGGGTGACAATTTGGGCAAAAGAAAACATAGGAGGACATTGTAATCATAACTTAGTAACAATATGTAGGATGCCAAAAGCCTGGTATGATCCATTAGAGTAATTCATACGTGAATTTATAAAGTTTAAAGTTATGGTAGTGGCAGTTAAACCAGAAGGAAACAAAAGACCCAATAATAGAATATGCCCAAGATATTTCAGAAAAATTTAAAGAGGGGCAGAGCAAAGATGACTATAGGACTTATGATAGGATTCCATTTATCTGGACCAGAAATTCCTTTTATTTAAAATGAATAAATCAAATGGAGATATAGAAGAAATATTTACATCTTCAAAACTGGAGCTTGAGAAAGAAAATAAGCTTGAGGTTCCTATTTTTAGAACCATCCATTTAGCAAGTTCAGTTGGAATCTTTAAAAGTGCATGAAGGAAAGCAATGTAGAAGCCTTCCTAAGTAAAAACTTTAGAGCTACAAATGCAGAAAATTCAATAATTCAAAAATTATTCAAAAATTTTTGAATTCAAGAATTCAAAAATTCAGTCTATAGCTACAGCCTACATTTTGAGGCAAGGAAGACAAGACTACTAAGGAATACTATATATTGAAACGACATACAAGAAAGGAGTAGATCCAGAACACTAACATGCCATGAAAAACATCTGGGTCATTTCAGAGTTGGTTTATTAGTTTCAGGTTGGCATGTCATGGAAACTCCAGATTCTGTTATTCCCTGCAGAGTGTTGCATTTTTGGTTTGTGTTTTGCTTTTCCAGTTTCCTTGGCTACTACAAAGTAGTAAGCCGAGGTAGTTTCCTTGGTTAAACTCAAACTGCAAACTCTGTCTCTTGGTTAACATCTCAAATCTAGTTCAGATCTTTTGTCCTTAGCTGACCTATTTGGAATATGTCCATTGAATGAATATTTCAGGGGTCATCCAGAGATCTTGCAGAGAGTTTACACATGAAGCTCCTCCTTTCTGATTTTCCAGGATTCTCCATTTTCCAGGATTCCTTTGTCATTTTTCAGCAGCAGTGACTGCCTTGAATTCTGTATTCTAATTCTTCAGTTCCAGCCTCTCAGACATCTCCAAAATTAGACGATTTCTAGGTTTCTCCTCACTTTTACAGTGATATTCTGAACACAGCTTAGTAAAAATGACCTAATTTAAATACCATTCTTGGGATGCCTGGGTAGTTCAGACTGTTGAGCATCCGACTCTTGATTTCAGCTCAAGTCATGATCCAGTGTCGTGGGATCAAGCCCTATGTTGGGCTCTGTGCTGAGCATGGAGACTGCTGAAGATTCTCCCTCTCCCTCTGCTCCTCTCCCCTGCTTGTTCTCTCTCTCTCTCTCTCTCTCTCTCTCTCTCATAAAATAAGAATAAAAAACACCATTCTTAAGAAAACTTCTGATTAATACAAAACATAATGAGCTATTACCTCCCTTACACACAACAGACTATTTTAATTCATGCTACTCAAGACTGTATTCACATTTAAGTACCCATTCGTTTCTTTTAAGCTTCAGATCAATTAAAATCATATTTTCCTTTTGTTTTTGTTCTTCACAAAGCAGTTCATAAATTAAGACTTGTCAGTTGAAAGAACATCAACATAAGCTTCCTCTACTTTCTAAATATGTAATTTACTTAGCACATGACCTAAAACAATCTTCACATAATTTCAATGTTTTTGTTATAGATTTATTTATTCATTCATATTTATTCTTGCAGCAAATATTTTTAAAATATTTTTTATGTTTATTTATTTTTGAGAGAGAGAGAGAGACAAAGCATGAGCATGAGTGGGGGAGGAGCAGACAGAGAGGGAGACGTAGAATTCGAAGCAGGCTCCAGGCTCTAAGCTGTTAGCACACAGCTCGATGCGGGGCTCCAACTCTCAAACCGTGAGATCATGACTTGAACCTAAATCAGATGCTTAACCAACTGAGCCACCCAGGTGCCCCCATTCTTGCAGCAAATATTCATTGAAATCCTCTAAGGCACTTGAGAAACAGTAAACATTACTGATAAATTACTCTTCTTATTTGGGGTGCTAAATTGTACACAGGTAAACAAGTGATAACATGAGATAACACATCTACAAAACATACTAATTCAAAGGAATATATGCACATTTATGTGCATGATTATCTACAGTAGCCAAATTATGAAAATAGCCCGTGTCCACTGACTGATAAATGGATTAAAATATGATTGATATATATATAATATTCCATTATATTTCATTATATATATAATTCCATATAGATTACATTATATATTACATATAAATATATTATGTAATAGCTAGCTAGCTAGCTAGCTAGATAGATGAAATGGAATAGTAGTCACCACAAAAATGAAAGAATGAAATCTTGCCATTTGCATCGACATAGATGGAGCTAGAGAGTATTATTCTAAGTGAAATAAGTCAGAGAAAGACAAATGCCATATGATATCACTCATATGAAAGGGACAAAAAAGAGAGAGAGATGCAAACCAAGCAACAGACTCAACTATAGAAAACGAACTGATGGTTATCAGAGGGGAGGGTTATCAGAGGGGAGTGGGTAGGAGAATGGGTTAAATAGGTGATGGAGATTAAGGAGTTCGTTTGTTGTGATGAGCACAGGGTGCTGTATGGAAGTGTTGAATCATTGTACTGTACACTTGAAACAAAGATTAGAAATACTGGGGCGCCTGGGTGGCGCAGTCGGTTAAGCGTCCGACTTCAGCCAGGTCACGATCTCGCGGTCCATGAGTTCGAGGCCCGCGTCGGGCTCTGGGCTGATGGCTCAGAGCCTGGAGCCTGGTTTCCGATTCTGTGTCTCCCTCTCTCTCTGCCCCTCCCCCATTCATGCTCTGTCTCTCTCTGTCCCAAAAATAAATAAACGTTGAAAAAAAAAAATTTAAAAAAAAAAAAAAAAGAAAGAAATACTAAAAAGTTCAGGGGCCCCTGAGTGGCTCAGTCAGTTAAGTGACTTCGGCTCAGGTCATGATCTCACACTTTGTGAGTTCGAGCCCCGCATCGGGCTCTGTGCTGCCAGCTCAGAGCCTGGAACCTGCTTCAGATTCTGTGTTTCCTTCTGTCTCTGCCTGCCCCCTGCTCACACTTTGTCTCTCTCTGTCTCTCAATAACAAATAAACGTTAACAATTTTTTTAAAGAAATACTGAAAAATTCAAAGTTAGAAAAAAATCATGTGTCACTTTAGTAAATTCCTTCCATCTGCCAGAATGCACTAGGAACCCAATTGTTTGGGTATTTTAAATCATGAAAAAATCAACCCATTTAATTTTTGTGTCGTAGACAATGTTTTTTCATCTCACCATAATTATATCATCAGAGAATTTATTCAATAATATTGTCTACTTGTTGAAATATTTTCTCCATGTTTTAACCAAAGAAATTTCCACTGCTTTGAGGTTTATCTCATTGAATTTCCCTTATTTATCTTTTCTATCTCCCCTTAATCTAAGTGACAACACACACATACATATGTATGCATACTAGTTAAAGTAGATGAAAAATCCCCAGGAGTGGGTGCATAATAGTCATTCTCCGCCCATCCCCCAAGGTACCCAGTGTTAAAAACATCTCACACATAATAGGGAGGCAATAAATGTTAGTTGAATTATTAAATAACATGATTAAGCAATTCTTTAAAAAATGTGCAAAAATCAAATGGCCAAGGAAGAAGGAATTAATTTTAAAACATCAGATAAATGAAAGCATTTTAGCAAACTGTTAGCATCCTGTACAGCTGGAGTGCTTTCTACATGAGTAATGGCCACAACATCATCATTCCTTAAAAATACAATGTATAACATCAAATTCTTGGTGGGGAGACATCCATTACAGATCTCAGCGATACAATTTATTTTATGATGCATATGATAGTTCTTTGGATAGTAAGTATCTAGTAAGCATATATCTTTATATACTTGCCCATTAAATTTTACCTACGGGAAAGGAAATAATTCTGTATAGAAGAGAAAGATCCTCTTACTAAGCCCTCATTTACTCCTTGCCAGAGAACAGACCTTCCTAAGATGCTTCTTGATGCCATACATTTTAACCAGTTTATCACATGTCTTCATAATAAATAACATGCTATTTTATATCATCCTCTAATCATTAGTTGTAGAGATACACCATTTGAGGAAGAAAACATTTCCATTCTGATTTGAATTTGTCTGTTAAATGTCATTTTTTAATACAAGCATACATATACACAGTTCATCCTAAAAGAGAACAATATTCAGTAAGCAAAATGAAGAAATTTTATAGCTACTTACCACATTTCGAAGAAATGCACCCTAGGTGAAGAGAGAGAGAGAGAGAAGGAGAGGGAAACCATAAGAGATTCTTAATGATAGAGAACAAAAGGAGGGTGGAGGGACGGAGGTGAGTGGGGGGATGGGCTAGATGGGCAATAGGGTTTAAGGAGAGCATTTGTTATGATGAGTTCTGGGTGTTGTACATAAGTGATGAACCACCGAATTCGACTCCTGAAACCAATATTGCACAGTATGTTAACTAACTAGAATTTAAATAAAAATTTGAAGAAAAAAGAAAGGAAAAAGGAAATGCCCCCTTTTGATACAATAAACAGCACATAAGATAGTCATTCCCTAGATAGAGAACATGGCACACTTCATTATATATTTTAGTAAATTATAAAAGTAAAAGTGCTTGGATATATGCCCGTTAGGTTGGTTACCTTTTTACCTTTTCTCTGTGTCAGACTAAATAATCCCTATTCTTCTCTCTTTTCCTACCATAATACTTTAATCTTCTTAGTACACCTCATGTCTAAATTTCTTAAATCTTTAGAATTATGGTGTCAAACTGGGCACAGAGCTTCAGTAACAGGTGTTTGCTAAGTGCTGGCTTTCCTGAGACGATTATCATACTGTGCTTACATGCTGTTCTCAAGTCCACGAATCCCAAGTTTATACTCACTTATAAATGAAAGTAATGCAAGAATTTCTACTTCTTCTAGTAGGAAGGAAAATCAATGAAAATATTTCACAATCTCTTAGCTTCCTTAACAGACTGAAATAAAATGTTTGCCATAACAATATTCATAAGAAGCACTGTCATTTTAGAAAATACATATGCAAACATCAAGCACTCTTAGGCCAGGCCCATATGCCTACAGCTTTGGACATTTGCACATTAATTCTAGGGCACAGCACTAAGGACTAAGATTATATTTTTATCATCATGGCTGAATTCTCATGATGGTAATAGGAGAGGAAGAAAACAACCTCCAAAGAGTCATTTTGACACATTCTGAGAAGCATATATTTTACTCACTAAAGTAAAAATATTATTTCAGTGTCTGTAAAATATTTGGGGGAAGCTCTGAGAGGAAAATCAGTCATGTCGTAACCAAAAAATAAGGTTAGAGGATAAGAAAATAAAGATAACACATGAATAAAGAAAATGTATCTTTTTGCCTATTATCTCTAAGCTGGGTCTAACAAAAAGGCAATGATTCAATTGAGAAAATAAATTATTGTTTTAATAAGGCATGATCATTGACTTATGAGAGATTAAATTTGACCCTCTATGACCCAGTGTCATAGGCAATCATTTAACAAAATCCCTTCCCCTGCTCCATAAGAATTTGACCTTGTTTAGCTTTCTAGCTTTGTTTCCCTAGGAGCCAGATAAGGGTAGGCTATAAACTCTGTTACCAGTCAATATTGATTAGAGCAGAAATGGTCCCTGATTGGTAGATCTCATCTGGACTAGGAGGAACTACAAAGAAATGATCATTCCAGATGCAGACACCCCATGAAGACACACGATTTGGGCTCCCTTGAGTATAGTGACTCTTCTGTGCATACATGGCTCTCTAACTGACCCTGGAAGCCAGCCCTTGGAGATAATACAAGATATTTTGGCTTTTGAGGAAAATGAAACTTCTAAGTACAGAAGGCTCTGGAACTTTAACCAACGTGAATCTTATCTCCTTGTATGTGAGCTATCACCTGGAGAAAATGACTCCTGGTTGCGTCCATGAATGTTTCCTTTAGAAATGTCTAACTCTGCTCTATTAGCAAGATGTGATTCCTTTCCTATATCATTTTCATTAGATTGGTGCCAAATATGGTCTATGGATTGGTCCTAGGAATCTCAATGTTTATTCAAGTAACCCCTAAAACTTATATATGCAATTATAATCACTGTACACTGAAAAATGTCATAGATATAATGTGCTCAGGTCTCCAACTTTGAATAAATGTGCCATTTTAAAAGATCTAATATGATACATCTCTTTCCTTACATATATTTTTATAACTTGTCACTAGTAGCATACCAATGGTTGAGTACATTGTCTTTAGGGAATTAAAATACAATGATAAAATCAGCTCGTTTGCTTTTTATGATCACCACGTATCCAGAAATCTAAACAATTTTAATGACAAAATATTGCCTACAGACACTAATTGCTCCCATTTTGATACCTTTGGTACATGTCATGAAAGTGGCATTTAGCTTTCAAGGGGATTTTTATAAATCTAACAAGAGTCAGAATCCAGGATCCTAGGTAGGCTTATAGATTGCCAAGTGATTAGCGACCAAAAGGATAATCACTAGAAGAGTCATTTCCTTCTTGCAATTACACCCTTTTCTCTTTCCATCCCTTTGCATGAAGCACTTTCCAAGGAGTCTAAAACAAATACCGAAGTGCAATGACTTGCCCCTCCATCAACACCACCAACACTAGTACTTTATAGATGAGGTAAGCCAGAGAAGAGACCAGCCAGTGTGGTTTAGGCAGGTCTTAGAAAATGAGGAAACACTCACTCTTTAAAATGTGTTGGCCTATACTTGGCATTTAATGAAAAAAAAAATAATCACAAGAAAATGGTACATATGCCAAGTAATCCAAAAATCACCTAGGTATGCATGCAATCACCTAGCCAAGGTATAAAGGTAAAGTTCTCTAACTGACACCTATACATTATCTGCCTTTAACTGCCTAATCCATGAATTGCCTTCAATTCTAATGTAAACACAGCAGGAAAATCAAAACAACACATATTAGTTAGAGCAATAGGGTCCCCTCAAAAACTCTCCAAAGAGGAAGGAAAAAACATTGCTTACAATTTAAAACAAAACCTCTTTATGTCTACCCAGATTGGTTTGACCACTGTGCCAGTGAGGTATGGAGCCCACTTCCACTATCTATAACTCCAGGCTGATATCTATGACTTTCAGTGGGATTTGGTCAAAATGCTCAGGATCCCTCCCTGTCTCTCAAAGTCAGTGGTGTTTTAACTCATTTGAATTGTTGGCTATAAGTAGAACCTTCAAAACTAAAGAACTCTTTAGTAAATTCATCCCTAATCTTGGAAAAACAAATCACAAATCATACCATGGTTTGGTAATTGTTTTTCTTTCTATCTTTTTTTTTTCATGTTTATTTATTTTTGAGAGAGACAGAGCATGAGCGGGGCAGGGGCAGAGAGAAAGGGAGACAGAATCCAGAGCAGGCTCCAGGCTCTGAGCAAGCTGTCAGCACAGAGCCTGATGCGGGGCTCGAACTCAAAAACCATGAGATCATGACCTGAGCCGAAGTTGGATGCTTAACCAACTGAGCCACCCAGGTGCCCCGTTTTTCTTCCTAACTTTAAAAATGCTTTTTGCATTGTGAATATGCCCTCTCCAAGCTTACTCTTCTTAATTTTTTTAAGAAGTCACTGAAATCTCTTATCCTTAAGATTAGAACTTAATTATGCTTCTGTAAGCAATATAAGTAAGTTAGAAATTCCCTTTCTCTCCATTTAACTTAATCAAAAGTTACTTCTTCAATAAAGATTCCCAGTGCTATGGTAAGCAGCTTTATGAATCAAAGAAAAGTTGAGAGAAATCCAACCACTTCTTGGATACAATCAGCAAGGGGCACTGTCAATAAGTGTCAAGCTAATAGAATTGCTTTAAACCTTGGATAAATTAAGGTAAAGCCACATAATTTCAGATATACAAGTGATTCCCTAGTGGGATAAAATTTTTTGTAGGCAAGATCAGAGATCAATGACAACCAGCTACTTTAAATACAATTTCATTCCGTTCTCATTAAATGTTCCTATAAATGCCTTTTCACCAATGATGAAAATTAGTTTCTGGGAGATCCTAATTCCATATGTAAGTGTTTATTTAAAGTACAATTCCTTTTATTTATAATTTGTAAAACCGAGAAGAATTTTCTGTTCCTGGGAGGAAACATTACCTAATATATTATGCTTCTAAGCAACCAGCTCAAAAAAGAAACAAAAAGCTTTGAAACAAGATGATATATTAGACTGTAGTCACCAAGAAGAAAATGCCATTGTAACATTCAAGGAAAATATATAATTATCACACATTAGCAGCAGGATCGAAGTGTATATTACAGTTCTCTGCAGAGGATAGGACATTTGTATTCCTGTGAGCTTGATGGGAAATGGAAGGAGGAATGGGAATCATGCCTGAAAAATATTAAAAATCAATGAAGAAAATATAATTTGTACTTAAAAAAAAGAAACTTCAAGATAAAATTGAATATGTAAAATAGAGAAACAGTGCAAGGAACACACTCTGAGACCTGTCTTTACCTAAATGTTTGGTATCCAGAATATTCTGATAGGTTCCATAATTGGGACTGATGAAGAATGCTTCACATTATGAACACGGTAGTTCTCTTGAGTCTATTATTCATTCCTGATGCCCTAATATTAATGTATCTAGAATAGCAGAGAGGGTATTTAGGCTTTGGAGCCAGATAGAAATGAGTTCAAATTATGCCTTGAGCATTTACTATACATGAGAACATAAGCGATCCCTTAACTTCTCTGAGCTTTTGTCGCTTCTCATTTTTAGACCTAATTTCATTCAGAAGGTGTCAAGGCAGAATTAAATATAATAGTATATTCAAGGGGCACCTGGGTGGCTCAATTTGTTGACGGTCCAACTCTTGATTTTGGCTCAGGTCATGATCCCAGGGTCATGGATCGAGCCCTGCATTGGGATCCCTCACTGAGCATGGAGCCTGCTGAAGATTCTCTCTCTCTCTCTTTCTCAATCTGCCCCTCTCTCCATCTCACACACACTCTCTCGCTAAAATTAAAAAAAAAAAGAAAGAAAGAAAAAGAAAATTAGTATATTCAAATATCTATGAAGGGACTCATATTAAATGCTAGGGCAGTCACAACTGGATAGAAATAAACTAGAAATCTATTGTCTCACAGTTCTGGAGACAAAAAGTCCATAATTGAGGTATCAGCAGAGCTGCGCCTCTCCTCCCCCTGACCCCACTACAGGCTCTTGATCTTCTAGCTTCTTTCTGTAGCTTCCTTCTGGCAGCTTCAGGTGTTCCTTGGCTTGTGACTACATCACTCCAAATTCTGCCTCCTTGTAAACATGACCTTCTACTCTATATCTTCCAGGCTGGTCTCTTCTGAGGGCATTTGTGATTGGATATAGGGCCCACCTGAATAATCCAGGATGCTCTCATCTTGCTATCTTTAACTTTATTACACCTGCAATCACCTTATTTTGAAATAAGGTCACGTTCACAACTTTTAGAACAGAGACATATCTTTTGGTGGACCACCCTATAGCCTACTATGAGACCTAAAACATAAAAATGCTCAATAAATGTCAGATTTTTCCTAAAAATATATATAATGCATAAATTTACAGATTTGTAAGATAAGCTTGAGCAAGATAAGGAGGGATGAATAGGACTCTGGTATTAAAATTAGTCCTCATATGATGAAGATCACTGTTTTTCTAAGATTAAAATATTTATATAATTTGTACAATTTTTTATATCCACCCATCTAAGTTCACTTTTCTCCAGAATAGTTCTAGAGGAGCCATGCCTTCCCATTTACTATTACATCTCAAAGCCCTAACCGAATGCCTGGCACTTAGTAGGAATGCAATAAATATTAATACATAAATAAATGAAAAGAAACCAAGGCCTAAGTCTTACAAGTAGCTGGGGTAGAGCCAGGTTTACAAAGTTGTTGTTCTAATCACTGTTACCATCACTGAAAGAATGTTTTGTTGATGTTAGTTTGTTTTTACTACAAACAAATTGAACCACACATTAGCACTGTAAGAAAGTATCCAGAGGAATTCATTCTGTGGTTTGACTTGGAACCAGAATGTGGCTTATCAGTCATTCATGGAGCCTGATCACTGACAAAGCCTTATGGTTTTGAGTAGGTATACTGAATAAATCAAAAGAATTCTTGCAAGATAAGGTTGGTGTTCAAAATATGTCATGAGCCCTTACAGACAGGATTATTTCAAAAAGGAGCCTATGTGGTAGGATTTGGAAAGCATCCTACCAAAATGTATCTTCTGCCTTCTAGAAGTTTCACTGGAACTTAGTCCTTTAGGTTAAGATGACATTATATCTTTTTAAAAATCTCCATTAAAATGCAAATACTCCTTGGGAGGGCATCATATTTTAAGTTATTTATTAGTATATACAAGTATATGAATATAAACTATTGTGGCATTTTGCTAGATATTGTGAAGTCTATGGTGATAAACCAAGGCCTTGCACTGAAGAAGTCTGTGGTCCCGTGGGAGAGACAAGATCTGTACAACTAAATCTAATTCAGGACATAAGCATTAAGATCCAAAGTAAAGTACCAATTGTTACAGGAACACAGGGTAGCAAGCTATTATTTGAGGGAAGGAAGGAAGGAAGAAGGAGGAAGAAGGAAGGAAGGAAGAAAGAAAGAAAGAGAAAGAAAGAAAGAAAGAAAGAAAGAAAGAAAGAAACAGAAAGAGAGAGAGAGAGAGAGAAAGAAAGAAAGAGAAAGAAAGAAAGAAAGAAAGAAAGAAAGAAAGAAAGAAAGAAAGAAAGAAAGAAAGAAAGAAGTAGAATTTGAATGGGATTTCAAAAAACTGGGTTGGGTATTGACAAGGAAAAATGTAGGAAAGGCCATTAAGAGGCTGGGCAAAGTAGGAAGAAGAGAATGTTCCAACTACCAAGAAAAATGGGGACAGGGAGAAACTGCACAGAGGGGCACACAGTTTTCTAGGCACCCCCATCTCAAGTATTTACCATGCTTCCAGCATTGCCTATAATTTCAGAGAAATTCCAGAGGGTCAAATAAGCAGAGTGATACTGGATTTGGGGGTGGAGGTCCCTGGGGGATAGTCAGAGAAAGAATGTTTGGAAGAGAGAGGTTCAGGAAGACCAGTCAAAGCTGAATATTGTGACCAAGAAGGGAATCCTCTAAACACATTTCCATTCATTCCTAGACTTCTGAACTGATCTTAGAAGCCACCCAGGGGATAGGGCCTGGCATGAGTACTCTCTACTGAGTGGCTTCTCCTCAGCCAGCCAGCTCAGAACCTCACCTAGCCTCTTCTCTCTGTTCTCATGGCCACCTATTCTCTTGAAAGATGCTCCTCCAAGCCACTCTCCAGATCCAGCAACACCTCCACCCCACCATTTTTTCTCTTTCTCTTTTCTTGCTCCTCTTCATGCTACTGCCCAAGACCTTTCTTCTTCATTTTCCTTTATACTCTTGTGCTAAGTTGATTTAGCTGTATTTGGCCCAGGAGGTAGGAAGACAGTGCTATTAAAAGTCCTTAAAAAAAGACCAAGTCAGTTGCTCCCAAATATTTACATAGGAAAAATGGTGTATTTAACTGACTTGGTGAGGAAAAAAAAAAAATTATGTTTGCTTAACTGGGGAAATTGCTTCTTCAGTGCAATGCATTTCCATGGCCTAATAAAGGATTAACAGCACACCTACTGTGGAAGTACCTTTTAAAAGCCTCAACCTATGCCTGTAAACTCTAAATTGCTGTTTTCAAGTGTCTACTTCCTGCTGAGCTGCTTTTGTTCTTTTCATGAAGCTTCCCTGATCTATTATGACTGCTGCGTGCTTCTAATTTTCCTGAGCATACAGTCATTTCTAAGGATGACTTCATACATCTTATATAGGGCTTTTAAAACCATTTGTGAAGAAAAGTGAGTATTTAAGAGCAAAATGCATTTCTGAGGGTCTCCAATAATGGGAGTGATCTCTTAATTAGACATTTCCTTTGCTATTAGGGATAAGATTCTTTTGTAAGCCTGTCTTTTCCCATTGTTGTTCAAGTTCAAAGATGGAAATTAGTGATTTCCTGAAGATTCATGCTACCCCTCTTTAAATAGGAGATTATTGAGAGGTAGGCATATTTTGGGCCTTGATCATTTTAGACATTTTTGACCAACATGAGTACATCGATGTAACAATGAGTTTACTTTTTCCAGTTCATAAAAACTTGAAATAGTTATATATTAAAAAAATGTTATTTTCCTACCCTAAGTGAAACCTTATTTTTTTTCTTTTACTTCAGGAGAATTTTAGGTACCAAAAAAAGCTCCTTCACCTTCACTTTTAGAGTCTCTTTTCCCTAACAGTTTTCTTTCATTAATAACATTAGAATAATTTTTATCCCTACCTTTGTCCAACAATAAAACAAAGAATTAAGAATAGCTCTTTTTAAAAGTATAGTTGACACCCATGTGACATCAGTCTCAGGTGTACAACAGGGATTAAATGCTGTATGTTACGCTATGTTTACCACAAGGGTAGCTACAATGTCATGGACTATATTCCCTATGCTGTGCCTTTTATCTCTGTGACTTATTCACTCCATAACTGAACGTCTGTATCTCCCACTCCCTTTCACCCATTTTACCCAGCCCCCAGCCCCCTTCCCTCTGGCAACCATCAGCTTGAACTCAGTATTTATGGAAGAATAGCTTCCGTATTTTATTTTGTTTCAAAGGTGCAGCAGTTGCTAGAACTGCCTCTGCCATTACAGTCTGTATTATAATTTATATTGTAATGTTCTTTGTTAAAGGAGGAAGGCAAGGTTAAGCTTCTCCTGGAAAGGAGAATTGAAACAACAAGGACTGCTTACATGCAGCTTGTGAGAGATGATATAGAAAAGATAATTTTTCTTTTCTTTATATCTCAGTCTAAATTTCATTCTTACAAATGAAATCCCAAAATGCTTAGCAAATGGAAACTTCTCAGCTGTAAGGCTTGAGTTAAACTTATCCAAATTCATGGCCTTCTAAGATAATTCAAAAATAAACAGTCACCTCACTGATCTATTATGACCTATACCACTTCACAAATCCAGGCACTTGATCCACCAATGGATGAACTTTGCCCGATCTATAGTCCTGGCTAGAAGGCCAAAGGTAATAAAGAAAGTTGTATGACACAACCATTTTGCCCCTGTGTGAGATAACAATGAAAGCTTCTAAATATTTATTTCTCCTAAATTAAAAAATTAAAGATGAAAATACTGCAAGATAATATCAAAGGCAATGAAGCAGTCAGGTAATGGCCTGGGCCAGATTTGGGGTAAACATTTATTCATCGCTACTCTCACAGAAAATGTGCCTGGTGCCTGAACTCCCTGAGCCATGTGGGTCTGACCATCTGAACAAGCCTCTTCAGTCATAAGGTCAGTACTTAACCTGATTACACCTTTAGGCTAATTTCTTTTTAATGTGGTTATAGAACAGGCTTTTGGAAAAATTAGTCCATTTGTTGGCCACTGAGTACAGAAGATGTGCATTGGCAGAGTTAGAAGGAGACAGCTCAAGGGTGTTCCAAGACTGGTTTTGCCATGTTCTAAGTCTGTGACCTTGGGAAAGATAATTTTAAAAAGTCACATGCAGAAGTTAATTCATGGTATTCTCTGCATTGCTAAAGATACCAACTATTGAATTGTATTCAAGTCATTTAATTATTCAGTGTACCCAAAATAATACTGCTCAGAGTCATTCTGAGCATTAAACAGGGAAGAATAGATGAGGAGGTGACTGGTAAAATACACAGGAGCATACATGGGTTGATGTGGCCCTCATATTGCCCATTAACAAATAAACATTTCACATGAGAAACCATTTTATCCACCTCAGTAAGGTAAACAGTATGGTCCTAAAATGTGTATTTGGAAAACCACTAGGGAATTATTTTTAAAGCAAATCATTCTTTTACAACATCACAAATACCTTCCTACTACTCAAGCTATTATATTAAAATGGACAAGTCTGAAATAAAAGTACACATGCCAGGCCCTTGCTGTACAACTTTGTAATACCTCTGACTAAATGTTAGAGTATATTTTCCAATGACTTTGGGTTTGGCCATGTTTCTGCTTCGTAAATAACACACAATACCATTTAATATTCCCTTCACCTACACATGAGAGCACCTGTTTCTCTGTGGCCTTATCAAAACTTGACATATCACATTCATTAATATTAACAAATCTGGTAAATAGAAAATCATGTTATTTTAACTTGCCTTTTCATATACATATTGAACATGTGTATTTATGCTTCTATTGAAAATCTTTTTCGTATCATTTCCCCTATACTTTACTGGATGCAATCTTTTTGTTTATATCTACAAAAATTATATTTTAAATACTCTTTACTATAACAACTCAACTGTTGTTCAATTTATCCCACTGAAAATTACATTCTTGAGGATGTAAAGATATATATATATGTACAAGTTGTTCACAATAGTATAATTTAAAATAATTCAAAAAAATTCTTTGAGGGAGAAGTAATGGGAGGAAGTCCTGCATTTTCTTGTTCTTATCTTATCACAATGATAAACATATTCTTTCACAGTTTTTAAACTTAAAAATTTAGACTGGCAAAAGAAAACTAAAACAACACAATCAGAAAGAAAAAAACACTACTAGCATTTCTACTGTTGAACAGCCTTTCTATTCTACCCATATGTGTATCAGTATGTATTTTTATACTGCATCATTTTGTAACCTACATGTTTCATTTAACAATATATAATGATAATTTTTCTGATGTTAATACTCTTCTACAACATCATTTTTAAAGGATTTCCTTTATATTATTATTATTATTTTTTTAATGTTTACTTCTGAGAGAGAGACCGAGAGAGTGTGAGCAGGGGAGGGCAGAGAGAGTGAGACAGCTCTCACAGAGCCCAACACTGGACTGGAACTCATAAACCGCAAGATCATGACCTGAGCCGAAGTTGGACGCTTAACTAACTGAGCCACCCAGGTGCCCCTACAACATTATTTTCAATGTCTATAAAATTTTCCTTTGTACTGTAATGTATTTAGCTAATCCTTTCTTTCAGGCATTTATGTTTTTCCTACTTTTTCACTATACTAAATAGTGCTTTAATAAATATTTATATTGCCATAGCTTTATGTACTTATTTAATTGTTCTTTTTACTAACCCTTACTTTTAAATATATTATTGTAAATAAAAGAATAATCAAAACTTCATCCACAATATCAATTGTTTCCCTCATACTTTGGGCACAAACCTGAGGCTAATGGGATGATTTTTGATGCTCTACTTATTACAGGAAAAAAATTAAGGGTGAAAAAAGAAATACATACACATTTCCCAGGACTTCCATCCAAATTATCCTAAAAAGTACATTCCCAAATCAGGCAGGCAAGGTTATTATTAAATACATTTCAAACCCATGTTTGAGCTAATATACTGGTTGTGGCCAAATTTATAACCTACCAAAATTCTGCTTTGTGAACTTCATGTAAATTATATACAATAGGTTAAACCATAGGAAATTGCCATTTTTTGACAATTACAGACCTATGAAATGAAAATATATTGCTAGCTCTTGTATGTAATATAATAATCTATTTCTTTTTCTAAAAATGAAAGTCAATTATTGAATATTTATAGTGATGGTTAGCTATCCCTGATTTTATGTTTTGGGTTTAATTTATAGGTTTATATATTACTGAAACCTGAATAAGAAATATGATTTTGAACTCTAGTATTGTTTATGGGAAAACAGGTTTCACAGCATTATTGATTTCTAGAAACACATTCCAGCAAAATGGTCATTTCTAGAAGCTATAGAAGAAGAAATGATAAAATTGGGCCATTTTTCTCATTTGGTAAAACTATACAAAATTTAAGAATTATAGGACAAAGGATATTTGGGATCCTTTGTCCAATGTGGCTGAGCAGAAACTTTGTAAATATTTACTGATATGACTACTATATTTCACCTATGAGCTTTTCTCATTTTATAGGAAAAACTAATTAATAGAACTAAAATATTTATCTTAACTGGGTATTCTGTGCTTCTTTCACCAGCATTCTGAAATAGGACAACAAGCTTTCCCTTTTAGCTGCTGTCTTCAGAGCATAATTTTATAAATGTGAATGATTTTAATATATATCTATATCTATATATTCTTTATTTGCACAGTACAGTTACCAAGGTAGAGACCAGCTCCTTGCATTTTAATTAAAAGAGAGAATAAAAGGAATGAATGCTGGAAAGAGAGTCACAAAGCAGTATCACTTGGGTTCTCAAAGCACCACCATCCTAGAGTGGTAAGAGTTCTTGATTTCACCTCCAGAGCTCACTGGGGCAAAAATGACCAGCTTCCTGTAGAGATGAAGCAGAAACCCAGCTAGAGGGGCACCTGGGTAGTTCAGTCCGTTAAGCATCCGACTCCGGCTCAGGTCATGATCTCGCAGTTTGTGAGTTCAAGCCCCACGTTGGGCTCTGTGCTGACAGCTCAAAGCCGGGAGATGGCTTCAGAAATCTGTGTGTGTGTCTCTCTCTCTCTGCCCCTCCCCTGCTCATGCTCTGTCTCTCAAAAAATAAATAAATGTTAAAAAAAAAAAATTAAAAAAAAAAAAAAAAAGAAACCCAGCTAGTCTATGTTCATGCTATTGCTGACACCAAAGCCTCCGTATCACTTCTTTCTGAAATGAGAGTATCCCAACCTAACAGAGTGACCAACTCACCTCATCCAGATATCTTTTGTTATACTTCTTGGTGTCCTCGCTTCCATTACAAGGTCTCTTCCAATTTTCCCAGGCCAAAGTAGATCCTCCAGTTGGCAGAGATATTACATCTTGTCAGTGTTCTGCTTAGTCAGGGGGTGTCGACTTCAAACTTAGCCTGAACTCCAATTATTACACCAAAATTCCACAATATATGGGATCTAGAACTTAATATCAGAGTACAAGCTGAAAATCTCATATAGTCAATGTACAAACCTTTAAATACTAGCTCTCCTTCCATGTGGAGAGATGCTCACACTATCAGAGGCATGTGTGAGCCAAATTCAAAAAGGAATACAAAAGATAAAGTCTTCCATTGCACACCGTGGTACATGCTCTTTGAAATTTAGCAATAGTGAATCTAGAAAGGTCCATAAAAATTAAATTCTGATTTTGACTTTCTAGTTTCTGTCATGTATGTGTAGTTGGATTTGAAAGTTTAATTTCTGTATTAATTAAGCGAGTCCCATGTCCTCATACAGATACATCCCAGGGGCAAAATTTAGCATATGAGCCACATAGTGTCTTCAGCCTCTAGTCCTCCATGCAAGAGTCAACGCTAACTGAGAATCCTGCTCCTCTCAAAGCAGATTCTTGGGATTATTTTTCTTCAAGATGGACTGGTAAAAGCCACTCCAGTCCACAAGATTAGCTTTAACAAATTTGAATTTCAAAAGAGAAGTCCCAGATCTTTTCCTCATTTAAATTTGTTGGTAGAAATAGAAGTGGTACAATTCCTGCACTTAAAACTACATAAGATCATCCAAGCTCCACATAGAGAAGAAAATGACTACCTAGATATGGAGTCTTCATTTGGGTCATTTTACTCCCATATAGAGAGTAACTGCTACATATAAATGTCATTCCATTTGTTTTCTTCTTCTAGGTGCTGTTCTGAAAAGGCATGAAAGTATGAACAGGAGCATGTCTGATGTCTAGAGGAGGGAACTGTATTAGCATTAATCACCACTATTTCTTCTTTGACAGTCTTATTTCCTACATACAAATCTATGCAAGAAATGATAAGAATCACTCCTATACTCAAATGGAAAACAACAAACAAGAAAACCAACAAAATTTCTCCAAAGTTATTCTCTTTAATTTAAAAATAACCTACATTAGGGCACCTGGGTGGCTCAGTCGGTTGAACATCCGACTTTGGCTCAGGTCATGATCTCGTGGTTTGTGGGTTCGAGCCCTGTGTCTCGAGCTCTGTGTTGACAGCTTGGAGCCTGGAGGCTGCTTCAGATTCTGTGTCTCCCTCTCTCTCTGCCCCTCCCCCACTTGTGCGCACGCTCTCTCTCTCTCAAAAATGAATAAACATTAAAAAAATTTTAAATAATCTATATTAAACGGTTTCCACTACTTTGGGGACTCAAATGGTAATAATCTCAAACCGATGTCAGAGAAATGAGAAAATATTTGAGTTAGTAGAAGTATTTAGAGTGTCTTCTAACAATGGACATTATTTTGTTCTTTGTTTTAGTAATTTAAACTTAATAATTCAACCATCTTTGGATCGCCCATGATAATGATAATCTGAAAACCAATTCCCACATGGACTGCATTATTTTCCCAGTCTTATAGAATTCTTTACAGAAAATAAAAAAAGATATATGGAAATTTGTGCCACAATTGTATATTCAGCTACTTATCACTTTGTTCACAAGGTATTAGAAAAAGAAAATTGTTTTGAAATGCATCTTTTTACACTATTTACTCATCAGTAGGTTATTCCTTAACAAAGTACATGCTCATAACCCACATAACCTCCAGAAAAGCACAGAGTTGGAAGGTCGTATCATTGCTAAACTAAAACTATTCAATATATCAGTTTCCAATTTTAAAAATCTCAAAGAATATTCAAAAGAATCAATAAAACATAAAGTAGTAGAATTATGGAGCTATGAGAAGCCTTACATTTTTCTAAGAAAAATATAAAAGCACTTAGTAAACTGTAACGTACCATACAAATCTATAAAATGTGTGCTGTCCTCATCTATGTAAAGCCCCTTATTTTACAAGTAACAGAATAGAGAGATTGAGAGATTTAAAAGATTCTTCAAAAGCCTTTGCAATGCTATTCAGAAATCATTAGGACTATCAACACTCGTCCCCAGGCAAATTCCCATTAACTTTAATCCACAATTACTGGTCAAGCGTCAGCAGTTTTTCCAGCCATTTTCTTTTAACTCAACAGCTGCATATATCACTAAACGAATCCAGAGAATATAAGAATGTGTATGTAATAGGCATTTTCCAAATTCCCCACAACTGCATATTTTCTCAAAAAGGCAATGAAAGACAAAACTTAAAGCATATTCTGTTTTTCTTAATGTGGCTCACCAAATTCTTTCAGGTTCTAATATATTATTTTCTTTTGTAACTGATAACATTTAGCTACTTAAACATATGGATACAACATTAACCTCTCACCCTGCAAGCTATTAAGAAAAGCTGTTTAGAGACAAAAAGGCAGCAGATTTTACCTTAAGAGTTCAACAAAAGCTGAGTTTAAGTAGTAAATGAAATTGTTGCTGTACTCCCTGGAGCAATGGCTTTCAAATATTTTATTCATGCATTTCTCTCTTTAAAAGAAGGCTTTCCATAAAGCCAAGGAACATGAATGAACAAGGAACCTCTCTGAAATAGGAGTGGGAAGTCCTTAGCAGTGCGACCTTTGACAGGAGCTCCACAGAGTATGAAAATCAACTTAGGAAATAAAGCCCCAACTCCCTAAACTGGCACTTTTGGTCCAGTCTAATTCAACTTTAACCCTGAGATTTAATAAACAAAGGATAAGACAGCAAGGTTTATCAGTCTCTCTGTGGGCAAATTAGCATATTAAAAATGTACAAACGCAACTGGGTGGTAACTAGGAATGGTAGAAAGAAAATAATGTTAGGAAACAGAAGACTTTCTTTCTAGTTTATTCTATGTAACCTAGAGGGCGTGTCCAAATTTCTAGACCTCAGGTGACCCATTTGTCAAACATGAGGAGAGTATCATACTTTATCAGGATACTGGATAAAATCATTTCTTCGTGTTATTTCACACCCTAAGATATATGAATCAATTCAACAAATATTTTTTTGAATGACTGTTTCATGCTAAGGCACAAAAGATATAATGATAGACAAGACAGACAAAATCTTTACATTCAAAGAGAACAAAGTCTAATGAAAGAGAAATTATAATAATTGATACTTGGTAATTCACTTGGGTCAGGACTGCACATGCTAGTGACAATCTGAAATTAGACTGATATATGGACTAGGCCATTTTCCTTACATTTCTCTGACCAGAGAACAATGGTCTTAGATTTTTAAGTGTCACAAAGCCACCCTCGCTGTGGGAATGGATCAATTTAGGCCACTGGAGTTGATTTTCCTACAAGGGAATAGGGATACTAAGCAATCAAAGCAATGTATAATCCATAGGCAGCTAATAAAGAAAGCCTGCCTGGAAGAAGTGATATCTAAACTGAAACCTGAAATATGAGAAGGAGGTACCCTAACTGGGGTAGGGGCAGGAGCAGCTGGGCAAGAAGAGTCCTCAGACCAGGCATAAGAAATAGTTTCAGCCAAGACCCAGAAGTGACAGAAAAGGAAGCATGCGGTAGGGGATAAGGTCACAGAAGAAAGCAGAGGCCAGATTATTCAGACTTCTGTGGACCTTGTCAGAGACAGTGGAGAAGTAAACATGAGAACGGAAATGTTTTAAGCATGGACAATTTTCAATTTGATTTGCATTTTTAAAATATAGTTCTGTATTTAGTGTAAAGAGTAGAGATGAAGTATGTATTGCAGACAGTGAAGCTCTATCTAGGAGGTTACTGCAGTAATACAGGATTGTGCAGTGGCACTGGGAGAAAAGAGGTGAAATTCAGATGTGTAGGAAATAGTATTCATGGGAGGTGACTGGAGGTTCAGGGGGACGAATTGAGAATGATACTGAGGTTTCTAGCTTGAGCCACTGGGTGAATGTGGTGTCATTTGCAAAGTTAGAGAACTTCAAGGGAATAAACTTTCAAAAATAATAACTAACATATATATAGTTTTTACAATGTAAAGTCACACATATTAACTCATTCATCCTCATCAACTCTATGAGATAGTTGTTATCTTTATCCCTTTTTATAGATGAGGAAACTGAGACACATAAAAGCGGAGTGACCTCCCCAAGCCCCACACCAGTAAGTAACCAAGTCTGAATTTGAACAATTTGGGAGCCAGGGAGTAGAAAATAATCAGTTTTAGTCATGTGAGTTTGAGTGATCTATGTATGGGACATGCCAGAAGGAATTTGAACATATGGGTTTGAAGCTCTGGAGGGAGATTTGCAAGATTGGGAAGTAACTAAAACCATGGTAATGGACTATACAGCCCCATGCAAAAGAACCAAGAATAGCCCATTTAGGTTACATAAAAAATTAACAATAAGCATTTTATAGAGGTTAATGAAAGCAAAAGAGTAACATTAAGCAAATTAAACCTTGAGCCCATGCGTAAGCAGAAAAGAAAAACAAGGCCTTTGAAATAAGAGTTCAACCCAGAATGGCTTGGGCATAAGACCACGGGCAGTACGGCCATATGTCCATGGAATCAGATCTAATGTCCATCCTCTCTGCAATAATTGGAGAGGATACAGAGGACTAAAAGTCCTCACCAAGCTAACAGGAGAAATTGTAAGTTTATATCAAGTCCCGATACATCAGCAGTACTGCACATAAATGATAGCTTAAGTTCATTATGTACTATTTTCATTTACTCACAACTACTGCATTTGGTCACTCCAAACTAATTGTTTTTCTGCCTCCCTAAAGTTCTAATTAAATAAATTCTGTTTTTTGATAGCGAGACCATAGCAGACAAGATTTTGTCCTCAGAGTGGAGAAATGCAGATTAACAGCACCCTTTAGCAATTATTGCTTATTGCATCAGTAATGCCCATTTTTATTTGTATATTCCAGGCACTAATTAGCACCATCCTATGCACTGAATAAGTTTTCACTAATTGCTTAGTTATAGCAGAACAGCTAGTAACTGCTACTGTGGATTTAGCCAGTCAAAATGCTAAGCATTTTACATTCTCAATTTGCAAAGATTGAAACACTGTCAGCACAAAAATGATAAAAATGTAGTAAGCAAAAAGAGTCAAACTAATCATCTGTATACCTGCCTTCCTTTTTCACATATTTTTTGTAGCTGTAGAGTTGACTAGAATTCTCTACCCACCAGAAAATGTCATTATAAACCAAGGTTAGATAAGGAATCGAAAAGGTATCATATGAAGAGAACATAAAAGGAAAGAAAACCTGGTTTTGCTATCTCTTCCACAACTCCTACTGGAATTTGTCTCCTTGGAGCCCCAGCTGTCAAATGAATTAACCCCTGATAATTCTGAACACAGGTACTGCATGTCTGACATGTGTTTATAGAAGGTGATGGTTTCTCCTGCCCACACATCAGCAGAGCAGAGGAAGGCAAATAGTATTCATTGAGTTCATCCTCTGTGTCCTTTCACTTCCAGTATCTCAGGTGATCTTCCAATTAGGAATTGGTCCATTAATCTTTGCAGAGAGTCATATGGCAGACACTCGCTCTGTACTAGGGATGCCATGGTGAATAGGAAGACATGCCCCCTTTGATTATGATCTGAATTTTTCCCAGCTATGAAGTGTGGGGTTGAGAATTAGTCAAATATTTGTTTCTTAAACCTCTTGCTTTCTACTAGAGCCACCTTTCCTCCCGGGCATTTCAACTCATTCTGGGCGACACAACCACAAAATGTCTATGTCCCTCAAAAGAGGTTAAGAATCAGAGACAGAGGGGCGCCTGGGTGACTCAGTCAGTTGAGCATCTGACTTTGGCTCAGGTCATGATCTCATGGCTCATGAGTTCTAGCCCCGCGTCGGGCTCTGTGCTGACAGCTCAGAGCCTGGAGCCTGCTTCCGATTCTGTGTATCCCTCTCTCCCTACCCCTCCTCTGCTCATGCTCTTTCTCTCTCAAAAATAAATAAACATTCAAAAAAGTTTTTTTAAAAGAGTCAAAGACAGAAATAGGAATAATAGCAAAGTTCTTATTTATACTTTAAGGACCTTGTGAGAAAGTAGAATAATTAAAATGGGCTATTTGTTGGCTGTCATGGTCCAAAGAACAATGGGTAAGGAGTTTTCCAAGATAGGTGCAAAGAAACCATGAGGTAAAAGAGAAGGCACACCTCCTCTAAGCTCAGTTATGGGCCTGGCGAACCATGAAGAGAGATCCATGATTTATTTCCCTACATCTGCTGTACACTCCATAAGCCCAAAAATGTATCTAATGTTAAATTAGAAAATGACAAAATTCTCCTTCCATTCTTATGCTTTTCTTTTGTTCACAAAGCGGCCATGTAAGGAGTAAGTCGGCAATGAGTTGCCACAAAGTGTTGTACCAGGTCAGTTCACTCCTTGATAAAATTACTATAATATGATGCAATCATAGTCCAAGTGACTAAAACTAGAAGATTGCCAAATATAATTTGCTGAATCACTGCTTCAGAAAATCAAGGTGCTTCTTTCTGAGGACAAAAATCACTAGTGATCTTCCAATTTGACTAAAAAGTATATGAGGATTACCCCGGTGAAAAGAGCATTGTGAAGCTCCATAGAGGACAAGCCTCCATCCCTAGCCTTGGCTATAAAGTCAGGATCCTCATCCTGCTGGCTCTTCCTTCCTTCAACTCATTTCAGCTTGGGTGAGAATTCCTTTTTGTGCTAACTTCTAACATGCAATCAACTTAATGTAGCAGATGAGAACCTACTCCCTCACTATTTATATATTCTTTCATTTACTATGTAACATTAAAAGTGCAATAAATGTTTACTAATTTGCCAACCACAATTTTTATCATCATTATAAAGTCCTTAAAGTAAAGCACTGCCTGCTGACAATGGTAATTCTTATTTCAAAGATATGTCTTCCCTCAGCGGCAAGATGACACAATGGGTATTATTCTCTCATTTCTCAGATTAGGCCTTCTCCTCTGGTGAGGACCATCTACCGGAGTATTATACTTCTAACACTGCTCAGAGTACATAAATGTCCTCTCAACTGTGAGCCCGGGCTTTGGAGAGAGAAAGTGATGAGGCAGAACAGGGTAGTATAGGCATAGCTCCCTTGGCCCAAATATACTCTATCATGGAAAGCAGCAATTTCACTTAAGCATGTCCCATTTCAAAATGCAGACCAGGTAAAGGGCTTGGGCAAGGAGTCTGTGGCAGCATTGTACCCACAGAAAGGAGATGGGCCTTCTCCAAGGTGCTGAATTCAAGCAGTGGAAGAAAAACCTTGCCCCATAGCTCTTCCCGTATAACACTATATTCTTATGCTGACTGACATGCCGGAAGGAAGGTTTTCTGCTTCTAGACTGGTGTCTAGACTGAACACAAAGCAAGGTAGAAAAATTCCTAAAGAAATCCACCACCAGAAGAACTTCCTCAGGCAATTGGTCTGGCTTCCTTTATCTCTTCCTGGATTCAGGAAAAGTAGCAAGTGACAATATAGCCACAGACCACCAAGCAAAAGTTTGATTATCCTCAGTTGGTTCAGATCTCACCTACAAAGGATCTATTGTCCTATTAAGGACAATCTGAACTAGGGCCTTAATTTATAGCCCTTTTCAGTTATAAACAAAATACCTTCAGTAAACTGTCTACACCACAGATGACTGAGTTAAAAACTACATAGGAATAGCTTAAAAGTTACTTTAATACAAGACCCATTAAATGGAATAAAGATTCACGCCTGGATTGTCCTTTAATAAAGTTTTATTATTTCCTCATATTTATGGGGACCACAGTTACAGAAAGGGCTGACAGCTCTGGAGTTTTAACAAACTACTGCTCAATTCCTAAGGAAAATGAGGACCTCAGAGTCCTTTCTCCAGTCTCAGAGTGAATTATGAATAGGCTGACCTACACTAGTACAGCCTTAAAAAAAAAAAATTAAAAAGGCAGGAGAACTTGGGAATAAATCAGCTGTCCCCTGAGGACACAAGACAGAGATGAAAACTAGCTGACTTCTTTGAGTTCTCCCAGAGTGACAACTAGGACAAGGAAGCTAAAAAGAACAAAGACTGTACGAGGTAATAAAAATGTCTACTCTGAATTTTAGGCTGTCACCCCACAAAGCAAATCTGATATTTGAGAGTAATCTGGTTTGATTTTTGTTATCCCAAAGGTTCTAAATTGCCAGGCAAGTCCTATAGAGCAATTGTTTTTAACCAGTTGTGTGAGGCAGAGTCACCTTTAGATCTTTTTTTTAAGATATTTTCTGCCCTTGTATTGTTGAAAGGTCAGTGGGTTTAAGGTGGAATCAGGGTAATTTTTCAGAGTTCCTTAGAAGATTTGGAGGCACTCCATTGATTAAAAACCACTGTTAGGGAGACTGACAATTTCCAGGAAGACAGTGCTTCTCCAACTAATGTGCTCGTGAATCATCCCATTACCATCCCCCAACCCCAGGATATTCAAATGCAGATTCTGACTCAGTGAGTCTGAGATGGGACTGAGTGTCTACATATCTAACAAGCTCCCTGGTGATGTCCATGATGCTGGTGTGGGGACCCCACTCTGTGCGATGAGTAAGTAAGCTTTACACATCAACTTCAGAAGGCTGCCCTCAGGTGAATGAGCATGGGGTGGAGGCTAGGAGCCTGGTGCTGGTTCAGGTGTGGTTTGTGGATCAGTCACTACAAAATAAGTACCTGAGGTACTTATTAAAATTAGGATTCTGGGCCCTCACCTCAAGATCCCCAATCAGAGTCAGTTAAACAAACTTCCTGAGTAATGCTTTTGTACACACTAAAATTTAAGAACCACTAAAAGTTAGAGAATTATCAGCCATGGATAATTAAAAGAATTATGAGTCCTAAAATCATTCAATGATGAATTATATATTTAAATTCATTATTAATTTAACATATTTCAGCCTTCTCTATTTTCTAGTTAAAACTGTGAGATTGAAGACAATACAGTCACCTTGATACATAACTTTAAAATATATACAGAAAGAACAAAACCAGAAATATCATTAATATTGCTTATCTCTACATTGACTATCCTTTCACCCCTGAGACTGTCCCCAGAAGTGTTATACTATGGGATCACTTATCAGCTATGGTAGTCTATTTTCCCCACTGCTTTTCCTTTACCAACACCTGCTCACACTCACCTTCTTTCTCTCACCTACATATTCCATGTATTCTCTACCCCTGTCAGAGAAAATCACTTTTAATTTTACCCAGAAAATATTGTGGCTGATACTGTGAATTCCAAATCCCCAAATGTCATTTCTGACACTGAAATATAAATCCAAAAAATGGAACAACCAAAAGTCTTTTCTTCTCCAAAGTAATCAGAAGTAAATGCCATTTGCCTGCATATGAAAAAATAGAGAAAATCTACATCTACAAGAAGTTGAGTAGATATAGAATTTTAAATGAAGGCTGTTCATGGAAGCTACATTTGTAGTGAACATAGCATTATGTGTAAACTGGCTGAATCATTAGTTGCACACCTGAAATTAATGTAAAATTGTGTGTCAACTATATTCAAATAAAAACAAAATTAAAGCTGTACCCAGGCATTATAAACTTGGGACCTGAAAATTGCATATTTAATTGGATACTCAGGCCTTAAAATATTTTATTCCTCCATACACAAGCCAGAATTTTTAGTCATATTTACATGAAATTGCATCCTTTTAAATGTATTAAATTAAATATATAATTCTGTATAATACATTATGCAAAATGTTCTGTACATCTTTAGAGTACTTTCATGTGATTAACTATTACAGATTTGACAAATATCTTCTAGCAGATCATTTCTCACAATTTAGTCTGGAAACTGTTTGATGGGACTATATGCCATGCTCACACATTTGTTCTTACTTTATTTTCATAGTCATACTTCCTGTGCTTATATATTTTGTTGATAATAACAGCAGAGATTGCTATGAACAAGCAAGGGTCAGAAAGGAATGGACCCATTGTACCAGAAAGAGTGACACGATTATTTGAGTTTCCTAAGATTGCTATAACAAATTACCATAACTTTGGTAGCTTAATACAACATATTTATGATCTTACATTTCTGGGGCTAAGGAGTCCAATACGGGTCTTACAAGCTAAAATCAAAGAGTTGCATTTCTTCTGGAATAAATTAAATTAAATTAAAAAGTAAATAAATAAAGCACACTTTGCATATCATAGTCTTTAAACAGGAAGCCTCTAGATGCAAAGAAAAGTTTAGAAGATGTAGTCCTAACTCAAGAATTCATGGTTTAATTGGAAACTATTATATGAGGCACTGATACCAACACAACACAATTCTTCAAAAGTGTTGCTCATCCTTTAATAAACACAGAAGTATTCCCCCTTAGGATTCCTTAGCACAGCTAGGTCAAACTTAGAACATTAAAGCTGATTTTATTAAATGTTTAAGGGTTTAAAAAATATTAAAAACAAAGAACATCTAAATGTCTATATAACCTGGCTTAGGCAATCTTACTTGATTTCTAAAGTTTACATCAGAGGTTTGGTTTTCTCCGCCTCCTAGATCCTCATGACTATGCAGTAGGCAGAATCATCATGGCCATCACTCAAGAGCTCACATCTGGACATTGACTCTTCTCAAAGTATATACCCCAAACAATGAGGTCACCATTGCCAAAATCCCTATGAAGAGTCCTCTTTCAAGTTCCCTACTTAAAGCCACACCTTCACAAGATGACAGACACCCGAAATATCATTCTCAGCTTTCTTACCTTCTAGCTCCATGGCTCCTCCATCACTATTCATACATGAGTCTCTCACCTCCATCAAAGTGTTAGTCTTACAAACTGACATCAAGATCAAGGGCTTAGTCTTGAAGAGGTTTGGCTAGGGGAGGATAATCAAGATTTCAATACAAAATAAATGATAGGATTTTAGAGCAACCTCTACAGAGAATGTTCAATTTTTTTTTCAGATTCCTTCTCTTTTTTTATGTTTCCTTAGAGAAGGTGCAAAAGTTCCCACAAATATGAAGTGCTATAATAAAACTCCTGCCTCTCTCTCTAACCACTTATATCATCAATGGAGATGAGGACCAATTGGAATTTGTGAGGGCAAAAATTCCCTAGGAAAGCAGATCTCTACCTTGGTTGTACATTGGAATCATGTAGGGAGCTTAAAACAATATCCTACTCTCCGAGGTCTTGATATAATTGTAAGGTTCCTTCCCAAATCATTCTAATCTTCAGCCAAGGCAGAGAGTTACTAACCTAGAACAGGATTCCTCTAACTTTAGACTGGATAATAATTGTGAAGGCTTATTCTTACGCATTGTTCGGTGTTTAGCAGCATCTCTTTCTTCTACTCAATAGATACTCTATTCCAAGTCTTGACAATCAAAAATGTCTCTGATATTGCTAAATGTTCCCTGAGGGGCAAAATTGCCTCCAGGTGAGAACCATTACCCTGGAGTGAAGAAAGCTACTGCTCAATGTGGTTCAAACTCTTCAGTCTTTATTCTCATGAGTTAAGATGCAGGTAGTAAGCATCTGGTAGGCAGTAAGAGTGCTGCCCAGGTTTGAATCTAGGTTCTACAACCTACCAGTTGTGTGACCTGGGGCAAGTTTCTTAACCTCTTTGTGCCAGCTGTGAAATCAAGCTAGGAAGTTCACACATCTTGAAAGATTACTATGGGAGGAGCTGATACAAGTAAAACCCTTAAAGAATACCTATCATATCATAAGTGCTGGATAAATGTTAACTTCTATTATTGCTGTTAATTGTCTCTCCCAACATTCCAAATCCATGAAGAAAATGAGTAATGCGGGACTCTCACTATAGTTTCTTTCAGTGATTTAGATAGTGTAAGGCAAGTCAGAGCCTTAGGAGGTGACCTAATATCAAGTTTGCTTTGTCTGACAGCCCAGACAATGGGAATTTTTGACCAAGTGAATCCATCAATAAAATCTATCAGTCCCTATTTGACTATCAGTTCCTTAAAACTAGAGGAAAGGCAAGGACTCTCCTACCCCACTTACTACACATGCATACACAAAAACACATACACATACACAAAGTCTCCAACATATCATATTCCTTTCTTTGACTATGACTTATTAACACTGTCAATTCATTCGTCCATTTATCCAAAATTTATTGAACATCTACTAACTATCAAGGAGGTGATAGTTACGTACATACATATACATATCCAATACAATCTAATTTCATGCCCTTTCTTCCCATGGAAATTGGAATTTAGGATTTAATGAAGAAAATCCCAAGATTCACCTGGACAAAGTTGTTAAATATCTATTCACTCACACATGATAATGAATATTAGTGATCATATGTATATAAACCTCCATTTTCCCACAGACTTCTGAGTTTTAAAATCTAAAATATACTTTTTAAAAATTTTTTTAAGTTTTATTTATTTATTTTTGAAAGAGAGACAGAGAGAGTGAGTGGGGGAGGGGCAGAGAGAGGAAGAGAGAAAGAGAATCCCAAGCAGGCTCTGAGCTATCAGTATGGAGCCTGATGTGGGGCTCAAACTCACATACCGTGAGATCATGACCTGAGCCAAAACTAAGAGTCAGATTCTTAACCAACTGAGCCACTCAGGTGCCCCAAAATCTAAAATATACTTATGTTCACATTCTAAACAATGAATAATTTGAACACATCATTACCTGACTACATCTTTAAAATCGCAATCCTGATTGAGATTTAAATTGGAGATTATAAAGGAAAACTCCTCCTGGGTTTTTTTTTTTTTAATTTTTTTTTTCAACGTTTATTTTTTTTATTTTTGGGACAGAGAGAGACAGAGCATGAACGGGGGAGGGGCAGAGAGAGAGGGAGACACAGAATCGGAAACAG
This sequence comes from Lynx canadensis, assembly GCF_007474595.2. NCBI lineage: Eukaryota > Metazoa > Chordata > Mammalia > Carnivora > Felidae > Lynx > Lynx canadensis. Next base: position 112,338,513 of record NC_044305.1, read on the forward strand.
GCTCCAGGCTCTGAGCCATTAGCCCAGAGCCTGACGCGGGGCTCGAACTCACGGACCGCGAGATCGTGACCTGGCTGAAGTCGGACGCTTAACCGACTGCGCCACCCAGGCGCCCCCCTCCTGGGTTTTTTAATTCACAACACACATACTTCACTTCTGGTCATCAAATGTATGTAGTTTTCCCACACCAAGTAATTCTCTGATTCTCCAGATACTAGCTGACTGTCTCACAATTTAACTCAACTCTGACACTACCTATCTAGAGATAGTGTCAGATCCCACAGGTTAAGGGGTCAGTCCCACAAGACTGCTCCCTCAACTCCAGACACCAATCAAAACACATTATCACCTGTACTTCTAGCTGACAGGCTATAGATTGATGATTCCTATCACCCCATCCTGGATTTGATCATTTGCTAAGATGGCTCACAGAGCTCAGGAAAATAATTTACTTACTAGGTTACTGGTTTATGATAAAAGAACATAACTCAGGAACATCAAAATAGAAGAGATTCACAAGGCAGGGTATGGAGAAAGGTATGTGGAGCCCCCATGCTCTCTCTGGGCTTGTTACCCTCTCATCACCAACACTTGTTTACCAATCCAGGAAGTATTCAAACCCCATTCTTTTGGGTTACTATGAAAGCATCATTACACAGGTATGATTTACTAAATAAGTGGCTACTGATTCAACCCCAACAATTGTAACAATAATTATCCATGGAAAACTATCAGAGGAAAAACAAAACAGTGAATAACAATTGCATATAAATACCACGGTTTAAAAAATTATAAGATTCTTTTATTATTCTGGAGGAAAATAAAAATACTGATTAACTTTAGACTTTTATAAATATGCATGCTAAAACATCAAGGTAATCACTTAAAAAATGATATGGAGCATATACTTCCAAATAGAGGAAAGAAACTAGTGGGAAAACAATACAAGAAGCTTCAATCAATGAAATAATGATGAGAAAAAAGAGGTGAAAAAAGAACTAGAATGCATCATACATAAAGAGGTCAAGTAAATCAAAGGGAACTCATGATCAAAATCTATCTTTAAACTACAATCCAAGAAGATTTTTAGAAAGGATATTTCTTCAGGGAAAGGATGAAAAGAAAAAAATTACCCAGAAAACATGACTTATGATGAATCGTTTTCTGATCCCCACCTCCAGAAACTCTCAAGAGGGGAAAGTGGGCAGAGAAAGAAAGGGAGGTGAGAAGCCATGAAGCTAAAATATTTAAGGACACCCTAGGTGACTTGATGCTGACGATCTAAAGTGCTGATTAGATTAGTAGCATCAGCATCACTTGGAGCTTGTTAAAAATGTAGAATCTCAGGCTCCACCTCAGACCTTCTGAGTCAGAATCTAGATTTTATTCTCCAACACAATCTCCAACACAATGTGGGTGGTTCATACCCACATTGAAGACTGAGAAGCAATGCACCAAGCACCTCTTAGGGAGTTCGTGCTGTAATTTAGATTTGAACTAGAAAGTATTTCTAAGGTGTGATAACTTTTAAAAATTAATTTCTTGGAAGAATATTCTTAAGTAGAAATTTGTATATATTTCAAAGCAAAATTTAAATCATTTTGTTTAACTATAAATGACATGGGGACAGTGCCCTGATTGTAATTAAATTGTGACTTGGGAGCTTGTAACAGGAATAGGTTTGGCTGTAAGTAAAAGAGACTTAGAAAATAGAGGATTACCCAAGACACAAGTTTATTTCTCTCTCAAGTAAAGGTTGTCCACATATGGGCAGACCAGAGTTGGTATTTTGGCTTCACACTGCCATCAAAAACCCTGGCTTTTATCTTTCTGCCTCATCTTTTTTTTTTTAATTTTTTAATGTTTATTTATTTTTGAGAGAGAGAGAGAAAGACAGAGAAAGACAGAGTGTGAGTGGGAGAGGGGTAGGGAGAGAGGGAGACACAGAATCAAAGCAGGCTCCAGGCTCTGTGCTGACAGAGCCTGATGCAAGCTTCAAACCCACAAACCGAGAGATCATGACCTGAGCTGAAGTCAGACACTTAACCGACTGAGCCACCCAGGTGCCCCTCTTTCTGCATTATCTTAATGATTTCTTTATCTCCAGCGATCAGCTCTCAGTTCCCAGCCAGTAGGCAGAAGAAAAGGACAAAGAGGCATCTCTTCTCTCTTAAAGTGTATTTCTGGAAAATTCATGCAACACTTTTGCTTACATGTTGGTGGCCAGATCTTAGACACATGCCTGCAATCTATTATTAACAAAGAATGATGGGAAAAAGAAGCTTCTAGCTAGACATACTGCCACTCCCAACATATCTGGCTTCTGTTAATTAGGGAGGAAGGAGAGAATGGATATTGGGGTGAGCAGCTGGCAGCCTCTGCTACAGACCTGCTGAGGAGTCCCAGCATGTCTAGAGGCAGCCCCCAATTTAAAATATCTGACTTTTAAAACAACCTCCATTTACAAGGGACCTACTCTATTGTTTGAGAAGACATTGCAAAATGTAATGCTTTGGAGAAATCTGTGAGGTATAACATGAAAAAAAGCAAGAAAATGTGTCATGGATTTACCCTAGTCATGGCCACTGAGTGACTCAGCTCCAGGGGCACCTTCCATCTAGTGGCACTTTCTGCAAATACAAAGAACACAGCTTGCATGCTTTGTAGTGGCCCTAACCAGGAACCCACTACTTAGCTCATCTGTGCAAAATCCTTCCCAATATAGCCCGATGTTTTGCTTTGTCCCTCCCCCTTTTTGTTAGCCACAGTGTGTAAAATTCCCCAATTAGCAATCAAGCGTCCTCCTTTAAAAATATTAATAGCCATGGAATGGTTATAGGTCATCAGTCATTTGCTGATGTGAATTGGCTTAATTATAGTAATCTAATGGCCGACAAAGATCAGCTGCTTTGTGGAAGGAGCCCATAGTTTTCAGCCAAGGGAGGTCAGGAAATCACTTTAGAGAACCAAACCTTTCTTCTGCCCCTCAGCTGAAATGGTACAAAGGCTGAGCCTGAAATCAGTGGAGGCCAGAAGGAGGGGGGCATGGGGGCACCTGGGTGGCGCAGTCGGTTAAGCGTCCGACTTCAGCCAGGTCACGATCTCGCGGTCTGTGAGTTCGAGCCCCGCGTCGGGCTCTGGGCTGATGGCTCAGAGCCTGGAGCCTGTTTCCGATTCTGTGTCTCCCTCTCTCTCTGCCCCTCCCCCATTCATGCTCTGTCTCTCTCTGTCCCAAAAATAAATAAACGTTGAAAAAAAAATTTTTTTTTAAAAAAAAGAAGGAGGGGGGCATGAGAGTAATGGAGTGGAGGGCAGAAAGACTGATAGAAAATTAAATTTTAACTATTTCCAAAATTTGCTTGGAATTATCAAAGTACCAGGAGTTGGCAAGACAAAAAAATGTTCCTTCTCTCTCTAGCACATTACTCTCAGCTACCAGGGAAGATAACATAATGTGCTCAGGTGAGTATTAGCACACAGTGTGAGTCCATGGTGGGTTCTGTATATTGTGAAGGGTAGCTTAGAGATGAGCTACCATGTACTGTGTTTGAAAGTGCACAGAGATGAAAATAACTAACTGATGGGGAAATAAATTTTGGTGCTTATTGTGTACCTAAATTAGGGATTGCCAAATCCGGGACATTTCTAAGCCAATATATCATTGTTGTCGAGGAACACTTTTACATACACAATAATACATAGGAGAACAAATGTAAAACGGAAATCGAGAATACCTGTGCTGCTTAAACCCAGACTCAGCAAACTTGACCTCCAGCTCTCTCTCCTGGCCCCCAAAGACAGGGCAGACCTTCAGAACCACCATTCTGAACCAAGACAGAACAGTGTCTCAAAATAATGCAAGAGCTCAGATTTCTTTAGCAGGAAACCTAAGTACTGCCCTCACCTCTGCAATGTCTTACAGCACGTTGTATGTGGAACAGAGGCATGGTTATTGGGTGGTTGGTGTTCATTTAAGAATAAACTACTGGGAGGGGCGCCTGGGTGGCTCAGTCAGTTAAGCATCTGACTCTTGGTTTCAGCCCAGGTCATGATCTCACAGTTCCTGGGTTCCAGCTCCGTGTCAGGCTCTGTGCTGACAGAGTGGAGCCTGCTTGGGATTCTCTCTCTCTGCCCCTCCCCCACTTGACCTGTCTCTGTCTCTCTCAAAATAAATAAATACACTTAAATAAAATAAACTACTGGGATACAGATTATATCAAATTCACATTTTCAAAGATTTTTTCACATATATGACCCTTGTATAACATATCAACTCTATGAGGAAGATAGTACAAGTACTATTGTGATCATTTAATCAATAAGAAAATAAAAGTTCAAATAATTTAAGTGAATTTAAAGAGGAACACTGCCCAAAATAGAGAAAGGATTCAAAGCTTCTGACTTGTCAACTCTGGTGGTGTTGTATTATCACCAGGGAGATTTGTGGGGGAAAAATAAAGTATCAAGGATTTGGAGACAGTGGAAGGGGAATCCTTGATTCTTAAACATCTCAGAACCCCTGTTCCCTCTAACCAAATCTGACAGAACAAATTTTAACACCCATGGCTACAACAAAAATAGGAGTGTACACAAACCCAAAAACATGAGCAAGAAAGTGGGGAAAACCAGCATCAGTAAATACACACACATTATCCACTTCTGCCTGGGAGGAACAGAAAGAAAGCACAGAAGCTTCCAAAGGCTCCGAGAACCAGAGAGCCCCCCACGCCCGGTGTAAAAACACTCACCGAAAAGTGTGATGCCAGTGTGAGAACAGCTGCAGAACTTAGGAGGGCTTTTCCTGGCAGGGTGTTAATGTGGGGGGTGGGCACTATGAATTTTCCAAAGGAAGAAAGGGAAGCTCCCATGCAAGATAAAACCACACCCCGGGGGCACCTGGGTGGCTCTTTGGTTAAGGTCCAACTTAGGCTCACGGTATATGATCTCCCAGTTCAGAGCCTCTGGAACCCTTCATCAGGCTCTCTGCTGTCAGCACAGAGCCTGCTTTGGATCCTCTGTCCTCCCCATCCTCCCTTTCTGCCCCTACCCTGCTTGTGCATGTGCACTCTCACTCTCTCTTGAAAATAATCAGCATTTGTAATTCAAAACAAAACAAAACAAAACAAAACAAAACAAAAAAAAAAAAAAACACCTTGAGGAAAATACCAATTGAGCAGCACAGGTACAACAGACCAAAGGAGAAAGAAAATCCAGATAAAAGAAGTGGGGGAAAGGTACAGAGGAGTTGGATTTCAGAAATGACTATACTTTTTTTTTTTTTTTATCATTTCATGATAATAACACTAACGGTAGTTCTAAAGCCCTGAATCTAGAAAAGCTATCCTGGATAATCCTCCCTAAAACATGGGGAAACTTACTTCTGTAACATGAGCAGTATAAACACATATGTATTATAATAACTTTGTTAATACATATATAATATATATAGCAGAATACAATTAAGGCTCTTCAGAAATATATGTCCACAAAACTCTACCTTTCAGAAAAAGAAAACTGAAAATATTTATAAGAAATTATAGAAGCTATGAAAGCACAGCATAAACAGAATTAGAAACCCACAGAAATGAGGTTATTAGAAAATGGAAGCTTTTATGAAAGGATAGGGGACAAGACTCAGGAAAGAACATAACCAGAAGAAAAAATCACTTTAGAAATGAAGACTCAACTCGAAATCCCTCAAAAGCAAATGAACATGATGGATAATGCCTTAAAAGAAACAGAAAGTGGAAACGAGGAAAGTTTTACAATAAAAAACATACAAAGATTTAATATATTTTTGAGAAAAAGATAGCACAGCTGTAACATATTCTTGTAAAATAATTGTATTTCAGAAAAAACAAAAATAAAAAAAAGATAGAGTCAGGTAGGTAATGAAGCATGCCTCCTCTCTTCTCCAAAGTCACTTGTTAGGAAAAAGAAATTTTTAAATCAGGTGGTCATCAGACATTCTGATTTCACATCAGCAGAAAATGAAGCAACACATGTAGGATACTTTTGGAAAAGAAAATGTGGAACCATGGTGTGCTAACTGTCCAGGCAAACATAACTCCAAGTGAAAAGGGCACAACTATTATTTTATTTTTTAATTTTCTTTAGTGTTTATTTATTTTTGAGAAAGAGACAGAGCGAGTGGGGGAGGAACAGAGAGAGAGAGGGGGAGACACAGAATCCGAAGCTGACAGACTCTGAACTGTCAGCACAGAGCCCCAGGCGGGGCTGGAACCCACAAACCGAGGGATCATGACCTGAGCCAAAATTGGACACTTAACCGACTGAGCCACCCAGGCGCCCCAAGGGCACAACGGTTATTCATTAACCTGCCAAAACAAAGAAGCAAACAGCTACAACAACCCTCAAGAACACAGAGAAAACTGTTTCTCTACTAAAGAAAGCTTCAGATAACCAAAGGGACTAGAGAAATACTGATGTAAGATATGGTGGTAAACATTATATACTCATCTGTAGAATGTAGAATATACTCATCTGAGATGAGGTGATGATCATGGCAGAAAATTATACGGTGATGGTTACAGTCTCTGATTATAATAAAATGGGGGGACCAAAACAGGGACATATATGAAAAGGAGAGTGAGCACACTGATTGCTTTTAGGTAAAACCTAGAAGTAAAATAATATTTCAAATAGATCCTGGAAGAGACGGAGGAGAGAGGGAAGAAATTACTAGGAAACTTCATAATTTCTGGTAGTAAGGAACAAATAGAAAGTAGCCAGAGAGAGAAATGAGAAGGAATGAACTATTGGTAGACACTAGAACATGAAGGAATCTTAAAATAAAAATACTGATGGAAAGAAGCCAGGAAAAAAAAAGTACAGAATGTACTCAATTAGTATAAAATTCTAGAAAATTCTGCTAATGTATAATAACAGGAAGCCAATGAGTGGTTGCCTGGAGACAGAGAGGGGTTGGGGGCAGGAGTGTCAGCAGGTACGGATTACACAGATCACAAAGGAGCAGGAGGAAAGGCTTAGGTTGACAGGTTTATTCTCTTGATTGTACTGATGGGTTCATAGTGTATGCATATGTCAAAACTTACTGAATTGTACACTTTAAATTGTTTTTTATATGTCAATTATATTTTAACAAAACTACTAAATTAAAAAGATAAGAGAAAGGGCCATACTTAAAAGCAACAAGGCATGAGTAATTTCATACCAATAAAATGACATTTACTTTGCTTCTGAACTGAGTATTTGGGCAGCTTATGATGGAAACAACTTCTCTGCTCCAATCTTTTTCAGCTGGGAAAGTGGGATCATCTAAAGGCTCCCTCACTCACAGGTCTGGTGGTTGACGCTGTCTGCTGAGACCATATCTGGGGCTGTTGGTCAGAACACCTACAGGTGATCTCTCTCTGGAACCTTTGATTACAACAGTGGCTGGTTCCCAGGGTGAGCATCCTGAGAGAAAGCCCAACAGAAGTTCCATCACCTTTTATGACCTACCCACCAGAAGTCATGCAGGGTCATTTCTGTCGCATTCTGTTCATTGAAGCTTACAGTTTCAATGGAAAGAAAATAGATTCCTTCTGATGAGAAGTGGGAGCACACGTGGGATTGGAAATATTTCTGTGGCCATTTGCATTTGGAAAATGCAATGTGCCATATGAGATATTAAATGAGCTCTTATGTTAATGAGGAACTAGATTTTTGGCATGGAAGAAAGGAGATTCAGATGTTAAAGTGAGGAAATTAAAGAAAAACACTGCATTCCTGAATTTTAAAATATATACATATTTCTCAGCTCTGTCTACTGGAAAGGCCTAGAAAATGAGCAATGCTGTAACAATGAGCATGCCTAGCAATCAGATTTGTGTCTCTAAATAGATTTCTCTGTAAAAACCTAGGACTCCTTGGAGAAATGGCTGTTTCCAGGAATGTTCAAGATGAGCTTTCATACCAGAAAGTAAGAATGCTATCAGAGGCTACTAGGACTATGTCTGAGGGTCTCAGAATCCAAAATTAAGAGGCTTCTCTGGCCATTGTTGAGGCAATTTAAGCATAAATAAGGAAAATAATTGTAAGATATTAAAGTAAATCAAATATTTCTTAATTCATGCTTTCATAATAATGCCATTTAAAAAACTCTTCATTAGAACAAATGGGAACCATGTCATTATTTGAAACCTGATAAATGAAGGGAAAGAACCAAGCATTTTTTTTCTTTGCTATATAAACTATTTCTTGGGGTAATCAAAGAATTGATAAGGGAAAGTTTCTCTTATAGAAGTACTCCAGCCAGTAGGTAAAGAATCACTGAACTCAAATATCACCATCTTGTAAACCTTAATAAAAAAAACGAGTTTATCAGAGGATGCTAATATCACAAAAAGAGAAACAATCAGAAATGTTTTCCCTAATGATGTCTGTGCTCAAAAAATTTATTAAATAGCCTTTCCAAAGTGATCCCATCTAAATCCTATCAAGCTTATAGCTCTACCTACCAATTTATAGGAAATAAATGAAATCTGTTTAATGATGTCACAGAAATTCAGTCACTGGTAACCCTTAGAAAACTCCATAATACATATGACCCAGTCCCCCTTTTTTTTAAGTTGATTTATTTATTTTTGAGAGAGAGAGAGAGAGAGAGCATGAATGGGGGAGAGGCAGAAAGAGGGTGAGAGAGAATTCAAGCAGGCTCCACACTGTCAGTGTGGAGCCTGACATGGCACTCGAACTCACAAACTGTGTGATCACAACCTGAGCCACAACTAAGATCGGATGCTTAACCAACTAGGCACTCAGGCACCCCTGACCCACTCCCTTTTTTAAATTGCGAGAAAGGAAAAGAGATGGAGGTAATCTATAGATTGAAAGAGACATTAAGAGACACATTAACAAATCTCATGAATTCCCCTCACTTGAATCCTAATTTGAGCCATTAAACAATGAAAAATTGGGAACAACTGAGGAGGTGTAAACACTAACAGGGTATCTTGATTATATAAAGGAATTAATTAAGTTATTAAGATTTTAGGGTCCTGATGATATTGATTCTTTTAATGAGTTATCTTTTAGTCACACATATACATATACAAAAATATGTACAAATGAAATGATATGATATCCAGGACTCATGTCTAAAAAATCCAAGAGAAGGAGGCAGTGAAAGTAGGAACGACTGGGGTATAGATGAACAAATTGAACAATGAATTGGTAGAAGCTGGGGGGTAGCTACATTATCCTGTGGGTACATTATATTATTTTCCCACTTTGTATATATGTTAAAGATGTTCCATAATGGAAAGTTTTAGAATAAACAGTGAGTAATTGGATCCTCACCCCACCTCCAGACATTCTGATTTAATTGTTCTGTTAATACCCAGGTTTGTTGTTTTTTTTAATTTCTGGGGGATTTTAATTTTTTTTTTCAATGTTTATTTATTTTTGGGACAGAGAGAGACAGAGCATGAACGGGGGAGGGGCAGAGAGAGAGGGAGACACAGAATCGGAAACAGGCTCCAGGCTCCGAGCCATCAGCCCGGAGCCTGACGCGGGGCTCGAACTCACGGACCGTGAGATCGTGACCTGGCTGAAGTCGGACGCTTAACCGACTGCGCCACCCAGGCGCCCCTAATTTCTGGGGGATTTTAATGAGCAACTGAGAATGAGAACCACCTCACTGAGTCGCACACACAGATACACAGCTCATAACATGGGAGAAAAACATAGCCTGTCACCTAGGTGACTGATTGATCTCAGAAGCCACAAATAATAGAAAGAAGCAGAGCCTTCACATATATGAATACACTATACGCATACATATAAATATGCTAAAATAGTACATATTGCTGCTTGATAGGAAGAACAGCCAGAAGGCAGTGAAGTGTCTTCTGAGGGGCTCTCCTTCTGTGCTTGGTTGTTTACAGAGCTGGCTGCAGCAGGGCGGATTAGGGCAGAGCTAAGGTGAAAAGTCAGTGACAAGGTGGCTGAGACACTTGCTTGAAGCAAGAATGCGACGGACTTGTATCTGAGCATTTTTGGTTACAAATAACTCAGCTAAAGTACTCTTTATCACTTTCCATGGTCAGTGCATTTGGTTAATACCACAGTGTGCTATTTTCAAGTCCATCTTGATTAAATGCCTTCCATGACAGTCAAAACTGAGCAACACTTGAGATGTGGAATGACCCAATACATCACACCCATGGAAAACATAAACACACCCTGGTTTTCTTATTGTGCAATTTTAAGACATATTAATATTGCTCTCTCTACTAACTGAAATGAATAAAACCCTGAATCTCAACAAGCCACCTTTTATTAACACTATTATTCAAAATCGCTATAGCAGGTTATAGCACAAGAGCAATTTTTCCAAAAAGGGTCTAAAATATAGTACTGAGAAGACAGTCCTCAAAACATAGAATACCGTTATACGCTGGAGTCCTCAGTAAGCTAGCTATAAGGTTTCTTTTTTCCTTAGAAACTTATTCCTGTAAATTGTTCTACGTAGAGGACATTTCAGGAAAATAAAATCTTTAAAGAATTTATCAACTATTGCCGGTGCGTGTGGTAAAGACTGCTTGAGTACTTACTTTTAAGAGAAAATTCAAAGCAGTGCAATTTCTATCAAAATCTCACAAGAAGGCACATATTCAGCCAGAATCTAAGTGATGTAGTCAGAGCATTAGCAAAACCCAGGACCCATTTCTTTTCAGGAAGTAAGGGTGGTCATCACCTCCCAAAAGGCTGAGGGTACTGGGGCCTGACATCTGGTTCAGCTCCCACTCTTCACCCCCAGCGTCAGTGTCCCCAACTATAAATATACTGCTGCCTCTCTGCCCAACATACAATATTCAAAACCTTACTTGGAGACATGAATAGGCTCTTTAATTTTCCTCCAAGGGCCTCTCCAGAACCCTTCCATGAAACTTGTACTTTTCAAGTAAAAAGTACAAAATGCTGTCATCAGCAGTTTTGTTTTTCAGGCTTCAGCACAGGAGAGTGCAAAGGTCCCAGGGCTTGGGTTTCATAGGTCAGCTGGGGGTCTACGGACATTATTTCCCTTCTTTGAACTCCAGTATCTGCATCAGCAACATGGAAGTCAGATTACCTGTCATATAGGGGTAATTAAAGGTTAAAAAGAGTTACTGTGTGGGGCTCCTGAATGGCTCAGTTGGTTAAGCATCCAGCTCTTGGTTTCGGCTCAGGTCATGATTCAGTTCATGAATTCAAGCCCCACATCGGGCTCTGCACTGAGAGTGCACAGCCTGCCTGGGATTCTCTCTCTCCCTCTCTCTATGCCCCTTCTCTGCTCTCTCTCTCTCTCTCTCAAAATAAATAAACATTTTGTTTAATCTAACTTAAAAGAAAAAAGGAGTCACTGTGCAGTGTCTTACACATCACGTGTGCTTGGTCAATGTGTATTCCCCAATTTACCCACCCCAATTAGAAGAACGGCCCAAAGGAAATGAACACAACCCCTGTCATCAAAAGTCTTGCTAATCTAGACAGTACACCTCCAAATGCATTCCAGGATGATTACTTTCTTGAGACCCTGTTAGGTGATCTACTGAGTTGCTGAGGGGAAAAGGGAGTGTTTGTGGTCAAATAAGTTTGGGAAATGCTGGGTTAAACCCCTTCATGAGTTTTTCACCTGCTAATGGAAACTGGCTGTGAAGGGGAAGACAAAGTGTGCTACATTTCCCAACATTCTGGGCACTAGAAACCTTTTTGTCAGGAACACTGACCAACACCCGAAGGAGCTGATATTTGTGGAACTGAATTGACAAGAGCAGCGGGCAGTATTTGTCACCTGAGCAGATAACAATGCTTTTCTGGTATCTTTTCTGTTCATGGGATTGCTCATCTGCATCATGAGGACCAAATACCCTCAGCAATTCACTGTGTAGCTACTGGGTGATTTTTTTTAAACATGTGAATGCAAAAAATGCTAGAAGTAAGTTGTTCATTCTTGTGAGCAATTCAGTGAATAATTATAGTTCCTGCTCCTTGGCAAATGAGCAGGATTTCTAAAGGTGCAGGGGTCACTTCAGTCAGAAATATAATTAGCTGGACAAAAAGAAATTTGACGTTTTTGTACTTTTAGTAGACTGTTCAAAGTAGTTTGGGGGAACAGGGGTCATGGAAATTCAAATTTTGTATGCACCGGTCAGATACATAATAAATAACCATTCTTAAAAGGAAACTTTGATTTTGTTTAACAAATATCTGCTTGTATCTGCATACCTTCTATATACAGTATATAATATACTGGCTAGCAAACCAATAGTGGTGTTAGAAGGCATGCATCCCTTTGAACAACAAATGAAAACGAGTCTATATTGTAAACTTACGTATGGCACAAAGGCTCACACTGGCTCTTCAGGTAATCACTGGATTTGAGTGTCTGCCACATCTGGGGTTTTAGCACGCTGTGACATTTTAGTTCCAACTCTGCGTAGCAATGCCATTGCAGAAACCATTTCAACTAGCGCTCAAATGGGACAGAATATGTGTTGGTTGCCAAAGCAACTGCACAGTGTGTGGTCTTGCAGATCAGTTCCAGAGCAGCTGTGGTCTACTTTGGGGGAAGGTGAAAAGGAGGTCACTTGGATTGCAGTGGCTTCCAATCTACATATTCAAATGAGTGACATTCAAATTAACCATGACAATCACAAATACATGAGGAGGCTGAAGCCATCCCAGCTTGGTAGGTGCCTGGTCTCTGTAGCAGACAGAATTCCAAGGTAGCCCCCGAGATTCTCACTCCTTGTCCACAGCCTATCTCCTCTCCTCCTATTGAATACAAGTCTGTGAATAGAGCCAATTTCATTCTTATGATTAGGTTACATTATATGACAAAGGTGAAGGGATTCTATAGATGTAATGTAGGTCCTAAATAAGTTAACAATGAGTTATCAAAAGAGAGATTATCCTGGGTAGGTGAGCCCATGAAACAGACTGGATCCATCCTAGAGGATGAGATTGGAAGTGAGAGAGATTCTCCTGCCAGCCCCAGAGAAGCAAACTACCATGTTGTGGAGAGGGCCAAGGGCAGGGAATGGCGAGTGATTTCAAGGATCTGAGAATGACCCCCTAGCTGACAGCCAGCAAGAAAGAGGGGACCTCAGTCCTAGAATTACAGGGAATTGAATTCTGCCTACAACCAATGAGCATGGAAAAGGACTCCGACTGTCAAAAGAGACCTAGATGGCAGCCTGGTGAGACCCTGACCTGACCAGAGGATACAGATAACCATGCCTGGACTCCTGACCCAGAGAATCTGTGAAATCATATATGGGTATTGTTTCTATAGTGGGTTGTTACACAGCAATGGAAAACTAATACAGTCTCATAGACTTCCATCAACAATGGTCTCCACACTTCTTAAATATTTTCAGCAAGAAATGAGAAAGAAATCATACAATATTTGACCTGTATGAAACCATCAAAGTCTTCTCCTTAAAATTTTCACATCAGTGAAAAAAAAATCTCAGATGTAAAATGATGATATAACCCGTTAAGGGTCATATGTCAAGCTAAAAGTACCAAGTCCGGAACAGAGGTCACCTGCCTTTCAGTCTACTGTTGTGTAAGCAAATCTTACCTGTCACCTAAGAATTACAAAGCAGCACACAGAGAATCCAGTGTGTACTTTAAACCCCTCTGTTAAGTGAGTTTAATTGTCCATATTTTCAGGTGGGAAATTCCTCCAGTGGGTTTGCTCAGAATACGGAGCTTGATTTCAGGAGGCACAAATCAGAACAGGTGTGCCAGACATATCAAACCTGAAGTCAAGCCTGGGGTTATAATAACAGTATTCCTAAAATTCCATACACAAGCATTCTGGAAGTATCCTCCCCGCCCAGGGGTTTATAAACACACATGGCTTATCCACCAGGGTGCCAGCAAGAAACAAAAACCATGTGAGTTATCTGAGTGGGAGAATTTAGTATAAAGATGTGATAGCTAGATAAATAGCTATTAACTAGGTAACTGAAAGGATAAGAGGACATTTCTATAGTACAACAGGTGTAATGCCTGCAAGAGACAGCTGTCATCCCAACAGCCAGGGAACAAAAGGGAGAGACTAGAGCATTACAACTTACAAGGAATCCTGGGAAGCTGAATCTCAGACATCTCAGGAAGGACTGAGCATTGCTGGGTGTATCTGAGCTTGGAGGAGGGCCCGTGAGACTGAGACCAAGACCCCTCTAAGGAGGGGGCTCAGTGGGGCAAAGAAGCCTTATTCTTCAAAGGCTGGCGAATTTTGAACTGGATTCAGCTGCTGCTGTAGGCAGGTGCGGTTGTTGCCAGGGTGAAAAGTGAGGCTAAGGCAGCCCCTCTGAGAACAGCCAGCAGACAGAGAGTTTGAGGGAAGCAAACACAAAGGAGCATGTCTACATTCTCCATCAGCTCTGCAGTCTCCCCATAGTGACTTACTGGCAGAGCCTACCATGGAACCATCCAGGGGCCGACATGGTTTCAGAGTCCTTGTCCAGCACCACAAGACGAGTATAAAAGGGTGAACTTGGAACTGGAAAAAAAAAAAAAAAAACTTAATAACTGACATACATGGTTCATGTTACTTTCCCTCTACCTTGTTCCATTACCCCACATCGTCTGCCAAACCTGAAAACCCATGCTGAAGTTTTCCTCTGAATGATATAAGGTTGACACAGAGCCCATGGAGCAGTTACAAAACATGCTGCCATCACCAATCCAAGTGTCTCCATGATCTGCTACCACTAAACTCACAAAGCATCCAAAAGCAGAGAGCCTTCTTCTCTGCAACAGACACTGTGCCTGAGCCTTGCAGACCAGGGGGAGCCACACTGTGGACCCAGCAGAAATGAGTAGACACCCTCCTCTGTGTGACACTAGCTATAGGGGTTCTCCCAGCCACACTGCCTTGTATTCCTGCTGTCTTGAAGACAGCATGGAGAAGCTGGCCTCTCCCTCTCCATCACTAGGGCTGGAACTCAGGGTACTGGTTGGAAAATTACAAGATGAACAGATATTGCTGTGAGACCTCATGTGCATTCTGCCTCTCTTTTCCCCTATGGCGGATCAGATCTCATCCTTCAGTGCAATCAGCTCTGCGATAGACTTATGGGCAAATCATGAGCACCCTTGAATGTAGCCTGAATCCATAACCTTTACCACTTGAGACAGTACACCATCCTAAATGCAAAGTGCATTTTAAGGGGTAAAATAGCATCACAGCTTTGTACAGGCTCTACAGCCAGATTGCTTGGGTTTGAATCTTGCCTCCATGTGTAACCTTGGGCAAGTTAGTTACCTTCTCAGGACCTTGGGTTCCTCAACAATAAAATGGGGTGACTATGGTAGTGCCTGCCACGTAAGATTGTTGTGAGAATTATATATGTGACTGTAGGTGGAACCCTTGGAAGAGTGACTGCCATAGCAATTGCTTTATAAATGAAAAGTGTTCTTATTATTTATTCCTAAGTGTCATTGTGAAAATGTAACCAGATATTATGTCACTATACCAGGGGAATTCTGACTCTAGTACCAAGATATTCTATCATCCACCTGAAATCTTAATTTTGGACTTCCTCAGGACTCTGTGAAAGGTGTGCTTTTACACCTGATTATTTTCTTCCCTAAATGATTTCATCCTTTACTAGGACTGTATATAATTTATGTGTCATCAACTCCAAAATTTACCCTTCATACACAGATCACTGCTCTCATCTTTAAACATACACATATCCCATTACCTTCCTGAAATAGCCACTTCAATAGCTTATGGATATCTCAAACACAACATGCTCAAAACTGAATCCTCAGTGGCCCCACTCTCTTCCAATTTCTTCTTCTGGGTAAATGGTATCAGCAACCATCCAGATGCTCAATCCAGAAATCTGAGAGTCATCCAAGATTTACTTCTCTCCATAACATCTCCTATTCAATTCATTAATATTTTAATCATTTTACTCAAAAATGTGACTTAATCCATGAATTCGTCTTCCCACCATACTTTCATTATTTCTTCTATAAACTACTGTTTCCACTCTTTCCCTCACCAAAATTCTTCCCCATAAGTCAGCCAGGAGATAATTCTTAAGTGTGGATCAGGTCCTGAGTCTCCTCTTAAACTCTTTGACGGCTTCCCATTACACTGAAAATAAAATTCATGCTTCTTTCCACGTGGCTACCTATGGATACTGGTGATATGACATGTTTCCTCTGCAACCTTTCTAATCTTTCTGGGCATCTTTCAGGCTCTTGTACCCACCAAATCCTGTCTTGCCTTAGGATCTTCATGCATGCTGTTCCCTTTGCCTGTAATGCTCTTTCTTCTTTCTTCTAGCTTCTCTCTCTTAACCTGAGGTCTTAGCCAAAGTGTCAACTCCTTGGAAAGATCTTTCCAATCACTCTGTCTAAAGTGAGTTCCCTCACCTACCACATCACTCTTGTTCTGTGATTCTCTTCCATGGTTTCTCATTCCCTTTAAAGCATTTATAAAAATATGCAATCATTTAGTTATTTCTGTCATGTACCATTGTCTGTCTTCGCCTGCAAGACTGTTCTGAATCCTTTTGTCTGACCAGTTTCTACTCTGCTACTAGCAAAGTGCCAATCCCACAGTATATGTTAAAAAAAATTTGCAGAATGAATGAACAGCATATCACAGGTCTTCCTCTATGAATGTGTTTTTGTGAGGACAACAGAATTAGCCACCCAGATTGAAAGTGGACACTGCAAAATCCCTTGTGATGAAACGGCACAGTAACATATTTAGAATATTATCATCACAAAAAGCTCAAAATTCATATTTTCTCACCTTTCAATTCCAGGTATAAGCAGATAATTGATAAGCTGAACCACAGAGCTTAACATTGAATGTAGTTCTCTATTGCCATCCCCAGTAGCTACTATGTTTTGAATCCTCTCTTCTTGGGAACAACCATACCTGCTAGTTCTAATTATACCATGCAAATTTCCAAAACTTAGAATAAAGGCACAAATTCTAGCTCTGGATCAATCAATAGTCACATCCTTTGTGTTAGTGTGAGATACCATTCCAGATCCTAAAATGATCGTTCCTAATATCCTGTGCCAAATTCATGTCCCCCCTTTAGCTCATGCTCAGCATGTGACCCAGGCTTCTATGTTTGACCTTCATTATTCTACTTGCTGAGGTAGGCTTTCTCGCAAATATGGTGAAAAACACCTTTAAGTAAAGAGTTGAAAGTGTTAAGTCTACGTGTATCATACTTAAACCCAAACCAAGAAACAAGGCAGGGCTTACACTAGATTATTTTCATGGGGAGACATCTGTGCCTCTGGAAAAACCTCCTCCCTAGAAGCACCCATCCCGCCAAGCTTCTCCATCTCAACAGGACCATGCCTGAGCTTCTTCTGCTGAAGACAGAATGCTCCATGCATCCCTCATTGTCCTCTAGCTAACCATTCTATCCCCCTTTCCCCAATAAGCTAAATTGTAAGTAAAAGTATCCATTTTCACACATTTTACTCTGCTCTCAAAACACCTCCCTTCCAAAGCAACAAAACTCCAGTGTCTGACTGAGATGAACTATAAAGACCTGGCCCCTCATCCCAACTTTAGGCAACCCCGAGGTGTTCTCCTACCTTTGGGGCTCTCCTAATGTCAGCTGAAGTCTTCAATGAGCCTACATCACAATCCAATCTGATCTCTCCTGCTCTCTTTCCTTCCACAGGTGTTGCCCTCAAGAATACTCTTTAATAAATGTCCTCGGGGCACCTGGGTGGCTCAGTCAGTTAAGCGTCTGACTTTGGGTCAGGTCATGATCTCGCGGTTCATGAGTTCGAGCCTTGCATCAGGCTCTGTGCTGACAGCTCAGAGCCTGGAGCCTGCTTCGGATTGGGTCTCCCTCTCTCTGCCCCTCCCCCAATCGCTCTTTCTCTTTCTTTCTCTCTCTCTCTCTCTCAAAAATAAACAATAAAATTTTTTAAAAAAATAAAATGAAATAAATAAATGTCCTCTACTCTGTGAACCCAACCTGTGACCAGACTTCAATATTATATAGTATCCTTTAGTTCTCTTTCAGATCACTTTCAACAATTGGATTTTCACATGTAATTATGTGACTATTTGATTAATGCCTATTTCCTCCTCAAGTTCTATGCTCCATGAAACCAAGGGCCATGCCATTTTTTTTTTTTTTTTTTTTTTTTGCTCACTATTGTTTCTCCAGTACTCAGGACAGTATATTTGGCACATATTTGGTGAATAGTTCTTGCATTAGTATGTAAAACAATTCACCATTTGGAATTCATTTCTTCACATTAAGTTACAGTTTCCTAATTAAAACACGACTGGCCCTTTTATTTAGTCAGTGCAACCGAGGCCAAGCACATAGTTTCCTGGGGAGCAAAGTCTTGCAGAATAGACTAAGACAGGATGCTGAGTTGAAGAAAAGAGCTAAATGCTAATGGAAGACCAACCATCAGCATAATGTACCTGAAAGTTTGAAAAGGCATGGCTTTTGGACTCAGCCAAGCATGGATCTGAGGTCAGATTGTCACTAGCTACCCGTGTGATCTGTCATAAAAATTAAAAGAATTCCAGGTAGAAAACACCACACATAAAGCAAACTCCAAAACTATTGGTATCTTTTCCATATACTTCTTCTCCATATACTTCTCCATCCTCCTGCTCCTACTTTATGACTTTTTCTCAGGAGAGGGCTGCCAGGGAAATTGCCTTAGCTGAATATCCACAGAGGAAGAAAGCCAGCATGGAGATATAGTTTTGGCTCCTTCAGATCTTTTGCTCTTTCTTCTTAAATCTTCCTAGTTTCAGGTTTATTTTGGTGAGCCAGTCATCACAGAATCCTTGAGATGATTGCTGTTGGATCTGGTTAAAAGCAATGAACTGAAACAAAGTATCATGGCAAAACTATGCAAATTGACCCAAACCTAAATCAAACTAATAGGCATACCTCTTACCCACTGCCAGCTAATTTACTTCATGCTACTGGATATTGATTCTACTTGGAGTAGTGGGAAATCTGTCATGCTTAAGATGCCATCTGCTCCAACTGCCAATGGAAGTGACTTCTCCCTTCCAAGGTCTGTTGGCCAAGAACTCATCCCCTATTTCCTGCAGGCTTTTGAAAGCTTCATTAGGTTTCAGGTAAACAATGGGCCAGGAATCCAATCTATTTATTTTCATTACTTCTAACAATTAACTAATTTTATACTTTTAGTTAGGAGCTTCCCCTCAACCACAGACCCAAAAATCAAATGGAGGAAGAAAGACTTGTGGCAAAAGGATATGAGTGTTTTCTGGGAAAAGACCTCAGAACTGTAGACAGGTCAATGAGAGTTAATTTTATAAGATTCCATGAGGATACACAGTAAGGATTGCACAGCAGATATCAGTTTGTTAGAGGAAATGGCCAGCAAACTTTCAAAGAGAAGTATGCGTCTGGATAAATTAGAGCAAGAAAGAGTCTTTCCCAAAATTATGGAAATTGTACTTTCTGGAACACCAGAAACATCTCAAATGCTGTGGCAGATACTGTAGTAACAGACACCCATTTGTACTGACCCAAACATGAGTGAGTGATGTATTTTTCATACTATATTATGAGAGAACCAAATGAGAGAGGAGTATGAACACCTCAACCAGGAAGGAAACAGGTTTAACACTGAACAGTGAAATCTAATAAACATTTTAGTGTTTAGAGAGGTCTAAAATTATGTCAATGTTATCTCTTCTCAAAGGTATATTTCTGGGGCACCTGGGTGGCTCAGTCAGTTAAGCATTCAACTCTTGATTTTGGCTCAGGTCATGATCTCATGGTTTGTGAGTTTGAGCCCTACACTGGACTCTGCACTGACAGCGTGGAGCCTGCTTGGGATTCTCTCTCTCCATCTCTCTCTCTGCCCCCCCCATTCTCTTTCACTCTCTCTCTCTCTCTCTCTCTCTCTCAAAAATGAGCAAACTTTTTTTAAAAAGACTTAAATTCTTTTTTTTTTTAATTCTTTTTAAAAAGTATATTTCTTTGAAGTAAACTTAGTTTAAAAAATTGTCACTATTCAAAACTCAAATGATATTCCAGTTCTGAACATTCCTAAATATAGCATTCACTGATTTTTCAGAAGCCAAAGCAAAATAAAACAAGGTTCTGATCCATGGGTTGATACCCTATCCCACTTTTATCTAGTATCTATCAACCTGAAGTTGGCAGTATAATTAGTGAGTAACTCCTACTTTAACCGAAGTTGGTGAATTTTTTGCATAGCTGTATTTAGAAGTGAAAACAGTTTACCTAATGTTAAGGCTTTGGGGGGTTTTTGTTTGTTTCTTTGGTTTGTTTTTGTTTGGGGGTTTTGTTCTTTTTTTAAGCCCTGGTGAAAACAGGAAGAAGCAGATTTGAGGCATGAATAATATATCCAAAGTTTAGACATACAAATAGCCTACCCATTTACTTAAACAGTTAAGTTTGTAATCTTGTCAAAAGGCAAGTTAATGTGGAGTGAGTGAATTTCGAGATTTAAAAAGCCTTAAATTATTAAAATTACATCTTTTTTTTTTTTAATTTTTTTTTCAACGTTTATTTATTTTTGGGACAGAGAGAGACAGAGCATGAGCGGTGGAGGGGCAGAGGGAGAGGGAGACACAGAATCGGAAACAGGCTCCAGGCTCTGAGCCATCAGCCCAGAGCCTGACGCGGGGCTCGAACTCACGGACCGCGAGATCGTGACCTGGCTGAAGTCGGACGCCCAACCAACTGCGCCACCCAGGCGCCCCTAAAATTACATCTTTTAAAGAGGTTTGAATTATGAGAGATCTAGTGATATGCTAAAGAAGAGGGGACAATCGCACACAATATGGCAACTCAGCCTGGGTTCATACTCGTCAGTAGATGTTCTAGAACGGCTTCTCTGGCCACGAGCCTACGATTTCAAGTCCCTGAACTCTGGGCACTGTAATGTCCCCGTGTTACAAACGTATCATAGAGAGGGGTGCCTGGGTGGGTCACTTGGTTAAATGTCTGACTTCAGCTCAGGTCATGATCTCATGGTTTGTGGGCTCAAGCTTCACATCATGAGTTCAAGCCCCACATCAGGCTCTCTGCTGTCAGCATGGAGCCTGCTTTAGATCCTCTGTCTCCCTCTCTTTATACCCCTCCCATTTTTGTTCTTTTTCACTATCTCTCAAAAATAAGTAAACATTAAAAAAAAGAAACAAATGTATCAAAGAGGGACTAAGTTGAAGACCCCTGTCAGTTATACAACTTTTTCAGGGAAATTTATTCCCTGTATTTTAGTAATATTTTTGGTCTATTTATAATAAACATTAGGGGCACCTGGCTGGCTCAGTGGTTTAAGTGTCTGACTTCGGCTCAGATCATGATCTCATGGGTTCGTAAGTATAAGCCCCGTGTCAGGGTCTGTGCTGATAGCTCAGAGTCCGGAGCCTGCTTTGGAGTCTATGTCTCCCTCTCTTTTTGCCCCTCCCCCACTCATGCTCTGTCTCTGTCTCTCTCTCTCTCAAAAATAAACATTAAAAAAATTTATAATAAACAGTAACTATAGAGAGTTGAAGAAAATTAAAACCACTCACATTCTTCCTCACAGTAAAAGACCTTGGTGAATACACATTCATCCTTTTCTGTATATGCAGACATATATACATAAAATTTATTTAAAAAATTGAGAATATTTAGGGGAATGGTATTATAATATGTATTTTTTAATTTACATAGCTTGAGAGTTTTTCTGACATAATATTTTTAATATTCTGTGTATTTTCATAAACCCATCAACAAATATTTATTGTCAGAAGGTGAAAAGTACTAGTAAGAATATAGACCAAAGTAAAGAGGATAGGGAGAGAGTAGGATTTGGTGGGGGGAGGGGGGGGAATGACACTGTTATTTAGGGGGCTCAAGTAGGACATCACTGATCATGTGACATTTGGAAAGGCATGAGCAGCATGTGCTGCAGCCCTGAGCAGGAGAGTGGCTAGCAGGTTCAAGGAACTGCTGGGAAGTCAACGGGGCATTGAAATGAAGTGAGCCATGGAGAGGGTCAGGAAGTGAGTGAGAGTAGAAAATGAAAGATGTCAGATGTTGGAGGTAGAGATGCTAAGTAGGTGGGCAGACCGTGTTGAGTCTTTTGGTCTTTGGAAGGACTTTAGCTTTTACTCGGAGCAAAATAGGAAGTCAAAGAAAGCTTTTAAGCAGAAAAGTAACATAAGTAGATTTAAATTTTATTTATAATTTGTTTGTTTGTTTGTTTCTTTAGAGCCTGCATTAGCAGGAGAGGGACAGAGGGAGAGGGAAAGAGAGTCTTAAGCGAGCTCCATGCCCAGGATGGTACCCAATGTGAGGTGCTCAATCTCAAAACCTTGAGATCATGACCTGACCCAAAATCAAGAGTTGGACATGTAACCCACTGAGCCACCCAGGTGCCGCCACCCCCACACAATAGATTTCCATTTTGAACAAACCAGCTTTTCCTGTCTACGTTTAGTACAGCGCAGAGTGACAGTCGAGAGAACAAACAAACATAAAACATGGAGTAATCTATAGGAATAATGCAGTTAAAAGTGAATGGTGGCCTCCATCAGAAGGATAGCTATGGGGATAGTGAGAAACAATCAGGCCCTGGATATATTTTTAAGGTACAGCCAATACATTTGCCAATAGATTAGATACAGAGCATGAGAGAGAGAGAGACGTCAAGGATGACTCCAAAACATTTTATCTGAAAACTGACCCTGAAAAAAAAAGTCAAAGGTGAACTAACCTTTCCTGTAAAGGGCCATATAGTAGGTATTTTAGGCTTGTAAGCATACAGGCTCTATCATAACTACTCAACTTTGATGTTACTGCATGAAAACAGCCAGACAATAAATAAACCAACAAATGTGGCTGTTTTCCAACAAAACTTTATTTACAAAAACAGACTGGCTAAATTGAGCCAGAGACCATAGTTTGCTGACCCTTTAATCTGTTGTCAAGTTTGTGGACATACAGTTTATAGTATTTCCTTATTGTCCAGAAAGACAGTAATCACTTGCAGTTTTAGCCACCAGCACTATCATGCACTTGAGCCCTACTTATTTAATGGTCATTAATTTTGCTCCTTTCCTAATCAGCCTGATGCTATTTACCCCATAGTCTTCATGTAGGGGTGTGTATGTGACTGTGAGTGTGTGTGTGTGTGTGTGTGTGTGTCTTCCCTCCAGAGTTTTTAAAGTGTCAGTGACAGAGATAGACTATAATCAACTTCAACTTGGCTGAGACTGAAATCTTGATTGATTTTTGAATATTGCTATCCTGCATTCTTTGGATAAATCCCACTTGGTTATGGTATATTTTCCTTTTTTTTCACATATCACTGGATTTAGTTAATATTTTATTAAGGACTACTACATTAATGTCCACGAAGGATATGGCTATGTCATTTTCTTTTTCTGTAATGTCTTTACATCTTCTGGTTTAGCAATAAGGTAATATTGGTCTCATAAGATGAGTTAGGAAGCTTACTCTCCTCATTAATTTTCTGAAAGAATTTGTATAATTTCTGCCTTAAGTGTTTGATACCAATTACCTGTGAAGCCATTTGGCCTTGGAGGTATTTTCTAATATATAGTCATTCAATTTATTCTTGAGTCAATTTTGTTCCTTGTTATTTTCAAAGTATTTGGCTATTTTTATCTGTTTTTTAATGTACTGAATAAAATGTTTAATAATATTCTTTATTATTCTTTTAATGTATGTAGGCTCTATAGCTGTGTCTTTTATGCCTGACATTGTGTTATAGGACTTCTGTTTTTTTCTTGTTCAATGTA
The DNA here is from genome assembly GCF_007474595.2 of Lynx canadensis. NCBI lineage: Eukaryota > Metazoa > Chordata > Mammalia > Carnivora > Felidae > Lynx > Lynx canadensis. Next base: position 112,362,322 of record NC_044305.1, read on the forward strand.
ACTAGATGTTAATAAATTTTATTGATATTTTCAAAAAACCAGGTGTAGGTTTTATTGATTTCTCCCATCACTTTTGACAGATTTTCATACTTATCTTCATTTTTTCCTTTCTTTTACTTATTTTTTAATGTTTATTTATTTTTGTGAGAGAGAGAGAGAGATGGAGCATGAGTGGGGGAAGGGCAGAGAGAGAGGGAGACACAGAATCCAAAGCAGGCTGCAGGTTCTGAGCTGTCAGCAAGCCAGACATGGGGTTTGAACCCATGATCTAAGCTGAAGTCAGACACCTAACGGACTGAGCCATCCAGGCACCCCTCTTTCACTTATTTTGAATCTAACTTGTTCTTCTTTTTTCTAGCCTCTTAAGTTGCAAAGTTAGATAATTGATTTTGGACCCTTCTGATTTTTTCATAAAAGCATTTGTAACTATAGACTTCCATCTAAGCTGCTTTTGGTGCTTTCCAAAGACTTTCGGATGTTGTGTTTTCTTTTTCATTACTTCCAATTTCAATTCTTTGGTGTACTGGCTGTTTAAAACTGTGTGGTTCAATTATTAAATATTTTTGTATTTTCCAGATATTCTTCTGTTAATGACATTTATTTTAATTTTACTATGCTAAGAGAATATGCTCTGTGTTATTTCAGTACTTTTAAGTTTATTGAGAGTTGTTTTATGGAAAGAAATATAGTTTATGTTAGTAAATATTTCAAGTGTTTTTTAAAAAATAGAAAAAAATAGTATTCTGTATTTGGGGATGGAGTCTTTAATAAATGCAATTAGTTCAAGTCAGATGATAGTGTTGTGCAAGTCTTACAGCTTTTATTGATTTTCTGTTTGATTACAATATTAATTATGGAAAAAAAAGTTTTGCAATCTTCAACTGTAATTCTGAAATTGCCTGATTCTCCTTTTAGATCTATCAGTTTTTCCTTCATAAATTTTTATGTTCAGTTATTGAGGACATAAACATATGGTTGTGATGTATTATTAACTATCATTATTATGCAATACCCCCTTTATTCTTGATAACATTATTCATACTTCTTTGCTAATAATACAGCCACTCCAACTTTACTATGATTAGCGTTTGTATGGAATATTGTTTTCTATCCCTTTTCTTGTAACCTATGTTTTTATATTGAAAGTGGCTGTCTCAGCAGACAGCATGTAATTAAGTCTTGACTTTTATTAATCCAGTCTGATTACCTCTGCCTCTATTAGAAATATTTAGTCCATATTCATTGAATATAACTACTGAATATAAAGTAAGACCAGTCAGTATTTCCTTTCTTTTTTTTAAGCTACATTTAATTGGGAAATGCAGGCTCAGTATAGTTAGAAATATGATTTTTATCCATAGCCTCAAAGTTGAAGCTTTTTCAGGAAGTGCGATGAATTGAGAATGGGGCAAAATACTGAGGGCATGTACAAGAAATATATAAGGAGGGAAGGAAAGTACAAGCAAGCCTAACAGTAATGAAAGACTTGTACGAACAATGGATTATGGGACCTGACGATGTGAATATATTGTTGGAGTCCAACTACTTGAGGGAATAAACTTCAAAGTTAAAAGTAACTGTACAAATTTTTAGAAAAAGTATAGTGGTGATGAAGTTTTCTCATTGGAAGTTCAAATACATGCAAAGAATGTAATTTTCATCATGTTGTAAATATTAAAAGTTTAAAGTAAAACTGTTATATCATTTTAATAATGTAACATATGAAGCATTCTTCCTATAGCAATTTTTAAAAATACTTGTTTTTATTTTTTTAATGTTTATTTATTTTTAAGAGAGAGAGAAAGAGAGAGAGAGAGAGTGGGGTAGAGGCAGAGAGAGAGGGAGACACAGAATCCAAAGCAGGCTCCAGGCTCTGAACTGTCAGCACAGAGCCCAACATGGGGCTCAAACCCACGAGATGTGAGATCAGGACCTGAGCTGAAGTCAGGGACCCAACTGACTGAGCCACCCAGGCGCCCCATCACAGGTATCCTTTTAAAAGGGAGGCAAGAGTTTCAGATCAAAGGAAGCAATGGAAGATGTTATGTTGCTGGCATTGAAGTTGAAGGAAGAGGCTAGGAGCCAAGGAAAGTGGCCAGCCCACACAAAATGACAAAGGCAAAGAAACAGCTTCTTCCATAGAGGCTCCAGAAGGAACTCGGCTCCATTAATACCTTATTTTTGGCCTCCTAAGACCCATTTTCAGAATTCTGACCTCCAGAACTATAAGATGACAAATTTCTGGTGCTTTAAATCTCCACATTTGTAGTAATTTGTTCTAGCACCAATAAGAGATTAACACAGGTAGTAAAACAGGAGAAGGGCAATTGAGGAAATGGAAACAGAAAAGGATAACTGACATGACGCTCACCACCAGCTCATTCTCAAGCTTATCTATTTCAGGAAAGGGGACTTCTGAATCCTGGGAATTTGGAAAGTGATTTCCTTAAATTACCCAAGAATTCCTTAAGAAAGTCTTTTGTGTTTCAAAGCACAAGCACTCTAATTTGAAAACTACTGTTGGTAGGAGTTGACTGTGACAACATGTTGCTTAAGTGTTGCAGTACTATAGCAGAAAAGATCACTGGAGGAGACATCAAGGAATTGAGAATCCAGGGTCAGAATGATCATCTAAATGTACATGAGTTAAAAAATATATAAAGGAAATATATTCAGGAGAATAACTGAGAATCACGAAGTAAGACCATAAAGAATGAGAGTTGGTGACAAGGGAGCTTATCAATGACTACAACAAGAATGAGAGTAGGTGATGGGCACCTGGGTGGCTCAGTTGGCTAAGCGTCTGTCCGATTCTTGATTTCTTGAGCCCCACATAGGGCTCCACATTAAACATGGAGCCTACTGAAGATTCTCTCTCTCCCTCTTCCTCTGCCCCTCCCCCATTTGCACTTGCTCTGTCAAACATAAATAAATAAATAAAATGAAAAAGAATGAGAGTAGATGATATCCACTGAATACATGATGCATTTTAATTTATTATTGATTACATAAATGGTTCTCTTATCCATTTGCAATTACTTCTAATATTAAAGTTAATATACTTACACAGTCATCTTGCATGTTTCTTATTTTCTCATAGTTAAAATTCCCAGAAACTTAATTACTCTGCAAAAGTGTCCACACATGTTCAAGACTTTTATTTCTTACAAATTGCCATTCAGAAATGTTTATAAATTTACACTTCTACCAGCATTGTGTGAGGGCCTGAGGTTTACTGACACCCTAGAAATAATAAATTTAAAATATTTGCTAATTGTGTGACAAAATTTATCTTCCTACTGATTTGATATGAATTTTTGTTACTAATTATCTATCTATCTATGTATATATATTTACTCTACATTTAGGTCTCTATTTTATAACCTGTATCACTATATACTTTAATTAACACTACAAATGCATTATCTTGGCAGTGTCCTTTTTTATTTTTAATTGAGTGATAATAACTCATATTCTATTATATTTAGTTTTCAAGGTGTTTGAATCTCACAACCATCTGTTGGAGTTGGAAAAAAGTACATTATCCTACTTACAGATGAACAACCTGTGACTTAGCAAAAAGAGTTTTGTTCAAGTTTAAACTCATAAATGAAGACCCAAGACCAGATCCTGGATGTTCTAAATCCCAGTCCAGTGTTTATTCTACATTCCCCATCTTAATATATTATAAATGTTAGGCATATAACAAATATTTATCTATAATCCTTGGTTTTCCAGGTACTGCTTCTTATAAAAATGTCTCACTCAGGACAAAATTGTAACCCATGTCAATACATTCTATTCTACATTTCTCAGTCTCAAGGGAAGAGAAATGATGGGAAAAATATAAAAGGAATACTGAAGAAGGCAAAAGAGATTTTGCACTCAGTCTAGTAAACTTCACAAATCAAGCCAAATGCTTTTTTCACTCAGGAAAAGATTTACATTTCTAAAATAACAAAGATTTACTTTTCAAGAAAGGCCATGAATAGCAGAAACTTCTGAGTAACAGCCATGAGTTACAAAGGAATCCACACAAAGAAGTAGCCATGGATGGAAGAAACCTTTCCCCAAAGCACTGTTGCCTGAGAAAACAAGAAAGATTGTGGTATTTGATATTGTAGATAGGAACTCATGGTTTCTGTCAGAACTGTGCCAAGTTATCCAATCAGAAATGGGACTGCTGTGTAGTAAAGTAAGCTCTGAACACTGTTTATTCTATGTTACGGGCCCCTTTTTAAAGTTTAGATCACTTGCATACAAATAAAAATTCTCTCCCCAACCCCAGATTTTTTTCTAAAATATTTTAACAGTTTTCTAGAAGTCCTTCTAAGACCTAAACCACTGGAGTTGATTAACCTGCATTCTTGAAAAGTGACAACCATCCCTTAGACCCAAGCTGCTGTCAGTGTCTCCATTGGTTAGTCTTGCCTCATTGCTATAGCACAATAATCCCTGAGGGTGCAACTAGATTGTTTCTAGCTCATGGCTTTCTGATTTTCTGGATTATTTTATCACTTGGCTATGTGGTTCTCTCCACCAGAAACAAGTGTTGAGAGGTGGTACCTATCTTTGCTCTGGTCATGTGTCTGATTTGGATGATAGGAATCCAGGAAACCTCTGACTCAGGCTTTCTAACAACCAGGTCACAGGGGCTACAGTCTTAACAATATGGTTGAGAAGGAAAGTTGTCCTATGTCCTATGTCCACAGATACTACTATATTTTGCTGATGAAAAAATCTCCAAATCTCTTGTGTTGACAGATATCTTTGTTTTTGTGTGTTTGTAGAAGTAATTAATTATAAGATACACCCCCCCCCCCATCTTATCTTAAAACCTCTGCTTCTTTATGTAGGGAAAGACAAAATCTTTTTTCTTCTACCCTTTTAAGTTCTTAGCTGGGACACCTATAATAAAAGACAGATTAACAAGAGAAAAACATACAAGCTTATTTAATGTAAGTTTTATGTGACAACGGAGCATTCATAAGGAAATGAGGACCAGAAGAAACAGTTAAATTTGAATGATTTCACACTAGGTTTGATGAAGGGTGGAAAGTAATGAAAAGATAATGATAAGACAAAGGGTATGAGTTAATCATGGTAAACTGCAAGAAACTTAGCAAGACACATTTATTCAGACTCCTCTCTACGTCCCTTCGTCTTCAGAGACAAAGATGCTCCTTTCTTCTAGGGATATAAAAGGCACCTCTCATATGAGGGTTTTAGGACCTGCTTTCCAGGGGAGGCCACAAAGGCCTTCCTGCCGCATATGCTGTTTCTCAAATTCCTTCATCTTAAAATATACAATATGCTAAGGTGCCATATTTTGGGGTAGAGTGTCCAGCATTTAATATACTCTCATTATAATCACAAGTAGTATTTGACTAAGTGGCATTCCTTCATTTAAGACCATCCAAATTTTCTGTGACCCATAGTTAGTAATTGTGCCTTTAACATAATCCTTCACTTACGGGGAGAATTTGAACTCAAGACAAAAATCTCAATAGCCTAATGGGCTGCTTTCTTTGATTGCTACACTGAATCCTCTCTATATCAACATGAGTATCATGTAGCTTTTTTTTTTCTTTTCACAAGATTCCCTGTTCAATGTAACAATGAAAATGTAGGAAAAAAACAAACATGCGTTCCTTCTCCTTCCTTTGACATTTACTGAGGATAAAGGCTCTTATGAAGAAAACTTGAAATTATTTCACAGCTTCCTTACCCATAGCAGTTTCAAGGGACACTTCACCCATTGTTCCTTTTCCACTCTCACAAAATCTCATATCCTTTCTAATAGCTGAGCCCACCCTTAGCAAAAAAGAGCTTTCTCTTCAATACCCAGTAAAAACTTGCTCACCTCTTCAACTCCATGCTAAGGTTCACAACATAGTTAAATACTGTCACAAATTTATAGAATACAGGCAAAAAATACACAGAAATTTAGAATAATGTTATATTTCTATACCCTAGACTGCCAAATTTCCATCAGTTTAATGAATTCTTGGTTAAGAATATCAGAGAGAGAGAAAAAAGACTAACCAAAGTAGATAGAAACCTAATGAACATCATACCAGAGGATGGGTATATAACAAATAATTAGCTTCAAAAGAAAATTATTGTAGGCCATTCATAATGTCATCCTTATTAAGACTGGATAAGTATCCAAAACTATAGGTAAAAGGTTCTTGAATCAATGACTTTTAAAAAAAAGTCTTGCTGATACCTTTATATAATATTCTGGTACACATACGTATTAGAAACAGAAATAAGAAAATTACTGGGAGATTTGAGATTGGCAAGTAGCTCATCTGGAAAAATTACCACAAATAGCTAAGCACTATCAAGACTCTTAAAGAAGAACAAAAGAAGAGGGAAAAAAATCTCACAGCATTACAAATCAAACAATTGAATGAAGATGGCCAAGATCGTTGGAAACAACAAATTTCCTTTTCAAAATCAGTCCTCCTTGCTCTATAAATTTTAATACTTAACAAGAAACTTGTGAAAGAAACCAGAAAGAATTTGGGCATCAGAAAAGAGAAAGCCCGGTGATGGCTCAAAGAAGATTAAAAAGGCTAACCACATGTCCCACATGGGACCCCAAGATAGGTTCCTCCAGGGTACACATTCACAAATAGCTTTTTCAGTAATGATGTTAGCCACCCAAAATAAGCTTAGTATAAAGTTTAAGGTAAACCTTGACACCTCTATTAAATACAAGTTTCATTATTTTCACATAAAACCCTTCCACTTTACTTCAGTTGGTCCCCCAGAGTAAACTGTCTTTCAGTAAAGCTAGACTATAATTGCACTATAAAGCTAGGTTATAATTTCTGTACCTTTACAGTACCTTCCTCTTAAGAAGCCATAGATAGATAAGTTCTCTCTAGCCTATAAACAAACAGTTCAATAGATATATGCTGTATATTCTAAACAAAAACAATAAAAATGCAGATAAAGACCAATAAACCCATTCCACAAACTTTCCTAATACCCACCAAAACCAGAATCTATGACATGCATGAAACCAAATTTAATTCTCTGACCTATGCTATGCTCTTACATATTTCCTGTTTTCCTGAGTTGGGAAATATAATTATTAGTGTAATTACAGATTCTCAGCACAATGAATGTAAGCTTGCTTTCCAAAAGAAAGCCCAATAAACGCCTTCCATGATTTTTAACCTAGTGATTGGACCTATTAGAAAACACATCGGCATATGTTTATATAGCTTTGAGGTATGATTTTACTAATTTTAATTACTCTTATTGTTGTTAAACTTCAAGGAAGTAGGCCTAATACAAGATAAAGTCTCTTCCCAATGAGTTTCTACCCATTAGGGATTGCACTGGAAGCTAACTAAAAAGCCTCAAGAAGAATATGATCCATAAGAGTAGACAGTTACAGTATCTACCACAGAGGTACCATTTAAGCCAGGATTTCCAGTCCTAGATATATATTCAAGAGAAATGAAAACATGCATCCATACAAAAACTTGTAATGAACAGCAAGCAGCATTACTCATAATAGCCAAAAGGTGAAAATAATGCAAATGTCTATCAATTAATAAATGGATAAATAAAAGGTGATATGTCCATACAATGGAATGTTATTTGGCCACAAAAAGCAATGAAATACTGACACATGTTACAACATGGATGAATCTTGAAAACATGCTAAATGAAAAAAAAAGCCAATTACAGAAGACAACATACTATAGGAGTCCATTTATGTGAAATCCAGGAATATAAAAATTTATTGAGAAATAAAATAAATTAGTGGTTGCCTAAAACTGGAGTGGATGGAGGATTTAGGAGGTGATGACTAAGGGGTATAAGGCTTCTTTTAGTGATGATGAAAGTGTCCTAAAATCGTGGTGATAGTTCAACTATTTGGTGAATGTACTAAAAATTATCAAGTTATACCCTTTAAATAGGTAAACTGTATGACTGATGCATGAACTATATCTCAGTAAAGCTGTGAATGAAAAAAAAAAAAATCACAGTGCTAGAAATACTTCTGGTCTCTCAAGGAGGAACCCATGATGTACATGGAGAGAAAGATCATCCTAATATCCCTGCTAGTCTGACCACTCTCTCTCTAGAAAAGTGAACATATCACTGATCAGGTAACCACAGGACAACCTAGCATCACCTAAGATCCCTGCCTTTGGTTTACCAGTTATTTCACTGAGTGGGAAGTGGAGCCAGTTAGAGAATAACAATGCTAAATACAAGGCTTGCTCGTGTCCAATATCCATGCTTATGCACTAGAGCTAAAAGTGGGAAAATCACATGCCTCAAACCCATTATGAAACCAAATTAACAATACTGAATGGGAAAATCACAAAGCAAACTTATTTAGTCAAATCTTCACCTCAAATGAATGGCTGACCAAAAGAAGGGACTTAAAGGGGGAAAAAAATCTGATTTTGCACAATATTTCCACAGCCTGCCTGGAAAAGCTTTGCATTTCTCAATTAAAGAGACTGTTTTCCAAGATGGGCTGTGGGTGAAGGGCTTTCCTAATACCATCTATGAACAAGAAAATATCCAAAAGAACATATGCTTTTGCAAGCAGATGAAAAGGGGAATCTCAAAAATGGTGAGATTATTTGCTATTATTTTATCTGCCATAGGCCAATTAGGCTATGCACATAGCAAGTGTTTAATACATATTTGCTGAACTGGAAAGAGATTTTGAAACCACGTAAAATAAGGGGACCTGTAATTTTTTGTTTATCAAAACCTATTGGTTTCTGTCATACCTGAACAAAACATTTTATAAACTGGAGTTGGGACTGCCATTTAATAATCTGAGCTCAAAATATCATGTATTGTCCCTTTTCATGGGCCCCTGACTTTTAAAAACCTGGCCCCTTGCATGTAAATAAAACTCCTTTATTTTTTCCCAAAAATTGTGTATGAGTTTAAGTAAGGGCAAAATATTCACTTCTCACTGCATTTTAAAATATAATAAAAATATGCTTCCCAACTCAAAAGTTGCTATGTCAGTTTTGAACATTCTTCTCTTATGCAGTCAAACTGATGTGAAAATGATTAGCAAGAATTAGAACATGAGAAGACAAACCTGGAAAGGGAAGAGGATTACAGAGGCTCAATTCAATTTAAAATTTTATTTTTGAAAAGAGACTTTTAACATTGAAAACATTAACAGAAATAAAAGTTTGAATTTCGTCGATAATTGCCTGTCTGAACTTCTTTTTTTTTAGTTCTTTTTTTAATGTTTATTTATTTTTGAAAGAGAGAAAGACAGAGTGCGAGTTGGGGGAGGGGCAGAGAGGGAAAGGGAGACACAGAATCCAAAGCAGGCTCCAGGCTCTGAGCTGTCACCACAGTACCCAACAAGGGGACTCGAACCCATGAGCTATGAGACCATGACCTGAGCCAAAGTCTGTGGCTTAACTGACTGAGCTACCCAGGTAACCCCGAACTTTTTTCTTGATGTTGCTGATGTTATTTTATTCTTCATTCTTCACCTTCTCTTTTTTTTTTTTTTCTTTTCAAAGGTTCTTTACGTGTTCATACAATATAGCCCTCTCTTGACAACCATATTCAATTAGTCACCAATTTCTAATGATGTCCCCCACCTGGGAGCCTTCTCTTCCAGCATCACTCTGGCCATCCTGGTTCAGGCTCTCAGCACTGGTTTTCATCATCCTGTGTATATCTGGGGGTTTCATTTTCCCAACCACTTCCATAAAGCCAGAGATTTTGTTATTATTTTATCAACTGCAAATCCAAATAGCTATGCATGTAATAAGTGTTTAATACATATTTGTTGAACTGGATGTGGAAGAGACTGGGAAATCAATCACACTAAATTTGAAGATGAAAATACTAAAAATATAGAAAATCCATTCTATGGCCAGTCACCAAGAAGAATGCTCAGGTCCACATCTTCCAGTTGCATGTTTCCATTACTTAATGTCTAAATACAATCTTAAACACAGATATGATACATTAAATTGCTGGGTATACAAGAATCTTGGTTACTTAAAGAAGACTCAGAAATGTTTGCAGTAGTCCAAGTTGTTATTTCAGTCAGGCAATTAAAAATGTCATCCAGAAGGGGCGCCTGGGTGGCTCAGTCAGTTAAGCATCTAACTTCAGTTCAGGTCATGATCTCAGGCTTCATGATTTCAAGCCCCATGTTGGGCTCTGTGTTGACAGTTCAGAGCCTGGAGCCTGCTTTGGATTCTGTGTCTCCCTCTCTCTCTGCCTCTCTCCTGTTCATTCTCTCTCTCTCAAAAATAAAATAAACATTGAAACGGAAGGAAGATGGCGGCGTAGGAGGACGCTGGGCTCATCGCGCGTCCTGCTGATCACTTAGATTCCACCTACACCTGCCTAAATAACCCAGAAAACCGCCAGAGGATTAGCAGAACGGAGTCACCGGACCCAAGTGCAGACGAGAGGCCCACAGAAGAGGGTAGGAAGGGCGGCCAGGCGGTGCGCGCTCCACGGACTGGGGGGAGGGAGCCGGGGCAGAGGGGCGGCTCGCCAGCCAAGCAGAGCCCCTGAGTCCGGCTTGCAAAAGCGGAGGGGCCTGACGGACTGTGTTCCGACAGCAAGCGCGACTTAGCGTCTGGGAGGTCATAAGTTAACAGCTCTGCTCGGAAAGCGGGAAGGCTGGAGGACAAAGGGAGGGTGAGCTGCGGAGCCCCCGGACAACAGAGCTCAGTTTGGCGGGGAACAAAGGCGCTCGCCAGCGCCATCTCCCCCGCCCATCCCCCAGCCAAAATCCCAAAGGGAACCGGTTCCGGCCAGGGAAATTGCTCGCTCCGCGCAAACACCCAACTCTGTGCTTCTGCGGAGCCAAACCTCCAGCAGCGGATCTGACTCCCTCCCGCTGCCACAGGGCCCCTCCTGAAGTGGATCACCTAAGGAGAAGCGAGCTAAGCCTGCCCCTCCTGCCGCCTTGCACCTTGCCTTCCCACCCCAGCTAATACGCCAGATCCCCAGCACCACAAGCCTGGCAGTGTGCAAGTAGCCCAGACGGGCCACACCACCCCACAGTGAATCCCGCCCCTAGGAGAGGGGAAGAGAAGGCACACACCAGTCTGACTGTGGCCCCAGCGGTGGGCTGGGGGCAGACATCAGGACTGACTGCGGCCCCGCCCACCAACTCCAGTTATACACCACAGCACAGGGGAAGTGCCCTGCAGGTCCTCACCACACCAGGGACTATCCAAAATGACCAAGCGGAAGAATTCCCCTCAGAAGAATCTCCAGGAAATAACAACAGCTAATGAGCTGATCAAAAAGGATTTAAATAATATAACAGAAAGTGAATTTAGAATAATAGTCATAAAATTAATTGCTGGGCTGGAAAACAGTATACAGGACAGCAGAGAATCTCTTGCTACAGAGATCAAGGGACTAAGGAACAGTCACGAGGAGCTGAAAAACGCTTTAAAGGAAATGCAAAACAAAATGCAAACCACCATGGCTCGGATGGAAGAGGCAGAGGAGAGAATAGGTGAACTAGAAGATAAAGTTATGGAAAAAGAGGAAGCTGAGAAAAAGAGAGATAAAAAAATCCAGGAGTATGAGGGGAAAATTAGAGAACTAAGTGATACACTAAAAAGAAATAATATACGCATAATTGGTATCCCAGAGGAGGAAGAGAGAGGGAAAGGTGCTGAAGGGGTACTTGAAGAAATTATAGCTGAGAACTTCCCTGAACTGGGGAAGGAAAAAGGCATTGAAATCCAAGAGGCACAGAGAACTCCCTTCAGACGTAACTTGAATCGATCTTCTGCACGACATATCATAGTGAAACTGGCAAAATACAAGGATAAAGAGAAAATTCTGAAAGCAGCAAGGGGTAAACGTGCCCTCACATATAAAGGGAGACCTATAAGACTCGTGACTGATCTCTCTTTTGAAACTTGGCAGGCCAGAAAGAATTGGCACGAGATTTTCAGGGTGCTAGACAGCAAAAATATGCAGCCGAGAATCCTTTATCCAGCAAGTCTGTCATTTAGAATAGAAGGAGAGATAAAGGTCTTCCCAAACAAACAAAAACTGAAGGAATTTGTCACCACTAAACCAGCCCTACAAGAGATCCTAAGGGGGACCCTGTGAGACAAAGTACCAGAGACATCACTACAAGCATAAAACATACAGACATCACAATGACTCTAAACCCGTATCTTTCTATAATAACACTGAATGTAAATGGATTAAATGCGCCAACCAAAAGACATAGGGTATCAGAATGGATAAAAAAACAAGACCCATCTATTTGCTGTCTACAAGAGACTCATTTTAGACCTGAGGACACCTTTAGATTCAGAGTGAGGGGATGGAGAACTATTTATCATGCTACTGGAAGCCAAAAGAAAGCTGGAGTAGCCATACTTATATCAGACAAACTAGACTTTAAATTAAAGGCTGTAACAAGAGATGAAGAAGGACATTATATAATAGTTACAGGGTCTATCCATCAGGAAGAGCTAACAATTATAAATGTCTATGCGCCGAATACCAGAGCCCCCAAGTATATAAAACAATTACTCATAAACAGAAGCAACCTTATTGATAAGAATGTGGTAATTGCAGGGGACTTTAACACCCCACTTACAGAAATGGATAGATCATCTAGACACACGGTCAATAAAGAAACAAGGGCCCTGAATGAGACATTGGATCAGATGGACTTGACAGATATATTTAGAACTCTGCATCCCAAAGCAACAGAATATACTTTCTTCTCGAGTGCACATGGAACATTCTCCAAGATAGATCATATACTGGGTCACAAAACAGCCCTTCATAAGTTTACAAGAATTGAAATTATACCATGCATACTTTCAGACCACAATGCTATGAAGCTTGAAATCAACCACAGGAAAAAGTCTGGAAAACCTCCAAAAGCATGGAGGTTAAAGAACACCCTACTAACGAATGAGTGGGTCAACCAGGCAATTAGAGAAGAAATCAAAAAATATATGGAAACAAACGAAAATGAAAATACAACAATCCAAACGCTTTGGGACACAGCGAAGGCAGTCCTGAGAGGAAAATACATTGCAATCCAGGCCTATCTCAAGAAACAAGAAAAATCCCAAATACAAAACCTAACAGCACACCTAAAGGAAATAGAAGCAGAACAGCAAAAGCAGCCTAAACCCAGCAGAAGAAGAGAAATAATAAAGATCAGAGCAGAAATAAACAATATAGAATCTAAAAAAACTGTAGAGCAGATCAATGAAACCAAGAGTTGGTTTTTTGAAAAAATAAACAAAATTGACAAACCTCTAGCCAGGCTTCTCAAAAAGAAAAGGGAGATGACCCAAATAGATAAAATCATGAATGAAAATGGAATTATTACAACCAATCCCTCAGAGATACAAACAATTATCAGGGAATACTATGAAAAATTATATGCCAACAAATTGGACAACCTGGAAGAAATGGACAAATTCCTGAACACCCACACTCTTCCAAAACTCAATCAGGAGGAAATAGAAAGCTTGAACAGACCCATAACCAGCGAAGAAATTGAATCGGTTATCAAAAATCTCCCAACAAATAAGAGTCCAGGACCAGATGGCTTCCCAGGGGAGTTCTACCAGACATTTAAAGCAGAGATAATACCTATCCTTCTCAAGCTATTCCAAGAAATAGAAAGGGAAGGAAAACTTCCAGACTCCTTCTATGAAGCCAGTATTACTTTGATTCCTAAACCAGACAGAGACCCAGTCAAAAAAGAGAACTACAGGCCAATATCCCTGATGAATATGGATGCAAAAATTCTCAATAAGATACTAGCAAATCGAATTCAACAGCATATAAAAAGAATTATTCACCATGATCAAGTGGGATTCATTCCTGGGATGCAGGGCTGGTTCAACATTCGCAAATCAATCAACGTGATACATCACATTAACAAAAAAAAAGAGAAGAATCATATGATCCTGTCAATCGATGCAGAAAAGGCCTTTGACAAAATCCAGCACCCTTTCTTAATAAAAACCCTTGAGAAAGTCGGGATAGAAGGAACATACTTAAACATCATAAAAGCCATTTATGAAAAGCCCACAGCTAACATCATCCTCAACGGGGAAAAACTGAGAGCTTTTTCCCTGAGATCAGGAACACGACAGGGATGCCCACTCTCACCGCTGTTGTTTAACATAGTGCTGGAAGTTCTAGCATCAGCAATCAGACAACAAAAGGAAATCAAAGGCATCAAAATTGGCAAAGATGAAGTCAAGCTTTCGCTTTTTGCAGATGACATGATATTATACATGGAAAATCCGATAGACTCCACCAAAAGTCTGCTAGAACTGATACATGAATTCAGCAAAGTTGCAGGATACAAAATCAATATACAGAAATCAGTTGCATTCTTATACACTAACAATGAAGCAACAGAAAGACAAATAAAGAAACTGATCCCATTCACAATTGCACCAAGAAGCATAAAATACCTAGGAATAAATCTAACCAAAGATGTAAAGGATCTGTATGCTGAAAACTATAGAAAGCTTATGAAGGTAATTGAAGAAGATTTAAAGAAATGGAAAGACATTCCCTGCTCATGGATTGGAAAAATAAATATTGTCAAAATGTCAATACTACCCAAAGCTATCTACACATTCAATGCAATCCCAATCAAAATTGCACCAGCATTCTTCTCGAAATTAGAACAAGCAATCCTAAAATTCATATGGAACCACAAAAGGCCCCGAATAGCCAAAGGAATTTTGAAGAAGAAGACCAAAGCAGGAGGCATCACAATCCCAGACTTTCGCCTCTACTACAAAGCTGTCATCATCAAGACAGCATGGTATTGGCACAAAAACAGACACACAGACCAATGGAATAGAATAGAAACCCCAGAACTAGACCCACAAACATATTGGCCAACTCATCTTTGACAAAGCAGGAAAGAACATCCAATGGAAAAAAGACAGCCTCTTTAACAAATGGTGCTGGGAGAACTGGACAGCAACATGCAAAAGGTTGAAACTAGACCACTTTCTCACACCATTTACAAAAATAAACTCAAAATGGATAAAGGACCTAAATTTGAGACAGGAAACCATCAGAACCTTAGAGGAGAAAGCAGGAAAAGACCTCTCTGACCTCAGCCGTAGCAATCTCTTCCTCGACACATCCCCAAAGGCAAGGGAACTAAAAGCAAAAGTGAATTACTGGGACCTTATGAAGATAAAAAGCTTCTGCACAGCAAAGGAAACAACCAACAAAACTAAAAGGCAACCAACGGAATGGGAAAAGATATTTGCAAATGACATATCGGACAAAGGGCTAGTATCTAAAATCTATAAAGAGCTCACCAAACTCCACACCCGAAAAACAAATAACCCAGTGAAGAAATGGGCAGAAAACATGAATAGACACTTCTCTAAAGAAGACATCCGGATGGCCAACAGGCACATGAAAAGATGTTCAGCGTCGCTCCTTATCAGGGAAATACAAATCAAAACCACACTCAGGTATCACCTCACGCCAGTCAGAGTGGCCAAAATGAACAAATCAGGAGACTATAGATGCTGGAGAGGATGTGGAGAAACGGGAACCCTCTTGCACTGTTGGTGGGAATGCAAATTGGTGCAGCCGCTCTGGAAAGCAGTGTGGAGGTTCCTCAGAAAATTAAAAATAGACCTACCCTATGACCCAGCAATAGCACTGCTAGGAATTTATCCAAGGGATACAGGAGTACTGATGCATAGGGGCACTTGTACCCCAATGTTCATAGCAGCACTCTCAACAATAGCCAAATTATGGAAAGAGCCTAAATGTCTATCAACTGATGAATGGATAAAGAAATTGTGGTATATATACACAATGGAATACTATGTGGCAATGAGAAAAAATGAAATATGGCCTTTTGTAGCAACGTGGATGGAACTGGAGAGTGTAATGCTAAGTGAAATAAGCCATACAGAGAAAGACAGATACCATATGGTTTCACTCTTATGTGGATCCTGAGAAACTTAACAGGAACCCATGGGGGAGGGGAAGGAAAAAAAAAAAAAAAAGAGGTTAGAGTGGGAGAGAGCCAAAGCATAAGAGACTGTTAAAAACTGAGAACAAACTGAGGGTTGATGGGGGGTGGGAGGGAGGGGAGGGTGGGTGATGGGTATTGAGGAGGGCACCTTTTGGGATGAGCACTGGGTGTTGTATGGAAACCAATTTGTCAATAAATTTCATATATATAAAAAAAATAAATAAATAAATAAACATTAAATTTTAATTTAAAAATGTCATCCAGAAAATGAATACAGTAGTTCCCCCTTATCCATGGGAGATACATTCCAAGACTCCCAGTGGATGCGTAAAGTCATGGACAGTACCAAGCCTTATATATACTATGCTTTTTCCTATAATTACATACCATGGTAAGCTAATTTATCAATGAGGTACAGTAAGAGTTTAAGAATAATACCTAATAATAAAATAGAATAATTATAGCCATATCCTAGAATAAAATTTATGTGAGGGGGGTCTCTTGCTCTCAAAATATCTTACTATACTGCATTCACCCTTCTTCTTGTGATGATGTGAGATGAGAAAATGCCTATGTGATGAGGTCAAGAGAAGTGAATGGCATAGGCAGTGTGACAGTGTTAGGTTACTATTAACCTTCTGACAATTTGTCAGAAGAAGTAACATCTGTTTCCCAACCATCGTTAACCATGGGTAACTGAAACTATGGAAAGTGAAACTGTAGATAAGAGGGAATTACTGTAACATGCAAATTTTAGTCTTCATTGATCCAAACTGCCTTTCCCCCAAGCAATCAAGCAATCATGTCATTAAAAAATTAAGCACTTATGTTGCACCCAATTAATAACCAGAGCAAACAGTAATCATGCTAATGATAGAATATACAGTTCAAGAACTAACTGAAATTGGCATAAGCAATTGGGTAAGCATTTATTTTATCTAATTTGTTTACATGATGATTACTCATGGCCACATCCCATAGACTTTAGAGTCAAAATCCTTATGTTCAATTGCCTGCTCCACCATTTAGTCTCTGGGTGATCTTGAGTAAGATAAAATTATATATAGTTTTTGTGAGGAATTTTTGTTTGTTTGTTTGTTTAAGTAGGCTTCACGCCCAGCATAGAGTACAGTGTGGGACTTGAACTCATGACCCTGAGATCAAGATCTGAGCTAGGAACAAGATGCTTAACCAGCTGAGCCACCCAGGCACCCCTTCTTGTAAGGATTAAATAAACTATAAATATAAATTAGAGTATCTGGACCAAAGATTTCATTAAATAGTAACAATTTTTATTAAAACTTATTTTTATTTGTTTCAGTGTTTGTTTTTGCTTCTCAACTTTACTTCTTCCTTGACTATCATCTGGCTTCGCCTCAAACTGCAATTTTAAGAAATAAACTTCTAGATAATACACTGGCCTCCCTAGACAATCGTTTCTCCACAGTTAGGATTATTACTACTTAGAGAATCAGACACATTACTACAAAATTATAATGCGAAACATGGTATTGTGAAGAAGAAAAAGTAGTTGGTATAGATCATTCTTTTGAGCAGCTTAGCAGTTAAGAAAAAATTGTGTTAGGATAGAGATGTATTATTCATAGAGGGAAAGGAGCAAACGGAGAGGGTAGGAAAGGGAGAAAACGGGACATTATAAAAGAGGAGAAAAATTAAAGTGCAAAATGGAGGAAATACTGATAGAGTAAGCTTCTAGAAAAAATAGAAATGAATGGAATCAAGAGTGCATATCAATGGATCAGTCCTAGAAAGAAAGTGTAACATCTTCTGAGAAATGACAAAAAAGGAGCTAATGGGTGACGATATAGAGAAAGCATTACCTGAGAAAGAAGCTGAAGAAGTAAGTTGTCAAATAAAACATGGGACACCTGGTTACATTTAAATTTCAGATATATAATGCATACTTTTTTAGTATAAGTATCTTCCTAATGTTGCCTGGGAAATACCTATACTTAAAAAATGGATAGTTTATATGCAATTCAAATTTAACTGGGCTCCTGTATTTTTCCTTGCCTAATCTAGCAACTCTATGAGGAAATTCACTTTTTATGATCCCTTTATATTCAGAGAAGCCAGCTATATGAAAACCTGCTTGGGGAAGAGATGGAGACATGAAAGTGGGAAGGAGTGTTAACAGCCATGGTGAAGCTATGCATCATGATCTACTTACTCAGCATAGAATTTTCAAACAATTAGGTGAGAGACACTGACTTTCTAGGCCAAATGTTCTCTGGTGTTAAGGAATCAATTCAAATATTGAGGGTTCTTTGCACATCATCTTCCAGTAGGTCAACATCGAGCACTATTTTTCATTCTCATTTTCCACATTTAATTCCCTTCAATATTGAGACCAGAATTAGTTTCCTCAGTGTCCTTGGTGCCTAAGAAAATAAAATTCTTTTGATCTCAACTCAGGTCTAAGAAGTTCTTTTTAACTACCCTTCAGAGTATCCCAGGCACTGAATTAAAGACTTCCCAGGATCCTTCTAAGAATGACTTTTTGCAATCTCTCTTAATGCCTTGTTTTGTTCTGCCTGGAAAAGTTCCTTTCTTAGTGGCTGGCCACTTGGAAATCTTCCTTCACCACCTGCTTGATTCTGCTCAGTTAATAATTCCTAATCTGGCTACTTCCAGGCATCTCTGATCCTGAGTATTCCCTTACCCACTGTATCCCACATTCTGAAAGCCCCAGGGTCTCTAAAGTCATACCCCCGCACATCTCCACCCCTGGGGTCACCACCTGGATGCCCGGCACACAGAATAGTTTCTTCAGTATTTGGGGGCTGACTACTTGGTCACCATACCCCAGGAGGTCAAAACACCATTCAGTTACAGCCTTATCATATGTTAAAGTTGTATTTAACTTCAATGGAAAAATACTTAATAAGTAACTTTCAGAAATTGTAGATGCAGGATGAGGAGATACACTGAAACTCTCAAACAACATGGTAGGCTATCTCTCTCCTGGAATGACTTGTCATGTAACACCCTAACTCTAATGCAAGAGCTAGAAAAGTCTCCCTTACGAGGTTAAATTCCAGGAAGAATTTGTTCTAAGAGCACCTGATGCAACCTACCTAAGGGTTCATTTTTATCTTGATGCTTCTGGTAACTCTCTATTAATGTTTATGATACTCAACCCCACAACATATAATTGAACTATTCATGAAGCTTTAATCTTCTTTTTAGATTAGGAGGAAGTACTAATTCATCAGAAAGAATGTCAGACTTGTAGTACACCAGATTTAAAAAAAAAAAAAAAATCCCCAGTTTTCTGGTCACTTGAACACTGTCCTCTGAATCTTTAAACTTTTCAACTGAAGGCCAAACTCTGAGATGGGCTGTTGAAGAAGACATTTTTAGAATGTATTTTAAAATCTCTCACCAGATGTCAAAACTCCATTTTTGAAGATTTCTGAGAGAAAATAAAATAATTATTTTTTGATTGTATAAAACACATGTGATTTTAAATATATAAAATATTAATTATAACTCTTTGAGGCAGAGCCTTAAAAAATATGGGAGGAAGACAACAGGGACTGTCACCAGGTTCTCAAATTCTGCATCTGTGTCTATGAATTTGGTATTTCTCCAGTTACACTTAGGTACCCTGCCACTAAAATGGTATTCTTCCAACTTGAGGGAGGCAATTGTGAGGAAAAAAATAATTTTTTTTAATTTCAAATTATTTTTGTGCATGTATGTGCATGTGAGAGACAGAGACAGAGAAGGAGACAGTATGTATTTGGTATTAGCTTCTATTCATATATACTAGAATATAATATAGATTATTTGACTAACATGAAATTCTATTTGAATTTAAGTAAAACAAGCCATCACAGCCTTTTCTGTTTCTCTGCAAAGAGCTTCAAGAGTCCAATGATCTCTGCTATCTGCTTGTAAAAAACTGAAAAGAACATAGTCAGGGGCTAGGAACTTGGGTTTGACTCCTAGTTTTGCACTATTTCACTATGTGGCCTTAAGCAAATTCATGTATTTCTATAGACCCTAATTTCCCCAAATATAAAATAAGGATTTGGGTTACGTCAGTGGATTTTGAATTTTTTTTTTTAATTTAAGAAAGCAATTTTAAAACAAAATCGTACCAAGAAATATAAGATAAAAGCAAAACATCTTTGAATGGTAGGGGTAAAAAGGAAGAGTCCAAAATCACCCAAAACTTTGTCTTGATAAAGACAAACTCTCATTCCCAGAGAATCCCACACAACCATTGTTATTACATATTATTTATGCCTATTTTAATCATGTGGCTAAATAAACTTTAAAATCTTCTCCAGTTTTATCAAGAAACTATTTTATTAAATGCAAATATACTATAATAAAGATACTATATGTGGTCTATTGAGTCAATACAATTAAGCAAGACTGTAAATAAAATCCCACACATCACATGTCTGAATATTTAAGACTTAGTAATCAGCATTTTTAGTCAAAATTATACAAATAGCTATTTTTTCCCTATAGGTGGGAATTTTCTCAACAAATGCTGAAAATGACAGCAATTCTAATAACACCCACATAATTGTGACCTTTTGGCTACAGCCTCCCTCACCATTATTCCCATAAGTCTGTCTACATTTATAAAGCCCTAGCTCTTATATTAAACCCCTTCATTCCCCTCCTATTTGAATCAAGATTGGAATTATGTTGGTATGGGAAAATGAAAATGTTCTAAGAATAAGGGTCTGAATTGGTTCTCTGATTGATTAAATCTAAAAACAGCAATGATGCCACAAAGGTTATGTAACTTTGGAGAATTGAAGAGACTCTTAAGAGTACACTCATCTAAAGTATATTTAAGGCAAAGCATATGGCAGAGAAAAAAAAAGAAGCAAACACAGGAAGCATTGGGGGCCAACAGACTTGCAGGCTCAGCCACTCAGGTTCCTTTCTGAACCACCCAGGATGAGCCTCATTTCTGGACTATGAGCCACCATACGTCTGGATATGTATGAGAATTCTCAGTTCAGGAGGGCTCTGGCAAAAATTTCCAGAGGGGTCTTCTACGCCCTATTTATCCTAGAGACAAACCCAGGTTATGTAACTGGTTAAACCAGCCATAAGTCATCCAACCTGCATGTCCCTAAAGAACATTAAAAAACTGGCCCTGGCCTCTACCAAGGAAATTTTGCACTTTTAACAGCACATTAAAAAATCACTACCTAGCCTATCTCATCCTTATCTTGCCTAAGTGTCAATACCAGACTTCAGATTTCCCAGAGATAAGCAGAGTTCTGTCCCTGTCCAAAAGCAAGATAATTGTATTTTACAAAAACATCATTGGCACAGGAAAATAAGACACGGGTAGCCTTTGACATGGATTGGTAAAACAAACAAACAAAATACTGCGTTCTGGAGAACTACAGAGATTAATGCCACTGTCAAGGACAGGAAAAATGGTGGCGAGGTTATGCCTATCAAACTCCACATCAACTCACCTCTCTGGACTATGCAGAAGCCAGATGAATTTTAGAGAATTACAATGGATTATCATAAATTAATCAAGGAGTGACTCCAATAGCAGCTACTGTTCCAGCAAATCAGCACAACCCCTAATACCTGATGTGAAGTTAGTGATTTGGTACAATTTTTTCTCTCTCTATTCCTTTAAGAAATGAAGGAATTGCAACAAACTTCCTCTGCCTTCATTCAGGAATACATTAACTTTCCAGTCTACAGTTTCAATCTAGGCTGTATGGAAGTTGACCATCTGGCCATTTCACAGATTATGACGTAAATTCACTAAATTGAATGCAGACCAACCTGGTGAGCAAGGAATAACAAATACCCTAGATCAGTATAACTCAAAGTGTAGTCTGCAGACCAATTTGTCGCTAATATGCAATAGGTTAATTATAAAAATTTACAGTGAGATATAAAAATTTAGAGGGGCGCCTGGGTGGCTCAGTTGATTAAGCGTCCGACTTTGGCTCAGGTCATGATCTCACAGTCCATGGGTTCAAGCCCTGCATCAGGCTCTGTGCTGACAGCTCAGAGTTATCAGCTCCCTCTATCTCTACCCCTCCCCCACTCATGTTCTGTCTCTCTCTGACTCTCAAAAATAAATAATTAAAAATTTAAACGAAGTATTTAGAAATTATATAGAAATTTGATAGCATAATTTGTTGAACCTAATATTAAAAAATTTAAACTTGTATGCCCTATGTGTTTATAATTTTATTTTTTAGCTATTCATTTTTTGCTGTATTTTACAAAAGTAGCAGTCTTGAAATGGAGTGGAAATTTTATTTTTTTTTTCAACGTTTATTTATTTTTGGGACAGAGAGAGACAGAGCATGAACGGGGGAGGGGCAGAGAGAGAGGGAGACACAGAATCGGAAACAGGCTCCAGGCTCTGAGCCATCAGCCCAGAGCCTGCCGCGGGGCTCGAACTCACGGACCGCGAGATCGTGAAGTCGGACGCTTAACCGACTGCGCCACCCAGGCGCCCCTGGAGTGGAAATTTTAAAAGAAAAAAAAAAGTTGGAGAAATATTGCCCAAAGCAGGGATCAACAAACTATTGGGAGCCTGTTTTTACATGGCTCATGAGCCAAGAACGATTGTTTATATTTTAAAGAATTGTTAGAAGGAGAAGGAAAAGAAGGAGGGGGAAGAAGAGGAGAAGAAGAAGGAGGAATAGTAGTAGTGCTATTGTGACAAAGAATGTTATATATGTTATATGATCTGCTAAGCCTAAAATATTTAATATCTGGCCCTTCACAGAAAAACTGTTTCCAATCCCTACCCTAGATACCTTGGTAAGACACATGTATGACAAAGCATAAGAAATAAACCCCTCAGTAACTCAGAGTTCTGTAACTTGAGTAAGGTTTCTAGAGTTCCAATGCATGTCAACATATCAGATCTGAGGTGAGGGACAAGCTGGTATATCTGGAACGTACTACCACTAAGAAAGAAACACCATGCCTACTAGGCCTCTTGTTTCTTCTTTTTTTCTTTTTAGTTTATTTATTTATTTATTTATTTAGTTAGTTAGTTAGTTAGTTAGTTTATTTTATTGAGAGAGAGAGAGAGAGCACATGCAAAAGAGTTGGGGAGAGGCAGAGAGAGAGAGAGAGAGATGGAGAGACAGAATCCCAAGCAGACTCCACTCTGTCAGCTCAGAGCCTGACACGGGGCTCAAATTCATAAACCATGAGATCATGACCTGAGCCAAAATCAAGAGTCAGACACTTAAGCAACTGAGCCACGCATGCACCCCAAGGATTCCTTGAATTTTGAAGACAACATATGTCAGATTTGGGCATGAAAGTTGCTTGGACATATTTACCAAGTAACTTACACGATTTCTACTTTTTAGTGGAGTCCAGAGAGCAGGCCCTGCCATGGGTCCACACCCATGCAAGCCTCTCTGCTTCTTGTGCCTTATAATGAAGCTGTTCCCACGGTACATGAGGTATCTGTGATGCATATGGTGCATGGAGTCCTTGGCATGGCACTATTGATGAATCATCATGCAGACCCTTGGGATTCTAGAGTAACTCATGCCCTCTTCTGCAGAAGGCAGAACCATTCTCCTCTGAAACACAGCTTCTTTGTACTTGGTGCCCTGAATAACTGATATGAGCCACAGAGTTACTATGGAACCCAACCTGTTCATCACATGCAGTGGTATCTGAATCACGAAGCCATAAACACTGATGAGGGTGGAAGCAGTCCATCACCAAGTGTTAGTGGCATATGAGAAACTGGGCTCCAGATGGTCCTGAAGGCACACATAAGCTGCATGAGCATGTCTCTCAGGGTGCCTACTTCTGTTTCATTGTCTCTTCTCCCTCACCTTACATGTGGCCTCATGGAGACTCCCCTATTACCAGTTTACCAAGAGAAAACAGTTGGGCACGGTTCACAAATGGTCCCAAAAGATAATCTAAAACCACCCAAAAATGGAAGGCAGTAGTGGCCTTTGAAGGGTCGTTGTTTCATGGATATCTTCCCTGTAGATAGAATTTTGAGTTGTTATTTGGTTTGTCTGGAAGACAAGATTGCCTAGGAAATGGAAATATAAGTCCACACTTTTATGTGTGCAGACACCAACGATTTAGCTGAGTGAGTGGTCAGGGATTTGAAAAGAGCCAGATTCAAAAATTGAAAATCTGCTTAGGAGAAAAGGTATGTGGACAGATCTTTCAAGAAGGTCACAGAGTTTGAGGGGTATTGTGTCTCATGTAACCACAGCAGCACAAACAGCAGAGGAGACTTCAAAAATCAGATGTATGAAACGTTCCATTTTGTGAGTAGTATCATGGCTGGAGTTATGGACATTATGTAGAGTCTCAAACATAAGAATTTGCATTCACCACGGCTAATGTGGCTATATCCACTGCTAAGGGAACAATTTATCACTTCATCAGTTCTGAGTCCCCAGTAGGCAGGAAACTATGATAAACTTGCTTAGGGCAAAAGGGACTATCAGTAATGGAAGTCAGAAGTTGTGAGTATCAAGAATGGCCATGCAACAAGTTGTAGAAAAAGGGCTAGAAACTGTCTATATTTTCTTTATTCTTTGATATATATATACATTTGCATAAATTAACCTTCTTCTCCATCCTCCATTGTTAAACATAAAATATGCTCCTATGGGTTGACTCTACATTTCAATATTCAAGTCATAGAATATCAGAAGTGGATAAAATGGCATAGGAGCCTTTGTACTTTCCCTTCCGGGAGAATGAATGTGTCTGCACTTGAATCAAGGTTAGTTGTATTAGACTAGTTAGAAATGAGACATTATATTTGTCATCACTCAGAAATTAAATGAAGGGGCTGCTTGGGTGGCTCAGTCGGTTGACTTTTCGAATCTTGGTTTTCAGCTCAGGTAATGATATCATGGGGCCTTGCACTGGACTCTGCCCTGACAGGGCAGAGCCTGCTTGGGATTCTATCTCTGCCCCTCCCTCACTCCCATGCACATGCTCGCTCGCTCTCTCTCTCTCTCTCTTTCTCTCAAAACAAATAAACTTAAAAAAAAAGAAATTAAATACAGGGAGAAGTGCTGAGTTAGTAAAGGGGTCAATTTTTTTCAATTGCTTTTTGTTAACTTAGTACAGCACTATCCCCTCCTTTGCAATGCAGAAGATTAGCCAGGAACTGTATTTTTGAAGATCTCCTATTTTGATGGCTTTGGGTTAGAGCTGGCCAATGAGGGAAACTCTCGTGGTATTTTGCAGGCAGACTAGAGAAGAAATTCTTGAGATCTCTTAGAAGTTCATAGAAACCCAATTCATGATATTTTTGGGACTTCGTGATAACCAGATTGATGGCTGGATGAGGGATATTCAGGACTTCCCAGACATCCCAGATGCACCCACATTTTTGTGATTGTCTGACAGTTGGTAGGAGCTTTCCCAAAGATGCCGAGGTTGCAGCAGTTTCCTGGCTGCAATCACACACTTTTAAGAATCACACACTTTAGTGCTTCAGGCTGAGGTCATTAGTGACTATTCCTGCTGTAGACTTCCCAGCACTCACTCTCTCCACTCTTGCCACAATCATGTAAACTCGAATTCCTTTGATTGATATTTTCTTCCCCATAATACCTAAAGTGGCTCTGTTTTCCTCACTAAATCCAGATAGATACAAAATTGTTTGCCTTTCCTTTTATCTGTGTACCTTTTGCCCTCAAATTCTGATTTCCAAAAGCACAGTCCATCTGTGATGACACTGGCAGAAGCATGACTCACACACTTTTATGGCATTTGGATATGGCTACCTTTTGTTTTGAAAATATAGGGCAAGATATGGAGAGGTACTTCTCCGAGACCTGAACAGTATTATGCCATGAGAATGAATGTTCATAGTTTTTCAGACTGCACTGTGCCTGTGCTGAGTCCTGAATCCCAAGCAACAGAAATTATCACATGTTCTTAAATGAATATATTCTCTGTGTGTTTGTGTGACACACAGGGACCTCTAAAGTTCAGGGCCTCCAATGGTGGGTCTGTCTTGTCCCAATCTAAAGGCAGTTATAAGAGTGAAGGTCATCAGTCCAGGAAGACTGCAAAGGAACATATATAGACGTTATGTCCTCTAGTCTATATGTTGCCATCATTTTAAAAGCTGCCACGGTGAGAAACTGGAATGTATTGCTTACACATTTATGTAAAGCCACTGAAATACATGGAGTGATTCATTCATGTTGTTGCATAAATAAAAGCAACTGACATGAAATTAGTCACAAGAGCACTAAGTCACACTTTCCCTTTATTACTTACATCAGAGGCCCAAAGGTATATATACCCTCAGAGTGATTCACTGGTGGTAAAAAAGCCCACCAACTATTTTAGGCCTTTTAGAATTATACATCAAAAATGCTTATAATAAATATGCTTAAAGTAGCCAATGGAGAAACCAACCAAGCTACATAAATGCTGCAGTGCATTTGTGGGACTTTTCCTACTGAATCTGTGTTATCTAAGCCCATACAGAAGACATCAATTTCTGTCCCAGCAGTAAAGAAGATTTCAGGTTCATTTTAATCCTAAGATTAAAGGGATAGAGGAGATGCTGAGAGATCTTCAAGTTCATCAAGATTAGACTTAAATTGTTCCAAGGAGAACAGAATCCAATCTCTTTAGACTCTCTAGGGAAGGGATATTCAACTTCCTCTGCTACTATTCTCACTGTTGGGTATCATTTGAATGCTTCCTTGTAACTCTAACATAAATCAATTCTGTTGCTATTTCCTGTCCTTTGTCCCACACTAGATAGGACAGTTTACATCCTCTTTGTCAATGAATGCTCTGAGATTAATTTATATGTATATAAAATGCATATGTGACCCTGAAGCCTAGATTCATTTCTGCAACACCCATCTTATGAGCACCTCCTACGTTACTGTTGCTGTGCTAAGCACTGGGAAAGAAACAAAAGAAGTTCATAACCTAAACTGTGAACCTAAAACCACATTTAACCTTTGTAGCTCTTTATGGTTTATAAAGTGCTTTCATTCTCTTGATAACATTTGAACTTTGTAAAACTCATCTAACATTTTCCAGGATTACTCTCTCAGTAATACAACCCGAGACATAACAAAGAAGTGAGGGATCTTGGCTGTTATCCCATATCTTTCAATTCTTTGTCCAAGGCTCTTTCTATTATGCCTGTTTTACGAATACTCTTCTCAGTGAAATGAAGGCTGAAGCCATCACCCAGCACATCTGAGATGCAAGTCTGGACCCCATTGCTGCAATCAGTCAATCCAGGTATCAATCTTGCCATCCAACTTATTCATCCTACATGTTCGGTATAAGAAGACATACATATCCAAAGTATAGTGAATGGTATGTTTTCTGAACATTTCGCGGGAAATGAAGGAGAGGGTACAGATCATCTACTAGGACTTAGTAGAAATTAGAAGGGACTATTTTTCCCCAGTTTTTTTTTTTTTTTTGTGGCCACTTAGCCAATCAGTGGTCCATTCTTCCTTGCTCTCCTTTAGTTTCTTCTGTTTTGTTGCAGCAGTATCTACACTGCCCACAAGTGATCCTCACTACTCCATGAAACAATCCTGGCAGGTATACTCGAATACCCATTTTGACCAGGGTGCTGTAATTAGAGATCATTTGGTTGTGAGTAACAAAAAATAGTCTTAAACTTCCTTAAACAAAAATCATAATTATGACCACTTCATTCCCACCACATACCAAAACAGGAAGTGGAAAAGCAAGTCACAAGGTTACTTTACAATTTCTCCAAGCACTGACTCAGTGGATGCCACAATACTATCACCCTCTGCAGAATAGTTTTCTCTGCTTCTCCCAGCAGAATTAAGATACTTCATGAAAGCCAGACAGCAACTTTAACTTTAAGCACCTACCAGAAACTGCCAACAGTTCTCACATCCTGTGAGAAAAAAATCTGGTTGACTCAGCATATACCAGCCAAGTCAGATGCCCAATAAACCATGGCCCAAATTATATAACCCATTTCTACCTGGCAGAAGTGATGCAGTTGTATCAAGATACAATTGTCTCAAAAAAGGGGCCTTGGAATCTGACTTCAGCTCAGGTCATGATTTCACAGTTTATGAGGTCAAGTCCCACACTGGGTGAGCTCAAGCCCTGCTTTGGGTAAAACACAAGCCCTGGATGAGCTTTGCTTCTCTCTCAATCCCTCTCTCTCTCTGCCCCTCGTTCACTTGCACCCTCTCCCCCCCCCCACAAAAAAATAAACAAAAATAAACTTGGATACAATTGACAAATGGGCAAAACATATACATAAGCCAAACATTTAAAGCCTATACTTCTCAGGCACCTGGGTGGCTCAGTCAGTTAAATGTCCAACTCTGGCTCAGGTCATGATCTCATGGTTCATGAGTTCGAGTCTCGCATCGGGCTCTGTGTTCACAGCTCAGAGCCTGGAGCCTGCTTTGGATTCTGTGTCTCCCTCTCTGTCTCTATGTCTCTCTGCCCTTCCTCCACTCATGCTCGCTCTCTCTTTCACTCTCTTTCTCAAAAATAAATATTTAAAAAAATTTAAAGCCTATACTTCTGAATTTGAGAGATCAATATCTATTCAATCAGTTAGCTCTTCAGTCAACAAATAGAAGTTTTTGCTCTGCAGAAGGCTCCATGGTGAAGAAATAAAAACTCAAACATGTATGCTGCACAAAGACAATCTGTCTAGTAGAGTAAAGCATACAGACAAATAAGATAGAATGCCGTGTTTCTCTAATGAGACCATCTCAGTGTTCCAGTGATTCCATGGAAGTTCTTTATGACAGTTTTAAAATACCGCCTTTGTATTTTGTTGGGAGTCTAAAAATATAATCTATTCTGGATTACCTAGATAAATACCTAGTAAACCATGTTTTGCCACAGACTTTCATTGGTTAAGTCTGATTAGTGTCTATTTATTTATGAGGTAAATAAAAATAAAATAAAAATAAAATAAAATGATCACCTTAAGTAACCACTTTAACTTTGAACTATTTAATCAAACATTTCTTACATTGGGATCCAGATATATTTTGGGGGCCTTGAGGTTCCTCAAGTTTAAGAAGCACTGATATAAGGAGAAAGTTAGTAAAGTGTTGCCAGTTAGTGAACCTCTTGTATGAATTATATATTTTTAGAAAGATTTTATAAAATTTCATACTTAACCTTAAAGTAATCACTTGAAGTTGGTTATTACCCTTATTGTGTAGGTAAGGAAACTAAAATCTGTAAAAGCTAAGCAGTTTTTCCAAAGGTCACAGAGATGGCCAAGTAGGAGCTATAATGATAATCCAAGTATACCTCGTACTATCTCATCTATGTCTTTTCTTCTACATCATGTTGGCTAAGGAGAGGGAACATTATATAAATTTTTATATGGTATCTAGGTACAGAGAAGGTAATTCTGGCAAAATCCGAAATGCTAAAAACCATAGGGGCATCTAGAGAACAAAGATTATTTGAATCTGGCAAATGTAGTGGGCATGAAAGTAGGGTTGCCAGATTTAGCAAATAAAAATATAGGACACTCAGTCTCAGTTACATTTAAATTTCAGATAAACAATGAGTCATTTTTATAGTACGAATGTTTTCCATATACATATATATGTATATATTATTTATATATATATATATATATATATATATATATATATATATACACACACACATATATATATGATACATTCATACCAAAAAATGACTCATTGCTTATCTGAAATTCAAATTAACTGGATATCCTATATACTAATCTGGCAATCCTCCATGAAAGGAGGTAGGTGGGTGTAAGCAGGAGTGGTAGAGATAAATGGACCTGAAGACTGTCAAATGGCTAAGATTAGACTTTATTCTCCAGACAAAGGGGAATCAATTGGAATATCTGAGGGAAACAGCAACATGATCAGATTTGTGTTTCAGGAAGATTAATCTGTCTAGAAAAGGTAAAACAAATTAGAAACATGAAGTGTTAGAGGTAGCAGTTCAGAGGAGAGGAATGAAAACCTGAATTATGAGAGTGGCAGTAGGATAGAGGTGCTGAGGTAGATCTGAGTGACGTAACAGAGGTAGCATCATCACATTAGGTAAGCCCAAATTGGCCAGCGAAATGTGCCTATCTGGATTTGTAGAACTAACAAACTCCTTTGGGAAAAAAAATAGGTACCATTGTCAATATTTCTATTTTAAAACACGTACTTGAAATGCCTCTTGGATTGTTTCCCCCACATTTGGGTGTCATTTTCCCCAGAAGCTATGTAAACAGCTCAGACTCAATCCTGAGTTCCTACACTAAATTCATGAAGTAGTTTTTCATCATGACAGTGAACCCAGAGCACACACTCAAGAGGCATATGATGGATTGAGGACAGCTTTGAGCTGCCAGTGGGAATGAAAAACAGAAGACTGAAGACTGCAGCACACCAGAGAGAAACCTTACCTTTTAGTTGTTTTTTATCAAGCATGAAGTTTGTCTTTTGCCCCAGGACTGCAGTGTTTTCCACACGGGCATAGTGGTTTATGGTCACAGTGTGGGTACCCTCCAGAGGTTACTTAAGTCATCCATCAGAGCCAGTCTTCAGTTGTCACATGGCCATCAAACAGACACCACACATACTGAAAAAGAACAGAATGTGGAGGCAGTCTTAGAATCTTTTAAAATTCTTTTTTTTTCATTTATTCAGATAATATTTATCACTATGCTCTAGAGCAGCATCATCAAACTAAAGCCCACAAGCCAAATGTGACCTCCTCTAGGCTGTTTTTATAAATAAAGTTTTATTGGAACACAGCCAAATCCATTTGTTTAGCTGCTTTTACGCCCCAATGACAGAAATCTCATGTCTTGCAAAGTCAGGAAACTTTCCTAAACAGACAGTAAACATTTGAGGCTTTCTGGGACCATTCAGTTGGTGTCAGAACTACTCTAGTCTGCATAAAAGAGTAAAAGCAACCATAGACAATGTGTAAATAAATGGCCATGGCTGTATTCCAATGTAATTTTATTTACAAAAGCAGGAGGTCAACCTGCAGCCATAATTTGTTACTCCCTAGTCTATACCATAGAGTATCTCTGGTTTATGCCTCTAGAAAATGCAGTAATAATTTCCCTCAAGAACTAACCAATGCTGGCTCAGTATTTTCTTTCTCTCTACTAGTATAGACACAGAAGTTTGACAAAACATATTTTATTTGTTTTGGTTTCTCCATTTGATGACTTATCTCTCTCGGAAATACAATTTCAACATATCACAATTAAATCTCAAGTTCATTTTATTCTCATTCAAATATTTGTTTAATTAGTATGTGTTGCCAAGAAAAGAAAACATCATTTTCATACACTTCTCATACTCATTTGACCGGAGACATTTTATGATGTTTTGTTTTATTTTGTTTTGTTTCAACATATACTTGGGTAAATTGGGTTATTTGAGTTTGGATGTAGAGTCTACCACATGATGACCTATTGCTGGCAGTTGGAAAGGAAAATAAATGACCATTTAGTAGGCACACTCTGAATGCACCCATTGCTACATCTTGAGTGATATCCATTTTATGTGGAATAATAAGTTACTAGTAATAATCCAATCACAGAAACCACAGTGGTAATTTGATAAGGGAAACTTGAATATCAGGAATTATTAACGAGTATGCAGGGAATGAATATTTTACTAGTAAAACATAAGAGAATACTAAAGAATACAGTAAAAGTAGACACAGGAGCAGCCACTACCAATGGGGCTAAAGGAGAGTACCCAAGGAAGAAACCACTCACAACGGGGCTCCACGAGGGCTGAGATTCAGATTTCCTTGGAGGGTATGGCTGTGGCCCACCGGATGACTGGTTTGTTGAGTGCCTGCAGG
Organism: Lynx canadensis; assembly: GCF_007474595.2. Lineage (NCBI taxonomy): Eukaryota > Metazoa > Chordata > Mammalia > Carnivora > Felidae > Lynx > Lynx canadensis. The sequence goes on from NC_044305.1 coordinate 112,394,192, forward strand.
CTGGGACTGGCAAGCAAAAAACCAACCACTCACTGAGGTGCCAAGATTTTCATGGAAGGCACCCACTGGGGTACCCACAGGACTTGCTAGGAAGCTCCCCAGTGAGATACCTGCAGATTCACTCAGGAACCACCCACTAGGATCCTGGAGAAACGACCTAGGAAGCCACCAGCTGGCCACTATGCCCTAGGAGCAAGAGAAAAGGCAAGGTGCTGAAACTGGAAGAGATGTCCCTCCAGCGCCCTCTACTGACAAGGCCTAGCATTGTGCAAGGTGATGAATGTATTATAGAGTTCAGCTCATGTATCACAAAGCAAGGCAAGGAAAAATGGATTCTAAGCTAAAAGTTAATAATTGATGATTGACATGAAAAAAAATTGCAATTCACAAATATGGCCTGCAAAAGCATTAATTAATCAATATACTATATTCTAGTAAAAATCCATTCATGTACCTTAATATCCCCCATATGCCAAGAACTACCCCTAAGCTCTGAATGTACACTCTCCTCTGGACTTAGTGTAGATGTCTGTTATCCACTGTGTGTTTGGCCCTAAAATTAATATGTTGAACCCTCTAACCTCCATGCTGTAGTGTGACACAAAAGCACGTCATTATTTCCAGGGTTTGTCCCATGATTTCTAAATGTGTATCTTTGCTAATGCTTTTTTCTCCAACCCTTCAAAATAAAAGATTTGATGAAATGCTACCTATTATTTAAGGTCTGGTTCAAAGTCACAGCCTTCACTGTCTGCCTTAAATTTTCCATCTGAAACTTTTATCTCTATTCTGGGGCCCATGGTACCATGTGCCAGGTTCTGTTATAGGTGCTCAGTATATAGTTGATTAAGACAAAACCCTCCATATACGGATTCACTGGAAGTGGATGAAACAGACAATAATGAAAGAAATAGGATAAAAACTCAGACAGTATTACCCCAGAAGCCAGTGAGAAAGTGCAAAATAGAAGGAATGATCATCAATGCCAAATGCTACTGAGAAATTTGATAATATAAAAACTGAAAAGAGACCACTGAGCCTGGAAAAATGGAAGTATCCTTTATAAGAGTTATTTTGGCAGAATAGTGAAAACAAAAGCCTAATTAGAGTGGATCAAAGAGACAATGAGAGATGAGGAAGAGACAGTCAGTGGGTAGAGACAGTTTTTGTTTTGCTGTAAGAGGGAGCAAATGGGATGACTGCTTGATCTAAGGTGAATGCTTTCCTATATTTTTAAGGGGAAAGACTTTATAGCATGATTTTATATTTACAGAAGAGATCTACAAGAGAAAAACTAGTAAGATGCAAAGAGAAGCCCTTAAAGAAGTAATATATCTAATAGGCAACTACAGAAACTGTAGGTTAGAATGGTGCTAGTTTAATCATGAAACAAGAAGAAAAAGAGAGGAGATAAGGATGCAAGCATAGAAAGAGATTTGGGGAGGGAAAAGAAGTCTATTCTGATAGATTCTAGTTTTTCAGGGAAGTAAGGAATAAAATTTGGGGGAGCGTTGTTAGAGTTTGGAAGACAAGGAGGTATAAACGGGTCATCTCAGAAAATAAGGTGAATTTGCTCGGCTGGCCATGAGGCGTTGCTGATGTATTTGAGAATTTAACATTGACTAGGCAGCGTGGTTGTCTTTTTCTCCAACTACACTCTGATGCTTGAGTGCAGAGGTGAGGTATCTGGAGAGTTGTGTTTAATCAATATAGAGATATCGTAAAGTAAGTATGACAGGAAAAGGGAAGGGAAAGGAGTTGAAGATATATTTAAGGGAATATTTAGTGTAATGGAGCATGTGTTCTGATCTAGATGATCAGGGAAGAGAGTACATGAGGAAAGGAATGAGTAATGTAAAAGCTACTCAGTCACAGAACTCCCAGCGGGGTCAAAGAATGGATTAAAACAGGACACTGGAATGGTACGGTTATTCCTGACAACAAGGTGTAAAATATAATGGTGGAATTGGGTAGCTGGAGTGGGATGGTGAAAAAGATTCTTGAGACTGGGGGTTAAAGAAATTTTATCCTATCTAATGGCATTAAATACTGCCCAGTCCTAGAGAGACAGGTATACATGCATATTTTCCAAAATTTAAGTTTATAGCACCTTAATGTATCAGTAATTTTTCTCACATCACTCAGGGGTCAAAAAATTAAAAATTAAAGGTAAATAAATTATCTAACTGTTCTGTTTATTATGTAGTTAGGTCCAAATAACTTAATAAATGTTTAAGTCTTTTTTTAATTTTTAAAAAATTTTTTTAATGTTTATTTATTTTTTGAGAGACAGATGGAGTGTGAGCAGGGGAGGAGCGGAGAGAGAGGGAGACACAGAATCTGAAGCAGGCTCCAGGCTGCACAGACCCCGACGTGGGGCTCGAACTCATGAACCATGAGATTGTGACATGAGCTGAAGTCGGTTGCTTAACTGACTGAGCCACCCAGGAGCCCCAATAAATATTTAAGTCTTAACAACTTAGTATTTGTTTGAAAAAATACCCATAAATTAAAAGAGAAAATAATATTTGGGCTAACTGAATAGATACATAAATTATCCCAATGAAGAGAGTGTAATGTCTTGGGAAAAATTGATCTCTTGACTAACTTGGAAATGTGATAATGCACTGCTGGCATCCACTCTCCCTTAGTACTGTGGCCACAGCGTGGGAACCCAGGGTTCCAGTCCAAGGATTGATCCCATTTGGTGTGTCCACATCTGGCATGGAGAGCCGGTTGCTGTTGTTAATTTTCTCTTAGGATAAGTATCAAGAAGAAAGGGTTCAAGAAGAAAAGCAATGTAAATAGGTTCACACAGGAAGATTTTTACTAGTTCTGGTTTCCTTTTCCTATTGGTAATAATAATAGCAATAAAATCAACTATTTGCTGACTCACTGTAGTCTTTACTTTCCCTTACACTCTCCCCATCCAATTGATTGCCCAGACCCACATGGATTTAGTCTGTTATTACTGCCTCCTAATTGAGCTCTCCTTTTGCAATCTCATCTAACATTTTAGAACTTCTTGGCTTTCTACTTAAAGATTCCCATAAAACTGTCTGATTTCCTTTTTGCACAGGTGATTCTGTCTGAGTTCTTCCTTTCTTCTGGAATGTTCCCAGCCCTATTCCTACCTGTCAAAATTGTTTCATTTCTTAGAAACCAATTTCAAACACAGCCTTTCCCATGAAGATTTTCTTGTTGCTTCATTAAATAAATATATTCATTCCCTATTCCGATCTCCTCCTCCTCCTCCTACATTTCATACTTCCCTAATATCAATAACCATGCCCAGCAGTATTATATTCCTCTGTCTACTATACTGAGAAAACAACCAGCTGATAAGCAATTCATAGACTGTGACCATATTTTAGGGAATGAGTCTAGTACAGAGATGATATATTAAACCTGAAGGTGGGGGATGATGCCTAGATGCTCTTCTTGATAAAGGTCATCTTCAGGCCTTAATTTCTGATTCAGTGAACTGCCTCACATACAAAATGACTAACATAGTGTTTAGCTCATAATAGGTGCCAAATAAATATCAGTTGTTGTTTTTTTTTTTAATAACATCTTCAGAATCCTCCTGGCCCCTCACACACAGAATGCACAGCATTTTTCATTCATTTGCATGGAAATAAAGGCCATTATAAAAGTTAGCATACTAGGAACTCAGTATAATCAACTGAATGATCCTATTTGAATCTCTAGTATGGCAAAATCTTTAAAGGATTAAATTTCCAAATCTCAGTGTCTCCCATAAGGGAGACATAATGAACCTAGTGTGTCCCAACTTGAGGAGGGAATAGTGAGAGAGACAGAGTATGTGTAAAAGAGAGAGAGAAAGAGAAAGGGGCATGTGGGGAGAGGGATTCCTTTTCTAAACCGTAAATTCTAAAATCAGACCATTATTTTGATTTTGTATTTCTGTTTCTTAGTCTGTTCAGTATTTTTTTCTTAATCTGTTCAGATTTTAGGTGGAACCATATTTGTTCTTTTTTTGTTTTGGTTTGCTTTATACTAACCTTTATTAGTTTTCTCTTAGTTTTATTTGTCCTCTCATTTTGCATTATTTCCAAATCCAATGTAATTACTACTGTCAAATAGAAATTCTACTTATGCTTTCATTTAAAAAATCAGAAGTTACTTAAACACCACAAATTGACCTAATTAAACAAGAAATGAAATTATAAAAATTGTGCATAAATTGAATCTGTGTTAATTGAATGAATGAATAAATATTGGGTTAAGTGTTCTCTAATTTAATCCTTGAGGAATAAATACATTCCTAAATATCTGGGCAAAGTGAATAATTTTTACATTGATATATCTTTTTCTTTCTAATGCAGGTTTTCACACATCAGATTTGTTTCATGCGGGATAAATCTTTTATCTCATTCCTTCCTACTTGAAATTCATTTCCATAATGACAAAATATATGCGCTGGCTTCTGAAAAAATAAAAACCATGTTTAATGAAACAAATAAAGGAGATAAATCATGAGATGCATGAATAAATTCAGTCTACAGTTTAGAAAGGGCAGCCAAATCAAGTGCGCATCTCATCTCCATTTGGAAAAGCCTTCTCTGAACACAGAAAAGAAATATAACTCTATTAAAACCTCAGACACAGGCTGCTAACCAGTTGAATACAATTTTATAGATTTTTTTATACTTGAATATGGAGAGGCTTTTGACTGTCATTTCTTCTACAAGATTTGTATAAATGAGGGATGACCGGTTGCATTGTGATATACAAATGCATTGTTCAATCTACTACTTTAGCAGTTTTGCTATGATGATGTAAAACTTACCATGACATTTCCCTTGACATAAATGCAGATCTATAAACCAGAGATTACATCTTCAAGATCACAGAGGGTTGGTGCTAACGGGATCAGAGAGACGGCTTAGTGTAATCTTTCCTTTTGTATTTTAGGATATCAAGACCCAGAGAGGTAATGACACATCCAAGATCATCCATGGTTGTTGATGTCTACACCACAGTAACTTTAGGACTCTGTCTCTTCCTCTGTCCCACAGCTGAAAACAGAAAAGGAAAATTCTAGTGCTTTCAAAATCCAACATTGAAGCTATTTTTTCCCATAATGTTACTTGAGCTACTTTGGGGTAGTTTTTGCTTGCTTGTGGTCACATAAAGCATCTTATTTTCTGAAACAAACAAACAAAAACTAAGGTGTTGTCTCAGGAACGTTTTCAAAAATAAGTGGGAAAATATATGTTGAGCATTAATATATACTGAACAGATTGCAAAGACACTGAGGAAAATCTAAAAAGAAATCATAATTTTAATAACTCCTTTTATGGGGCTTAAAATTAAAAGAAACAACTGAAATGATTATCATCTCGTAAGTGGAATAACCAGGCATTTGGGTACCCTGCAACCACAGGCTCCAAGCATCATCCTGACCAAACCTCCTAAAAGAGTCCTCTCGTATGGAGATGGAAACAAATGCTTCCCATGATTCACCAATTCACACTTTGTTCTTCAGTGAACTAAGCAACAGGAGTGTTGTCACTGTGATTTGCAGCAAAATATGTTCTCAAGATGAATACAGATACCTAGGTCAAGAATTTAATACTTACAGATTGTTTCCCTCTTGAGATCCACTCAGATTAGAAGGAATGAGGTCCTCATGTCAAGGTTTTATTTCCTTGTAACCGGCAGCCCCCACATGCTTCCCTGACTGCCATGGTACTCACCTGTCAGCCCCACTCTACACTTGTCAGCCCCTCTCTGACAGGTATACAGGAGCAAGCAAAACCCAGGGATGACTCATGCAGCCTCTCCCTGGAGTCAGTGGTAAGTAGTTCTTTGTTGATTCTGCTCACTGGCCTGTTATTTCCCTTCTGTTCAGATCCCTAGCTCCTGTTACCTTACCTCAACCACTCTTATCCTTGATTCTCATTCTTTTTTAGCACAAGCATTTATACCTCTAGAGTTTTACTAAAACTGTTCTCCTTAATTAAGAGAACTCACGTAGCTCTTTCTCCTCCATATAAGTTCAATGTTTTAACAGGTCCAGTTAGACAGTCCCATCTCTTCAAGAAAACCCATCTCTTGATTTCTTAAAAATAAGAAAGTCCTTATTATTTGGCTCTAGCATATACTCTCTTACATTGATTCCTCCTGAAGGCAAAAGCTTTCCCTTGCCTCTATTGTTGTTGTTGTTGTTTTTTGAACGTTTACAGTAAGTGTTGGGTAGTAATTATGAGGCTCTTCCTCACTTCCTTTGTCCTTTTCATCATTTCCCTACCAGAGCTTCACTATTGTCTTACAAATGTAGAGCCAACTCTTCCCTACTTGTTTAGGCCTTGAGCTATTCTAAAAATTCCAGCCTTCGTTCTTCTAGTGAATGTTGTTAACTCACAAGATGGCCCTTCCAGCAGAAGTTTGAGAATCACTGATCAGCTATCAGCTGGCTTCTGGCTCTTCTCACTGTGTCCTAGACCCAGCTTTGTCTGGTATTTTAGTACAGTTACCACTTGTCCTTCTGCTCGCCCGTATTCCAAAGGTTTCCTGCTTTCTTTGTTACTCTGTATTTATGACTTTTTAAAGAATCACTTTGTGGGGAACCTGGCTGGCTCAGTTGCTAGACTATCAAGTCCCACATTGGTAGTGAAGCCAACTTAAATAAATAAATAATCACTTTGTTATTGTATTACTAGTATTGTATAACTACGGTTACTGTGGTGTAGATATTTCAATCTGCTAGTTTACTCATCTGTTGGGATACTCTGACAAACAAAAACCTTGGCAGGTCAGCATACTCTGAGGGACATGAGTACTGGAGGCAGCAAGGTCAGGCAGAAGGATGAAAACCTTTGGAGTCAGAGAAACCAGGATCAAATCCTAGCTTTGCCATTACTAGCCAGCTAATTTGGGCCAAGTTAAAGTATCCAAGCTTCAGCTTTCTCATCTGTAAAACAGACATAGTATGCATTTTTCAGATTCCTTAGAAAACTGGGTGAAACAATATGTGTAAATTTCCTGGAGCTTTTGAACTTGAGTTCTGAATCACAAATGTTAATTTCATTTTATTTTCTTGAAAGCACATCTAAAGCTATGGTACTCAAAAGGTTTGTGGACAAGCAGCATCTGTATCACCCAGGAGCTTATTTTAAATATAAAATTTCAGGTCCCACCCTAGACCTGTTGAATCAGAATCTACATTTTATCAAGATCCCTAGGACATTTGTATGCTTATTTTTACGCATATGAAAGTCTAAGAAGCCCTGTTCTAGAGGCATTCTTATGAACTGGCAGCTGTTGGGATGAGACAGAATTGGAGGCAATAGGGAGGTCTATTAACACAGCTCCAGAACATTCTGGGGAAGATTCAAAAGTTCTGGTGACAAAATTGTGGGTAGTACCCTTATCATTTAAAAGTATAATCTTCTTCCAGGTTTTACTCTGTCCATTAATAAGTTCAATTGCAGATCATAGAGCCTACTAAGTCTTGTGACAGACATATTGACTAGATGCAGTCCCAGTGCTCCACCGCCATGCAATTCATAGGGATGGCTCCATGGCAGGTGGGTAACATCCAACCAGTATTGTGTCTCAAAAAAGCCTTTCCTTTGGCACCTGCAAAACAAACTGTTAGATCTATAGCAGCCCGTGAGTGTAATTCTTTGTGCCTGAGCCCAACATACACATAGGCAGAGGATTCCTAGGTCTATTGACCCTGTTTGGAAGATGACCTAGCCCTTGTGCTACAGTCAGAATTTATCCCTAAAGCTGTACTTTCAATTTCCAGGGTCTTGTAATGATGCATTCTCACAGGCTCAAGTATTTTGAGAGCTGCTAGAAATATCAAATGTGGATCAGTCAAGAAATAGTGTTGGAGGAAGCAACCACACACTATACATAAAAGAAAATCCCACAACTCGCCTTCTAAGAAATCTATGAAATTTTAGTGCTCAAGGCTGCTGATTCCATTTAAGAATGTTGGCATACAGGGGCGCCTGGGTGGCGCAGTCGGTTAAGCGTCCGACTTCAGCCAGGTCACGATCTCGCGGTCCGTGAGTTCGAGCCCCGCATCAGGCTCTGGGCTGATGGCTCAGAGCCTGGAGCCTGCTTCCGATTCTGTGTATCCCTCTCTCTCTGCCCCTCCCCCGTTCATGCTCTGTCTCTCTCTGTCCCAAAAAATAAATAAATGTTGGAAAAAAAAAAATTTAAAAAAAATAAAAAAAAAAAGAATGTTGGCATACAATGCTGTATAGTGGTTTCAGGTGTACAACACAGTGATTGAAGAGTTCAATACATTAAGCTACACTCACAATGGTAAGTATAATTACTACTTGTCACTGTACATTATTACTACAATGTTATTGACTATATTCCCATGCTGTACTTTTCATCCCTGTGACTTATTTATTCTATACCTGGAAGTTTGCACCTGCTATTCCCTTTCACCTATTTTTCTATTACTCCCAACACCCACTCCCTCCCACCAACCACCAAAGTTCTCTGTATTTATGATTCTGTTTCTGTTTTTTGTTTGTTCATTTTTTTAGATTCCACATATAAGTGAAATCATACAGTTTGTCTTTCTGTGTCTTTCTTATTTGTCTTTCTCTGTCTGACTTATTTCACTTAGCGTAATACTCAATAGGCCCATCTGTGTCATCCCACATGGCAAGATCTCATTCTTTTTATAGCTGAGTAATATTTCATTGTGCATATACACCACCTCTTCTTTATCTGTTCATCTACTGATGGACAGCTTCCATATCCTGGCTATTGTAAATAATGCTGCAATAAAGATAGGGGTGGATATATCTTTTCAAAGTAGTGTTTTCACTTTCTTTGGGTAAATAGTAGTAGAATTACTGGATCAGAGGGTGATCCTATTTTTAATTTTTTGAGGAATCTCCATACTGTTTTCCACAGTGGCTGTACCAATTTACATTCCCAACAGTGCACAAGGGTTTCTTTTTTTCCACATTCTCACCAATACTTATTATTTCTTGTCTTTTTTATATTAGCCATTTAGACAAGAAGGAGATGATATCTCATTAGGGTTTTGATTTGCATTTCACTGATGATTATTGATGCTGATCATTTTTTTATGTGTCTTTTGCCCATCTGTACATCTTCTTTGGAAAAAAAAATGCCTAAAGACTCCACCAAAAACTATTAGTACTAATAAATGAATTCAGTAAAGTTACAAGATACCAAATTAATACATAAAAATCTGTTGTGTTTCTAGACACTAATAATGTAGCAGAAAGAGAAATTAAGAAAACAATCCCACTTACAGCTGAGACAAAGGGAATAAAATACCTACGAATTAATTTAACCAAAGAGGTGAAAGACCTGTGCTCTGAAAACTATAAAGCATTAATAAAAGAAATTGAAGATGACACAAACAAATGAAAAGACATATCATGCTCATTAATTGGAAGAACTAATATCATCAAAATGTCCATACTACCCAAAGAAATCCAAAGATTCAAATAATCCCTAACAAAATACCAATATTATTTTTTCAAAGAACTAAAATAAATAATCCTCACATTTGTATGGAACCACAAAAGACCCTAAATAACCAAAGCAATCTCGACAAAGAGGAAAAATTGGAGGTATCACAATCCCAGATTTCAAGATATCCTACAAAGCTATAATAAACAAAACAGTATTGTATTGGCAGAAAAAAACAGACATATAAATCAATGCATCAGGATAGAAAGCCCAGAATAAACCTACACTTATATGGTCAATTAATCTATGACAAAAGAGACAAAAACATACAGTGGAAAAAAGACAGTCTCTTCAATAAATGGTCTCAGGAGAACTAGACAGGTATATGCAAAAGAATGAAACTGGACCACAGTCTTAAACCAAACACAAAATACTTAAAATGGATTAAAGACCTAAATGTGAGACCTGAAGCCACAGAACCTATTTAAAAAAAAACATAGGCAGTAATCTCTTGGACGTGAGCCTTAGCAAAAACTTTTCTAGGTATGTCTCCTCAGGCAAGGGGGAAAAAGCAAAAGTAAACTACTGAGATCACATCAAAATAAAAATATTTTGCATAGGAAATAACCAACAAAACAATAAGGCAATCTACTGAAAGAAATTCTTTCTTAAGCACAGCCTTAGGTAGAAAGAAAAAAATTAGGAAAGTAATTATCAGCTCTTCAACCAAATAGATCTTAATAATTTCAAAACTACTTTCAGTTAATGCCCACCTTTAAATCACTGTATCCAGGAACTCAAATGTTAATTGGAGACCGAAGGAACCAACATTTTGTGACAATGCTCCACCAGGACATCTAGAAAAGCCTTTATCCTTAACATCTTGTTTGGCTAACCACTCATCTAGTAGATCCTTCCAGATCTCATCAGTAAGTGCAAATGTTATCTCTTTGCATGAAAGAAATACTCAGTCAGTTAAGTTGACAAGTATATCCATGGAGATATTTCACTGTCAAGAAAAGCAGCTAGATGTGAGAAATTTTCATTATATACACATTTCCATTAAAAAAAATTTACATGATCAGAACCATCTCTCCAAAAGAAAGTCATTACCATCAACCTGGAATAGACTCTTGCTGTTGCTGTCATTTTAATGGAGTTGTTCTTTTCTTTTTTTTTTTTTCAATGAAATTTGCTAGCAGAAGTTTTAGTTGATGGAATTTTGCCAAAGTATTTGTTAACAGGATTTTACTTCTTAGATGTGTTGGGAAGCTTTGAAAAAGTTTTTATTTCTTTCTTTTTTTTTTCCCCCCAACTAGAACTCTCCAGAGAATGTCTGGAGGCATAAGTATTAAATAGTCCCTATTCTAAAGTATATTATATATTAAATTTGCAATTCCCAGGACTCCATTTGGTATTAGCACATGCAAATGTATGAGTATGACACCACATGAATACATACATGGTTAAAGATTTCATGACTAAAAAACAATACCAGTTTAAATAAAATTGAACATACTCTTTTTTTCTTAGGAAATGGATAAAGAAGACGAGAAACATTGAAGTTTATTGAGTTTGATGATGATGATAATAAGACAGTATAATTTATAGATTAAATTTCCAATCCTGATCTGTCTCTTCATGCCATACCATGCTTCATTAACTGACTGCCTCAACTACAACAGGGTAGAACATCCAGCTCTTTTTACTGAGAGAACAAATCTATTTGCCTTGATGTAGAAATTGAATTTGATTCAAAGAAGAAGAGTGTAGTTCACTGCAACACATTCACCTGAATGTGCTAGTTTCTAGCTGCATTATCCTGACTCTCAGAACTTTACATCTCTCAATTCAAAAATGTAGAAAATACCTAACTCTCTCACAGGGTTACTATGCTCACAGTAATAGCATTTGTAACTAACAGACATTCAATAAATGTTCATTGCCTTCCCTTGCCTTCCCTCCACAACCTAGAGACTAGAGACTCTAGGCCTAGAGACTAGAGACTCATGGCCTAGAGACTTCCTAGGCTTCACTCAATCATTTACCTAATCAATGGCAATCATAATCATCTACTGGCACAAAGTCATATACGACATGTGTCATATATCATATATTGACTTGGCTCATAGGCTCAGGATCTGTGGCTGCTTACGTGATAACAAACTTTGAAACTGCAGATAAGACAATATGAAGACCTGGGATGCTTTAGGAAAAAGTTCTGTACCAAAAATTAGATCTGTGTCCCAGTCTTGTTTTCATCCCCAAGTGACTTGGTGACTTTTGGTATTGCTTTATCTTTTGAGACTCCACTCCCTCACCTGAAACACATGATGGTAAATCTGTCTTTGTTAATCTATCATTTTATAAGGATCCAATGAAGTATGTAAAGATAGAAATCTATACAACTACATGGCAGTGGTCATAGTAGAACCACAGACATCTTTCTACTCTGAGCAATTCTGTTTTTATCAACCAACACGGAAAGAGAAGATGTTCTAAGTAGATTACTCATGACCCTGAGGTTTTCCTCATGCTGAGAATCAAGATTTCCAAAGGGGTGGACGGGGGACGGGATAGACAAATGTTCTCTGGGTGAGACCAAAGGGGAAGTCAAAAACTAAGAGTCAGACGGTTGGGAAAATGAATAAAGTTTTACACCATAAGATGGCTGACGGGACTAAAACAAGCTCTGGTCTCTAGCTTGGAGACCCCCTCTTCCCGGTTCTTTTTGCCCTGTTTGCCACGCGAAAACCCGCTACAGATATGGAAGCTGACAACTATAAATTACCCTTACCCCTTCATTTGGGGCTCTGATCTTTGGAGAAATGGTCTCCTCTGAGCCAGCCAGTGTTAAATAAATCTCCAATCCACCAAGATCTCCGAGTGCCACTTGGTTTTTCCACCAGTGTTCCAGCCTGGTTCCATAACACTAACAATATTTTGGAACAAATATCCAACCTACCACTCAGCAATCTCAGGTTGGACCTAGCTGCTAATAATTTGCTCTGTGATCCTGAGCTACTCTGCATGGAAGGGATTAATCAGAATAGGTTCCATGCAGCCCAAACATTCTGTTTCATTTAAACAACCAATAGAAAAAAAAAAAAAAATCAGCATAACTTGCAGTAGAAAGAGACTGTATTATGTCTTCATGCTGACCCTTTTTAACCTTCATTTCTGGATCCACTTTGCAATGATGGCAAAATTACAAACACTTTCACTTAGTAATTCTTGCAGCACCTAGAACAGTATCTAACACACATTAGGCCCTCGGTATGTGTTAGTTAAATGCATGAATGCAAGGAAACTATAATCAGAAAGGCTCAACAATTATATTAACTCCACCCAAATGCTATAAAATCTAAGACTAGAAACTTTTGAATTGGAAGTTACAAGAATTAACCAGCATTCTAAGATATGCCATTACTTATGAATGTATTTCTTTGGGACAACCTATAGCTACAACGTAATTCCAACTAAACGGATTTGATTCAAATCTAAATTAATTTGTCCCTTCAAATTCAAGCTGCATAGTGGAGATTTCACATATGATAGGTAATTAGGTAAATTTCTGGTCAGTATTTCATTATTGGCTAATCATTAAAGGCAGACCACAGCTCTAATTTAAGTGTTCTATTTATTTTTGAAACTCTGCTATGGTTGACTTTAAAGTGCTATTGCAAGGGAGAGAGAAAGGAATAGCTATGCGTCAATGGAAAGTTCAGATCCTGGCTCTTCATCTAGAGTGATTTAACCCATCCTTGTTCTTAGTTTTCAAGTGTAGAATGGTGCCAATTAAATTTTCTCCTATAGGGGTGCCTGAGTGGCTCAGTCAGTTAAATGTCTGACTTAGGCTCAGGTCACGATCTCGTGGTCTGTGAGTTCCAGCCACACGTCAGGCTGTGCTGACAGCTCAGGGTCTGGAGCCTGCTTTGGATTCGGTGTCTCCCTCTCTCTCTGCCCCTCTCCTGCTCTCTCTCTCTCTCAAAAATAAATAAACATTAAAAAAATTAAATTTTCTCCTATATACCTACTTCATAGATCTTAATGGGTACCATCATTTTTAACATAGAAAAATAGTAAAAGGATATACCTAGTCCAAAAATAGGAAAAATAAGGGATAAGAACAGAAGCAGAACAGCAGAAAAGAAAAGATGATCCTTTGGGCCTGTATTGGATATTCTATTTGCATCATCTTTGCTTCTTCTAAGGGATTCCAGAAGCTAGAACAATGAACACCAAAAAAGAGGGCAGGGGGGAGTAGGATTGGGGAAGAACCATAGAGTGGCATTTGGCAAAGGGAAAAGAGAACGGAAACACCATCTGTGGAATGCCCAATTATCAGTGTTGTTGGTGACAAGATATTCCAACTGCTGTTGACCATTTGTACATGCATAGCTCTATTTATAAGCTTTAATAGTTAATTCACTCAGAAAATACCTAGGGATACAGTTGCTGTGATTGAAATACCATACTTGAAAGAATTACACATATCTTTAAGAAATGAACAATGTATTTCTAGAGGAAGTAGGTAGGAAAGAAGATAAAATTGTTGAAAGGGATGTGTAGCAAATGGACAGCCTTTGAGCCAGACTCAAAGTCTGCTGAGTGACTGGGGAAAAGATAAAGAGGAGGGAGGTTGTATTAAAAAATAAATAAATGGGGACCATGAAGGCATTGTTACGTGTTGCAGAATTCCATCTTTGCCAGAGACAGCAGTTATGTATGCACATAAGTTAGCCCTCCCCTAAAAAGGGCTAGCATGGGGCATATATTAAGCCAATAAGTACAGTGTGGAGCTGACGGGAGTGGAGGAGAGAGGCAGCAACATTCTACCTACACATATGCACTGAAAGGTAAGGATTCTAATCACTGAGGAAAGAGTAAAATGGGAGGAGTAAAGGAACCAGCCTACATTTTGTTTTTAAGTTTTATTTATTTATTTATTTTGAGAGAGAGTAAGCACAAGTGGGAGAGGGGCAGAAAAAGAGAATCCCAAGCAGGCTCCACACCATTAGCACAGAGCCCGAAGCAGAACTCGAACTTACCAACTGCAAGAGCACAACCTGAGCTGAAATCAAGAGTCAGAAGCTTAATGGACTGAGCCATCCAGGTGCCCTGGAACCAGGCTACATTTAATTTCTACCTAGAATAAGAATAATTATTAATTTTACTCAAACATTGGCTATAGAAAAAAATCTATAATTTAATATAGATAAATGCTTAATATACATAGATTTGAATGTCAATGTTATGGGACCTTTGAAGATAAAAATATTGACAGAACATCTTACTTAGACTAACCCTGCAACCTTAGAGCTTACACCCTTTCTCCTTGAAGAACATAATTTAAAAATTTGAGAACAATGAGAATCAATCAGACATTTGCAGAAGTTAAAAGTTGAAGTGAATCCCCCTCTGGTTATTTTTCCCCTGCTAAATTTAATACAATTCTCAACTGTACCGTTAAGGATTCCCAATTTTAGAAATCACATCTTGGCTATACCCAGCTGCTTATGCAGAAAAAACTCTGGCACCTCTTGGTGAGCTGTCAGATCTGGTGATTCACTAAATTTTAAAAATAATAATAAATAGATAAACAAACAAATAAATAAAAATGAAACTCCAACTCATTTCTATCCAAAAGAGCTAAGTTCTCCAGAACAGTGCAGAGAGAACTCATTTTAATAAACTGCAAGAAAATTTTCAGACAAATGATGGCTACTAGGACAAAAATGAAAATGAATCCACAACTTCATAAGAATCCAAAGAACTCATTTCCCTTCTAAAAGACCTACATCTGAGGCACCTGGGTGGCTCAGTGGGTTAAGCACCCGACTTAGGTTCAAGTCATGATCTCACAGTTTGGGAGTTCAAGCCCCGAGCCAGGATCTGTGCTGACAGTTCACAGTCTGGAGGCTGCTTCGGATTCTGTGTCTCCCTCTCTCTCTGACCCTCCCCGTTCACACTCTGTCTCCTGTCTCTCTCTCTCTCTCTCTCAAAAATAAATAAACATTTAAAAAATTAAAAAAAAAGAATTATGTCTTTCTGGCAGCACCTCTACTATAGTAAAGATGTATAAAAAGATGTAATTATATTTAGCAATTTGGGAAGGTTAAAACTAAACCTTTCGTTCTGACTCACATCTGTACACTAAGCGCCTAGCAGAGCACCTAACAAGAAGTTTACCCAACTAAGCCTTCAGGGCACGTGGCAGCACAGCAGGCTGAGCTAAAAGCGGATTTCCAAAGGACAGCCCCATAATGGAATTCCTGGTGGGACGATCAAAGAGGTGGAACCATCAGCCAAGCATGACTGCACATAACAAATCCATCAAGACCTATGATATCCCTGGCAAGACAAATAGCAAGGAGCACAGAGACGTAAGTGGTATTTGAGGAAATTTACTATACCCCAGCCTCCAGCAGGGTTGAGAAACAACGCCATTCAAATTCCCATCTATTCCAACAATACAATCAAAATATTCTTTTCCCTTAGCCCATTGGATTTACTGCCTAATTTTTATTTATTTTTAACTGCATCTATGTGTAGCTATAAAAATAAAAATATATTTGTATATATTTTTACATATCTCTGTTACCACATAAGCAGAATCGGCCTGACAGATTTTTATGAAATTTGGAGGGAATGTGTTGAGCAACACGATTTTAAATATAGGCTATGTGGCGTACCTGAAATTTGCTTTGGGGTCCTCAGGGGGAGCAGGCAGGCAGTCATTTACCAAAGCAGCTGAAACAGAAGTGAAATAAGAGGCCCATAAGACTGCCAAAGGGAGTAATGAGCCATAAGTATGAAGATGCATTAATATGCCAAGGACAAAGAAAACAATCAGTAGTTCTAAACACGAGTCCCAAATTGATCGTCATGAAGGCAGGTGTGGTCTGCAATCCAGCCACTTCTCACTTGGGTAACTCTAAGCAGAACAATTCAGGTTAAATAGCATCAGTGACTTAGTTAATTATGATTAACACATTTTTCATCAGCAGCACTGGGGAGGCATTTCTGGCAAGACTCATTAACGTGGGGCGAATCCTGCCCCAACTCTGAGTCAAGTAAGGAAATGCCAGCCAGTCACCTCACACTGGTGAGAGGGGCTTCCACGGGATACTCAGGGCGCTGTCTCCCTGTTACAGAGCCTTGGGCCTGGTGTCTGGCTCCCTCCTGCAAATGTAATGGTCCAGAGGCAAGCTGACCAACCACTAAGGATAGGTCAAAGGAACGGTGGCTGAGCTGGGTTCAGCCAGAACTCCTAGAGTTTGTTGGCACAAAAGATACTGAAGCGTTTCCCACGGGCCAGTTGTGTGCCAGGCAGGAGAGAGTGAGCCTGAATGTTGTTGAGTCCTGTCCAAGAGGAAAACAGACTTGAGAAGAAAGAAACTGTAGGCCATACCTGGTTTCTAAGTGGCTGTGGAAAGACTTAAGTTACCAGCCAGGATAAAGACATATTTGCTCTTACGAAAGGGGCTACAGTTAGAGATCCCCAGGAATTTGAGAGAAGAAGGAGGGAATTTCCTTCAAAGAATACTTGGGCATCTCATGAGGGGAAGAATCAATTTGAAACACCTGCCAGGTCCAGGTGACAAAGCCAGCTTTTGATAGTGCCAATGATGTAGCACTTACTGAAGCAGTCATGGACCACTTAGATTCTCATCCAGAGGCAAGAGAAGAACTAGCTCTGACAAATATTTCTGGACAGGGACAGGAGAATAAATATCTTGTTGCTTAACGATTATGCCCCAAGAAGCATGTTGGTGCAGGATACCAGAAATACTAGACACACACACCGGCAACAAGGGAACGGCACACTCACGGAGACACAGTAAGTATGATCAAAAAAGGCTATTTCAAAGAAAAAGATGTGCTTGGTGTCAGAGAGTTGTATTACTCAGGGACTTAGCAGAGCTCCCAAACATCTAGTAAATCATGTGCTTGCCCTATCAAGGTTCTATGATTCTCAAAACTGGCTACATATTAAAAGTACCTGAGGGGTGCCTGGGTGGCTCAGTCGGTTAAGTGTCTGACTATCTCAGGTCAGGCCTTGATCTTAAGGTCATGAGTTCAAGCCCCACACTGGGCCCTCCAGGCTAGGCATGAAGCCTACTTAAGGAGAAAAAAATAAAATTTACCTGAGCCCTTTAAAAACGATATCACAGGCTGGGGTAACAGTTGAATCAGAATCTCTAGAGGTTGGTGTCAGGCAGAAATGGGTTTTTTTTTTTGTTTGATTTGTTTTGTTTTGTTTTGAAGTTCCCGAAGTAATTCTAATGTGCAGCTGGGAATGGAGTCTATACTGGCTCAGGTACAACACAGCTAATCAATTTCTTAATATGAAAGAATTTATAGGTTTTCTAAGCTGCCCCCTACCACCCCTCTACCCACCCCACTGAGAAATTTTGAAAAAATGTCAGCTGGCTGTGGAGGTTTCAGTATTCTATGACAGGTGAGAGTGGAATTACACATAGCTGTGAATAAAACGCTAGGGCCGAGAAAACAGAAAATAGACTGAAAGAGAAGCTAATGGTTGTATGAGAACAGTGGTTCTCAACGCTGAATACACAGTGCTTTCACTGGGCACCTAAATCATAGCTATGTCGGGGCCTCAGCCCCCACAGATTATGAGTTCATTGATTTGGTGGGCTCAGGCACCATGTGGTTTTTAAACGCTCCCTAACTGACTCTAATGTATGGCTAGAATTGAGGATCGCTGCCCTGAAAAGCAAATGAGGGTAGTGTCGCCTGACACCGGGGCTATGCACTGAAGCAGATTCTTGAATGAAGGGTGGTTTCTTCAAGAGAACAAACACAGACACTGGTCTATGTAAATGTTGTTCAGGGGACGTCATGCTCAAGTCTGGGCCCCATATCTCCATCATTTGCTCACAGGGTGTCGAGGCTGTCCACAGAAGCATGCTGTTCAGTTAGTTAGGTACATGTATGGAAAAGAAAGAGACAAGGAGACCTGAAGAGGTCTTCTTTGCCTGTTTCTAGTAGACAGAAGTTCTTTGATAAAAGATAAGTCATTATAATATTCTCCCTTTGTTGTGGTAGATTCTAGTTCAGAGGTATTCACTCCTCTCCAAAACTTCATGGCCTGAAAACACTTTCCCTCGTCTTGCCTTAGGCTTTGCCATGTGACTTACTTTGGCCAATGTTAGCAGGCAAGATATGGGCCTGACAAGCACTTGAGGAATGGGGGTTGCTCCGCTAGAGACATGAGAAGTTCACATCTTGATCATCTTGCTCATGCAAGGAAAGTGAGTGACATATAGACTGAAGCTGCCTCAGTCTACCCACAGACCTGTAATGGGATACTCCCAACTCCAGGGATCTGAAGCAGAACTGCCTAGAAAAGACCTGCCTAGGTCAGGTGAGCCTGGCCATCTGCATTTGGACAAGCTAGATAAATGCTTGCTTTGCATGTGGCTATGACTTTTTGGTTGTTTGCTATCTAGCCATATTGTGGCCAAAGCTAATTGACATACTTGCTTTCCACATCTTTCTTAACTTAGAATGTGCTTCCATACTTAACATGGTTTTCCAAATTAGCTCAAAATCTACTCTTAACTTTAAGCTTTGTGATATGTGGGAGGTGATTTTATTATCACCTTTCCTTACTGTCCCTTCAAACAAACATGGTATTAGGTTTTATCTTTTGAGGATGCTTCATGAAACACTTCCAGCAACAAAAAGGATTGTTAAGTCTAGCCCAGGATTGTAAGGTCGAGGCCTTACCTACTAATTACTGCTGTTCATCACAGGGCTATTTATAATCATTTTAATTTAGAAGCAATCAATGTGACTAATGTTAGCAGAATAGTTAAGTAACATTTGTAATTTTCATAAAATAGATTTTTATCCCACATTTTAAAAATATGCTTAATGAAATGTAAGTATGAAACAGTATCTATATAAACAAAGCAAGACCTAAAGTTGCCTATAAGGTATGGCTTCAATGACATACAATACAATACAATACAATACAATACAATACAATACAATACAATACAATGACATAATCTATATATAATATATATAGCCTAAATATATATTATATATGCAAATATATAATATAAACATATATATATATATAATATAAATACTATATATATATAATATAAATACTATATATATAACATATATATAGTCTGAAATAAAATATACCAAAATTTTAATGCAAGTTGTCCCTGAACAAGGGCATTAACTATGATTATTTCCATTTTTTAAATGTTTATTTATTTTTGAGAGAGAGAGAGAGAAACAGAGAATGAGCAGGGGAGGGGCAGAGAGGGAGAGGAAGACACAGAATCCAAAGCAGGCTCCAGGCTCTGAGCTGTCAGCACAGAGCCATATGCGGGGCTAGAACCCATAAACCGTGAGATCATGACCTGAGCTGAAGCTAGAAGCTTAACCAACTGAGCCACCCAAGCATCCCCATTATTTCCATTTTTTAAAGCTTCCCTGTACTTTCTAAGTTTTCTTCGATGAGCAAATTTTACTCTTATATTCCGGAAAAAAAACTCTAAACGGGGTAAGAAAGAAAACATTCCTTGAGGGACTTGGAATTCTGGACAATGCATAATTCAAGGTGGGGGGAAAAAGCTGGCAAAGGTCCTACTTTTTTAAAACTCCTCAATCAGAAAAATGAGAAGAGACTGGCCTCCTCATGTTGGTGAAAGTCTTCTACTTCTAAGGAAATGTCATTTCTTCTTGGGGCTTCCTATCTGCCTTGCCTCCACTTGAAACAGATTTCCATTTTAATCTCTCAAATCCTGCAAGTTCTTCTGCACAATGAGTTACGTCCTCCTTAGAATCAGTTGCAGTTCCATATTAACAAATAAGGTTTTTGGTTTATTTTTGTTTGGTTTCATTTCACTTTTCCAATCCCACTAATCTGCATGAAGCCAAAATTTTAAAGGTAGCCAATATATAATGAAGTTAAAGTCTCAATAAATAAATAAATTTTACATTAAGCTTTGGATTTCAAAGACCACTATTTCCTTCTACTGTAATATTCATGTTTTTGAATGATTGCTGCCAATTATATTTTACATAACTGAAACCATTCCTTATGGCCAATTTTATGTCTTGCTTTGTTAATATGGATACTGCCCTTTATTTCATCTTCACAAGCATGTTATTAAGCCAGTGGATGAGGAGTTCCTGAAATGTAGACACTCTATCACATTCATCTTTGTCATCCTCCCCACATAGCAAGGCCAGCGGCACATTGTAGGTGGGGTTGACATTAACAGCACTCATTAACTCTAGTTTTGTTCTAGATCTAAGACCTAAAACAGATCTAACTGCGAGGTCCCACCAAGTGACTAGTTCTGGCCAGTAAACTATGCTGGGACATGATGCTTGTCATTTTAGAGCTGCAGGAGTGAAACGTCCATGAACTATTCTCTAAATTCTCTTCCCTGGCACAAGGGAGCCCTGTGTTGAATGGCAGAGCCGCTGTAAGAGGGAAGTGATCAGGACCCCGGGGTCACACTTGGAAGCTGGGTATTCAGGAGGACTGCAGAGCCTACAGCAGACTGTGCTTGAACAAGGAACAAATGTTAACACGGTATCAGCCACTGAGATATCAGGATTTGCTTGTTCCTGCAGCACAGTCTAACCTATCCTAAGACTGCAGGCATTCTTTAAAGTTGATGTGAATTACTTAGAAGCTTATAATATCCCACAGTCAAAATATGTTTACTGGTATAACCCAAAGCACCGATGCTTTTGTTTTTTACTAAATGTTTTAGCATCTGCTAAGTTTAACAAGGGGAGAAGGTAGCCTCTTCTGTGCAAGCCACGCATAACCATATCTTAGAGGCTGCAGAAAGGACGTGTGAGCTGCTAAGCCCGTGCTCTAGGCCTCATGTCTTGTTCTTGAGCTGCACAGGAAGTTTCCAGTCAAATTTCCAACCCGGACTGCATGTGTCTGGTGGTGGTCTCCAGGCCGTTTGTGACACTACATTAGGTGGAAGACACAGGTTGTCAAATGAACCATTTTTCAAATGTACGGAAGTAAAAAATGGCACTCGGTACATTGTTTTTTGAAAAGAAACAGTAAATAGGAGCTTTACACCTGCTTACAGCATTTCAAGCCTGAGAAGTGTGGGAACATGGCATTTCCTTATAGCTAGACATCTATAACCCTTTTCTTAGGAGTAGTCCTTTCTGTAAAACTAGCTTTAGTTTCTCAATCCATTTTTCCAATACTAAACATGATATAATAGGTCCCAGACATCTGAGGACGTAAGCATGTGCAATTATAAGACAGATACGTATTTGAAAGGCATCTGGGTGGCTCAGTCAGTTAAGCGTCCGACTTCAGCTCAGGTTATGATCTCGCGGTCCGTGAGTTCGAGCCCCACATCGGGCTCTTTGCTGACAGCTTGGAGCCTAAAACCTGTTTCAGATTCTGTGTCTCTGTCTCTCTCTGACCCTCCCCCATTCATGTTCTGTCTCTCTCTGTCTCAAAAATAAACATTTTTTTTTTAAAAGATAAATATGGGGGCGCCTGGGTGGCGCAGTCGGTTAAGCGTCCGACTTCAGCCAGGTCACGATCTCGCGGTCCGTGAGTTCGAGCCCCGCATCGGGCTCTGGGCTGATGGCTCAGAGCCTGGAGCCTGTTTCCGATTCTGTGTCTCCCTCTCTCTCTGCCCCTCCCCCGTTCATGCTCTGTCTCTCTCTGTCCCAAAAATAAATAAACATAAAAAAAAAAAAATTAAAAAAAAAAAAAAAAAAAAAAAGATAAATATGTATTTGAAAACCCCTTTTCTCTGGGATACTGAGATTCCAAGGTCCTGTGCAGACATGACCCCTTTTACTGGAGTGGTGAATTTATAAACCAATTAGTAAGTTAGGTGATTGGCTGAATTTAGTGGTTGTTAATGGATTCATTACCAATTAATCTAGACAAAATGATCAAATCACTTGTTTATTTCAGGCTTAGTAGCAATAAAAAGTCTATTACTCCTTTAAAAAAACATGGTACATATAAGCACCCCTACATTCAGTAACTAAATTGGGCGCAATTATGTATTTCAGGGTCTGTCTCCAGCTGCCTTGGCATCTGTTCCAACTCCCTGCCTTCCCCTTCCCCTCAAATCTTTGAGTTCTTTGGGTAGAGGTAGGTCTCGGCAATGCCAAATCCTGCATTCACTTTTAGAAACTGTAACAGCAGGAGCTCGCTGAATTTCACCTTCAGGGGTGTCATAGACTTTTGCAGCTTCTCAGGTCTGCTCATCATCTCCTCTGCGGGGTCCTTGCTTAGACTGCCTGGGAAAGCTCCAGAAAGGAAGTGTTTAATCCTAGCACACAACCAGAGTAATGAAAGCTACTCTATTATTGTTTAAATACCTCAGTGATTCAAATTAAAACCACAGAAGGTCCGGCTGTATTAACAGGTATTGTACAACAAAGAGTTTAAAGAAAGAGCCTCCAACCAAACAAAGTCTAAAGTAGGACACAATATGAAACAGCCTAGCACAGTGGTTCTCGAGGGTAGGAAAGGACTAGATCAGTCTTCCTGGATTCTAACCACTTCAATAAAAGGAAACCTATGTTGGGGTACCTGGGTGGCTTAGTCAGTTAAGCATCCAACTTCGGCCTAGGTCATGGGTCAGAGCCCTGTGTCCGGCTCTGTCCTGACAGCTCAGAGCCGGAGCCTGCTACGGATTCTGTGTCTCCCTTGCTCTCTGCCCCTCCCCCGCTCGCGCGCGCGCGCGCGCGCGCGCGCTCTCTCTCTCTCTCTCTCTCTCTCTCAAAAATAAATAACAAAAAAATTTTAGGGGGCCTGCGTGGCTCAGTCGACTAAACATCCGACTTCAGCTCAGGTCATGATCTTGTGGTTTGTGAGTTCAAGCTCTGCATCAGGTTCTGTGCTGACAGCTCAGGGCCTGGAGCCTGCTTTGGATTCTATGTCTCCCTCTCTGTCTCTGACCCTCCCCTGCTTGCTCTCTCTCTCTCTCTCTCTCTCTGTCTCTCTCTCTCTCAACAGTAAACAAACATTAAAAAGTGTTTTTAAGGGAATCTTTCATATGATAATGCATTCTGTGTGTATGTATACACACGTGTGTTTAAGGATTAAAATACTTTTTACCATATTTTTTCAACAAATGAGTGGGTTACACAGCATCAAATACATTCATTTAATGTATTTTTCCAAAATGAGAAGTGCATATTCAATCATTGTGTCTTTTCTATCAAGATTCAGGTAGTTTCCTGAAAAGGAGGACAATAAGAATTTGATAAATGTATTCATTGGTTTAGAAAGCTCAGTCTTTTATTTAAGTCTTATTCAAAAACAAAAAGACCTTTACAACTAAATTTTCTTATGTGCCTGTGAGTTAAATTAAGGAAAAATATGTATCTTATTTAGCTACTGTTCCTCTTCTCTCTCCCCACCTTTTGATGAGGGAGCATAAGGCAAGCTGAGGACAAAGCAGGGGCTAACACCTGCCCCCAGGTGGGATATGTGTGACATTCCTCAGGCACTCCTGGTATAATAGGGAAAGGTAGGATAAAATAGGCAGAGAGGGAAAGGATAGGACCTGAGATCCTGGGAGGGAAAAACACAAATTTTGGGACAATGCTGGGAGTGTCTGACCACAGCAAACCCCCTCAGGTTTAAAATTCCCTTAAGAATGTAACAGATACCACCTACTCCCCTTCAGGTTTCCCTCCAGAATTTGACCAAAAACCTGACTAAAAAAAGTAGACCATAAAACCTATATGACCCACAAGGAATGGTATGGCCATAGACCACCCTTCATACAATGGAAATGAGCCAGTCAAGAATGGACAACCCAGCACCTAGTTATCCAGCCAATAAGGGTAGAATCTGAGATGAAACAAAAAAGGGAAGGGAAGGTGAGGGGGAGGTGACCAGAACCTTATAAAACAAGGACCTTTGCCTATTGTCATGGGCATTCACTTTCAAATGTCCCCTCTCTGTAAAGAAAAACTTTCCTACTATTCTTCCTTTCTAATCTTATACTCCTAATAAACTTTTCCCTTCTGCTCATTCTGTGTCCACCTCTTTATTCTTTGAAGCTGTGAGACAACAAATCCTGCAACACCTGTTGCCCAAGAACAAAGGAAAGGAAAGACAACAAATGTAACTAACAGAGATCACAGTCATGCAAGACATGAGTCTCCATCAGTTCATAAATATCTTAGTAAATTACCAGAATAAGGCAATCTTATCAACAGCCTAATCTCCAGAAACCTATAACGCCAACATCACATTCTATAGTGATATGGGGAACAAAGGCAAGAAGGAAATGGCAAGTAAAATTAAATTTCTTTATAACCTGCAGCCCATTGACAAATATTTGAGGCAAATAGAAGAATAGAGGGGCACCTGAGTGGCTCAGTCGGTTAAGCGTCTGACTTTGGCTCAGGTCATGATCTCGCAGTCTGTGAGTTCAAGCCCCGCGTTGGGCTCTGTGCTGACAGCTCAGAGCCTGGAGCCTGTTTTGGATTTTGTGTCACCCTCTCTCTCCGACCCTCCCCCATTCATGCTCTGTCTCTCTCTGTCTCAAAAATAAATAAACATTAAAAAAAAATAGAATAGAACATTTTTCCAGGAACCCCCTACTATCCTAATGTTAATGCCTTACTAGAGGGAAAACAACCTTAGCTTCACAATAGCTAGGCCTCCAGTATCCCTGAATGTTTCTTTAGCATATAAAAATCGCTTTGGAAACTTCCCCAACTCCCAAGTATGTATATATATATATGTACAGCTCTTTCTGCCCATGGGTCCTGTCCCATTGCTTGAATAAAATCACCTTTTTTGCACCAAAGACGTCTTAAGAATTCTTTCTTGGCCATTGGCTCCGAACTCCTATCAACTCCAAACCTCATCAGGTTTCCTTTTGGAAATTTATCTCTGCCCCCATTAGTGATTCACCTTCTTTTCTCAGGTGGTTTTCCAAGTTTCCAGCAGACAAAGGATAGCATTAAAGACTCAATTAGACAATTAAGGCCAGAAATACCCTAGTTGTTAAAGACTGGGGATGTGTGCACTAAGAAGGAAACAACCAAACCAACACAACTCTGTGACTTCACAGAAAAGCCAAGCCTTTGGAACCCCAACACTCCTCACCCTACCATTGTCTCAAGCACACAGAGGATTTGATTCAAGTCAGCAAAATTACACTGAGTGCCGACTACATATACTTAACACTATTTCTCTCACTCTTCCTTCTCAATTTACCAGCAAAAGTCTACTCAAAATAATATGTGGAGTAATAAGTTTCAATATATTACCTACACACACATACACCCCAAAATGGTGCAGGCTAAAAAACTTCACACTCCCACTATTAAAAATGCTATATATTGTATTTTTGTGTGTGCCAGTCCGTTTAGCAGCAAATGAAGGTACATTTAGAAAAGAATTAGGCTGGATTTCATAGGGACTTTTTCAATCGAGTAGAAAGGTACATTGTCACTGGATGCTCACCTGATTTCCGAGTTCTGTGTGCTGTAGTTAGCTAAGATTTTAAATCAACAATGATAACTACAAGGAACCCCTGATAATAATGGCAGCATATGTTACAGGTCATCTCACTCCGCGTGCAAAAGCCATCTTGTGGGAGATGAAACACAATATTGTAATTAGAATTAGATGGATTCAATAAATATTAAGCAGTAAAAAGTATTATTCGTTTAGCCATTTCCTTCTCAGCAGAACCTGCAATTCAGGCTCATCCTAATATCTGACCCACGAAATTAAGATGATAAGGAGTTACTGTGAGAGAAGATGGAGAGAATTTAACAGTCGTGGCTTTTTGAAATTCCAAGATGCTTTTTTGCAAATGCAAGTTGATGCTGTCCACCCCTCCCCACCTCAGTGATAAACAAGATAAGTGATAACGGGCAGAGGGGCAAATGAATGCATTTCAATGAGTCCGGTTTATAATTCTATGAGTTACATGTTTCATTTTGATAGAATCAGGCTTTAAGATCATGTGTTCCAGATAATCCCAACAAGCACAAATTTTAAACTATTTTGCCTAAATTTCCTGGTGATTTGCAACCTGTTTCACCAATTGGAGTGTTTCTGTGAACTGACTTGACCAATCTAGTCTGGTCAATTCAGTGCAGGCCCCTCCCTGGGCCACCCCCTGCTTTTTCCTTTTATAAAGGACTTCTCACCCTCCATCCCAAGCAAAGCAACTGCAATAAACTCTCTCTCTGATCAAGTCCATCTAGTCCTCTGCCAGGCTCAATTCTGCCTCCAGGCAGCCTGAAGCAGCAGCAAGTGGGCCAGACTAGCTCTCTGCTGGCTAATCTGATAAACTAATCTGACAGAGATGAATGTTTTTAGGGAGATTGCCAGTTTTGCCTTTTGGAAAAGGGATGCTAAAAGCAGCTCAGATATCAGAAAATGATCAGGTTTGAATATTCAAATTACTTAGATCCCTTCTCGTTGAAAAGGTGGTGTTATATGACTCTCCTGTGTTCTTTAAACACTTTTCAATTAATAATAATGACACCAATAATAATAATAGTGACTATTCATAGCTCTATTTTTTTTTAACTTCACCAAAACTAGGCATTGTGCATATTCCCTAAACTGGTAGTCAACGTCTAATCCAGCTTTCTAGAATTTGGCTGATAGAAAGAAAGAAGCTGTTATTAACCTGATAAATCACCAGATTTTTTTCCCAAGGTTTGGTTTAGGAAATTGCTTCCATCTGTGAGGGGCAAACTTATTCCCTCCTAGAAAATTCTCCCTTCTTCTAAAATACTAAAAGCATCCCTAGAGTACTTTAAGGACAGTTGGCCTCAGGATTTCTAATGGTTTTCTGTTTAAGCTCTAACTCTCTTCAGGAGGCCCTAGGGCCTGGTGCACTTGTGACTTGCAGCCTCACTAGTCATCATTCCACCTTCTCAAACCCAGGCAAGTGCAGGCACTTCTCACCCTGCTTATCAGCCCTTCTGGCCCTCTTTGTTGTAGGGCCTTGGGGTATGTGTTCAGAAGATAACAGTTTATGGATATATGCAGGTCCCCAGTGTCTGACGAGGCATCACGACCAAAATAGCTAAAAAATCTGGAGCAGGTGAACAAAGGTAAAGTCCAGGTTCAAAAGAAAAGAGTATGTCAAGGGGGAGACAGGGATTTCAGCCTGAGTCAAGACTGAATCACAAATCAACAGGTAACCAGGGATCATGAAGAAATGAAGGCCAGATGAGACCATGGGCTCAAGGACATGGGGAAAGATGGGCATGAGGGTAAGAACACCTGGCCTTTCATTTCTTTCCACTCTGGGTCTCAATTTCCATTCTACAAAATGAGGTTTTGAAGTGCAATTACTTCAACAATTTAGATACTATGAGTCTATGAAGGCCACACAGTCATAACCAGAAACTTTGCACTACTGAGGAACCAGAGCAGGACAATGAGTTGGAGCCAATTAAGTAGTCAGATTGAATACAGAGAAAACAACACTTCAAAACCAAGAAAAATCTGCCCCCGAAAGAAAATGTCTCATCTGAGTCCTGTTACCTGAATCCTTCCATACCCTCCACTAGGCATTATAGAAAATCCTAGAAATAAAAATCATGCTCCCTTCCCTCTGGGAGGTTGGATCTTTGATGGAAAGAGAAGGTTCACTTGTATATGATTAGATAACAAGATCATACATATTATAATTCAGAAAAGCAATAACTGAAATGGCAAAAGAGTCAGTGGCATTCATAGGAGAGAGCCCAGGGCTTCTCTAAATATGGCGGCTAGGCCCACATGGTCCATCTGCTCTAGATGGGTTGCTTTCCAAGGATGCCCAGCAGGTGCTCACTCCCAATCTTAGCAAAGTCAAGTAGAAGCTTGGGTTTGTTTGGCATTTTCCACTGCCAGAAGCTTAAAGTCCTTTTATCATCCTTTGTAGCCCCTGCTAGTCTCCAAATACACTGTATTGAGTAAATCGTATTTGAAAAAAATCTAAGCCAGACTTTAGTCTCAGGTATTATGTCTGCGCAACAGCAAGATACCATTAAGGAAACACCTCAGGTCTAGGTCAGAACTGGGTCCTGTCCAGTCGAAGGCAATCATTACCATAGACTTAGAAAGACATTTATCCCTCCACTACAGTTAATCAACAAACTATTGAGAGTATACTCCACTAAGAGTGGGAACAAGCAGAAGCTGAAGTTCACATTTCAGGCAGGATTGAGAGCTGAGAGGCCAGAGATAGAGTTTGGTTCTTCTAGTGGGCAGATGGAGCTCTGAGGAGGGATAATGTCTATTGCCCACTTGGCTTTGATCCTAAGCCTGCTGTGCTGATTACGACGACAAGACTGTCAGAGGCCTGCAAATTAATTCTGCTCCTGACTGGCTTGGAAAAAACCCTCAGATTTCCTGACATCGGTTCAATGGGGAGAGTTTTGCTTTTCTTCCCCTTCATGGCATCCCCGTCTTAAGGCAAATAAGAAGTTATTCCCTGGTGCAAAAGGCAACAAAACCCTAGTATCACAAATACATACAGAACTAACTATTCCAGTTACTTTTTAAGTTCATCGTATTTCTGTCAATCCAAGATCCCATTCGGAATCCTGGAAAACATCTCCACTGGAAACCAAATCAGCTTTCACAAACTGCCTCCTTGCAAGCTTGTCAGCCACAACATACGACAAGGAAGTTTTTAGAAAGGATTTCTTTTACTTAGCTTTTGAACCAAGCAAGAAATTTCATATCATGAAACCAAAAAATCATGTTGGTTTAAAGTTAATAGTGCTTTACAATAAGCAATCCCCAGCATCATTGAGAGCTGTCTGGGTTAAAGAATTTCCCATTTTGAGAGTCTGCCATCTATTGAATACCTCTTTCCCAATACGTCCATGATACTGCCTTCAGAAGAGGATAATAATCTCATGATGTATCTTTCTCTAGCTGCAAATGTGCCATTGTCAGCTACCTGCTTTCTGCTGGCTGGAGCTTTCTACCAATAAGTTGTACCTTTTGTTTCTTGTTGGAGCCACCGGTCCTCTGGTCCAATGGTTTTGATATCATAAAGAGGTTTATAGCTCTCTCATTCCTGCCCACCCCCACCCCCACCCCGCAAAATCCTGGGCATTGAAAATTGGTATTGAGAGTCTGGGGACTTCCTGTCCAACCTTTAGTTAGGCAATGTCATAAACTGCATCCACCCTATTTGAAGTTAGCCAATGCCTTTAATTCCACACAAGATACAATCACCGAATTCTTACAACTGTACTAGAGATGTCAAAGGTGCCATGTATTCCACTATACCTCTTGTTGGAGAACTTGCTCACCTCACAACTTCAGTATCATGGCATATCTCTTTCCCTACCATATCGTGGCAAAGCTAATTAGAACTAGAAGTGATCACCTGACCCATGCTTAACCAACCAAATTCTTTCAGTGGGAACTTGGAACTGGGATACAGAGTCTCTAGCCAGTCTGTTCTGTTCTGGGTGCTTGAATGTGATGGGCATGTAGACCACTTTCTACATTCCAAGATTAAACAACTCTGAAGAGAAACAAGGAAATTGGTGGACACAGAGCTGAGATGCAATGCAAAGTGCAAGAGAAAGAGAAATCAACATTAACTAAGTTCTTAACCTTTGGCTCATACTACACACTCAATGTGGGTCACCTAGAAGGTTGTATTCATTGCAGTCTTTCAAGCACACAGGCTAACAGAAGATTTATTCTGACATATGCTTTCCAGATCACTGAGACAGGGAAAGGAAAGGTAGAAAATTGCACACCAGTTCTAGTTTCCAGCTCAAAGTGACAATGTCACATCTTACATTTCATTAGCAATACCAAGTCACATAGCTCTAACTTCAAAGGGTGTGAGAAAGCAAAACCCTACCATGTGCCCAAAGGAAGGAAAAATTGAATATGACTTCATGCCAACCTTAGGCTCTTTTCCTTCCAAATATAAATATATAACCGTCTTTTCTTGGCTTCCAGTTCGTCTCTGAAATTGTTCTTACCATGGCCACTGGTGACTGATGTATTATTAAATTCAATTAACACTTTTCAGTACTTATTTTACTTTCCCTCTCGCTCTCTCTCCTTTGCTGCTATACATTATTCCTTAACCTCATCATTTTCTCCAACTTTGGCTTTTAGTGGCATCACTGCAACCTTACCATCTTTTAATACATTATTTCTCCTTTCCCTTCTCCTTATTACATCCACATATCAAAGCTCTCCCTATGTCCCACTAAAATCTGCTTCTCATTCCTTATTGAATTATACCTCCATTTCCCAGTCACCCAAACCTAGGAGTCATATGTAGCTTCCTCCTTCCCTTCTTCTTACTGGTCTCCAAGTCCTCACTAAGACTTCTCACTTGGTTCACCACCATAGCCTCCAGCACTAGCCCTGGGTCTTATTCTATACAGACATCTAGGGTCTTCTTTCTAAACATAATTAGGCCATTCCCTTGCTCAAAAGCCTTCAATAGTTTCCATATGCCTTTAGGCCATAGTCAAAAATCTCTCTAGTGGTTTATAAGGTCTTCAAGATCTGGCCATGATTACTTTGCTGGTAATATTTATTGCCTTGTCACTCTCCAGCTCTATTACCCTCTGAATTATCTGCACTTCCCAAATGGCCCCTGATGATTCCAATCTCCATGTCTTGAGCATGTGGTACTTAATAGACATCTTTCCTTCTTATTTTTTGTCTGGTTAACTCCTTTGAGACTTACTTCATTTATCATTTCTTCCAGGAAGTCTTCTTTGATCCTCCTAGTCTTGATCAGGACTCCCTGCTAATTCTAAGAGCAACTTGACCTTACCTCAATCTTGATACTCAGTTATCAGAATTATGTTTTTCTATTTAACATTTCATCTTTCTTCCCTACTCTAAGTTCCATAACAAAAGACTCAGTTTTGCTGATATTTGCATAGGGTCTAATACATTGCCTGACACATATTAGCCTAATAAATACCATTAAATGAACAAATTAACTAATGAAGTACCATCTTCTTATGACCACCAAATTCTAGAACTGTGGTCAGAGAGTCAGAAAGCAAGGAGGAAAAATATGGCTCATATATATATCATCTTAGGCTAATATATGTATATTTGGCTTATGTAATTACCTGCACAAGGTAATTACCCAGCAATGATACCCTCTCCTGGATCTCTGGATGGCTGATGATGCACTTTGCCCTATTATGATACCTCTATTTGTTTTACCTTTGACATTCAGTTTGAAGGACAAGTGACTTAACTTGTACTCACTGTTCATATTCCTTAGAATTATGTGTTCACTTGTTCTTGTAACCTAAATACATGTCTACTGAAGGCCTACTTGGAGGTGGGGGAGTGTTGGTTTCCCTGGTGATATAAGATTCCTGCCTTCAATGAGTTATAGCCTAAGAAGGAAACTAAGCTCTCAGCTGAATGAAAGGAGCTGTTAAGTTAGTATAAAGAAATACCATTACAGTATAGGAAAGAGCTTGACAGTTGAAGTCTGCATATCTCTCTGAGTCTCAGCTCTTACCTAATGTTACAGAACATGTGACCAGCATTTACCTCTTTTTTCTGTGACTTCCTCATTTGCAAAATGTGTAAATAATATTAAAAGATAAAATTTAGGTTATAGTAATGATAATTCTGACACAAATTTAATTGGTATAAAAATAATTTACACTAGTAGCTATCCTTTACTGCACAATCACTTAGGTGAGAGATAGTATAAATTTTAGTCTTGATTTTCTTTCTTACAACAACCCAATGTAGTGACATAATCTCTTTTTTTATTTTTTTTTAGCATTTATTCATTTTTTGAGAGGCAGAGAGAGACATTGTGAGTAGGGAAAAACCAGAGAGAGAGGGAGACACAATCCGAAACAGGCTCCAGGCTCTGAGCTGTCAGCACAAAGCCTGACGCAGGGCTTGAACTCATGAACAGTGAGATCATGACCTGAGTCAAAGTCAGATGCTTAACCAACTGAGCCACCCAGGTGCCCCACAAAATAATCTCTTTGACACGAATGGAGAAATAGTGGTTCAGAGAGGTTAAATAACATACCCAATATCACAAAGCTGGAGAATAGCAGAACCAAGATTTAAGCCCAGATTTGTATCCCCCAAAGACCAGGGTTTCTAACTATTAGACTATACTGCCTACTTTAAAACTCATATGCATGCAATTTATGTATTCAATTATTCCTATTGAAGCACTCTGATGAAATAGAGCCCATGCTACCAGTAAAAGTGAGCATTTTGAAAGTTAACAATTAACCAAATTTTTCCATCTGTAAAACGAATGATTTTGATCACATTAAACAAGACATTGCATATCAAGCACTCTTCACAGTCCATAAGACAGAGTGAGTATTTAAAAATGCTAGCTATCATTACTGTTGTTAGATTGTTACTAAGTTCCTTTCTCCATCAACTTCCTAGAATTCTGATACATTTCTTCCATACACAATTTTGTCAAAGAGCTATGGTAATACAGCATGAGATTTATCTCAGAAGAAACAAACCTATAAGGTGGGCATTTATTTATGGAAACCCTGAAGATAGAAGCAGCATTTTGGGACTCTAAGGAACTCATGTTCAGATGAGTAACCACAATTATCCAGGAAACTGGTATCATTTAGTGGGTGCTGAGGATCTGCTCCCAATTCTTTTAAGGAGCCTGGGATCAGAATTCATTCTATAGCTAATTTAGAGCACAAACATGCTCATGTTTTTCCCCCCATGGACTCAAAACTACTGGAAGGATAATTATGCATTCTGTTTATCTCTTGGGTGGAGGCCTATATCCTGGTGAGACTACCCTATTCGAAGAACACCAAAGAACTTTGAAAAATACCAGCTTCAAAATTTTCATTTGCTGAAAGCTGGTGGCCACCACTATCCTTCTTGTTTAATGAGCTCAGCCCATGGGCTACAATAAACCAATTGTTGTCTACTTGGAAAGCCAGGTGGACAAGAAGTTAAGAATCCAGAGTAAGGTAAGGTAAGACTTTATGGCCTGACATGTATCAAAAGCTAGGGCATATAGGATAAGTCATGATGAATGTTACAGCTGTGTAGGGAGAATCAGTAAAGTCAGGAGTTAAAACATCACTCAGGGGTTCTTTCAAACACAAGTCTAGTGAATCCTCACAACATTGAGGGGAGAGGGCACAGGTATGACTAACCCCAGTTTACAGATGAGGAAACTGAGCTTCAGAGGATTCAAGTGGCTTGTCAGAGGTTACAAACTTAGTAAGAGAATTAAGAGAAGGGAGACAGATAATTAAACGTGGACAACTATTATTTTAGATTTTAAGATAAACAAAGTGACTTAAGAGAGCAATCAAGGGAGAGGTTAGGGTAACATTGGCTAGATGGAATATCTATCAGTTATGTACTGCTGCACAACAAATTACCACAAATTTAGCAGCCTAAAACAATAAATATTTATTGTCTCAGTTTCTGTAGGCTGGGCACCTGGGTACAGCTTAGCTGGGTCCTCTTCTTAGAGAACCATCCTCTTCAGGATGTCAGCTAGACTGTATTCTCATCTCAGTCGGGGGGATAATCCACTTCCAAACTCACTCAGGTTGCTGGCAGAATTCACTTTCTTGCAGCTGTAAAACTGAGGGTCAGGCTTCTTGTTGGCCACTGGAGGGGAGCCTAAGTTCCTTACCACATGGGCTTTCCCAACATGGTTGCTTGATTCATCAAGTCAATAAGTCAATAAGGAAATTCTCAAGCAAGACAGATTCTTACACAATGTCACATATTTGTGTGAGTCATACTCTATTACCTTTGCCATATTATATTGGTTAGAAATAAGTCACAGGTCTATCCATAATCAGAGGTGTGAACATTAGCAAGCAAGAATCATGGAAGCCATCTTAGTCTTAAAGATTCTATCTAGTAATTTTACATAGCTTCAATCTAAGCAAAATGTACTAACCTAAGCAGGGTTCTACAATTCATGCAAAAAACTGACATGTCTGATAAGACAGAAATCTGTTATTTGTTGCCACATACACAACCAAACCATTAAAGACAGTCCTTTGACACATTCATTTATTCACATGTTTTTCATTTTCTTGCAGGCTATGCTGAGATTAGGAACATCCTGAAGGATGTTCTGTGGTAATATCAGCACTATGATCACCTTTTACTTTTGCTCTTGTAGAATTTTGCTGATTTCACCATTTCAATCAAACTCAGATAGAATGCTGGTTCCACAGCTCTAGCCCTCCTCTAGAATTATGCTGTAAAACAAACTTCGAAATTCTAATTTCTAAATCATCTTAGAATTTTACATACCAACCAGTGTATTTAGATTATGGTAGCCTCATAACAATCTGACTATACAATGGTTATTTCCTTTTTTAATCTCAACATAAATCAACTTTATGTGCTAACATATCGGCTTCTAAGATGACAATCCTATGTAGTAACTAAAGCTCACAAGGTCATGTAGAGCTCTGCAACTGAGGGACCCCCTAGCCTAATGTTTACTATTCTGTTATCACCCTCAGATAATTTGGTAATTAAATTATTTTAATGGTATACCAAAGTACTTTGAATCTCCAAGGAAAGATTTTTATTCTAATAAATGCATTCTGAAGAATATTTCTTTGACAAAAATAGATTTTAAAAGGGAATTTGGGCTTTTAAAAATATCACTACATTGATTTTCTTCCAATTTCCTAGGTACAGAAATAATAATGGTCAAGATATTGAGAATTTAAGGGAGAAAGCCTAAGATTTGGGATTATATCAGCCCTAAGATCTACCCCCAAATTTTCTAAATGTGTTCAGTTTCCTTTTTTGTGATATTTGGGTAATACCTTCCATAGGATTTTTATGAGAAGTTAGGAGATTTTCATGAGAATTTAATGTTATAAATACAACAAATATAATAAAAATAAATACATAAATAATAACAAATACAACAATAACAAATATATAAAGTATGTAAGACTTTGACTGGTGCCACCTAAAATTTTTTCAAAACATAATTATGGCTTTTCATAACTTGAAGCTGAACAGGACTAGCCAGGAAGACCTGCATCTGAAGATGGTTTTTTTTCTATTCAACTGCTTGTTATCCTCAACTCCAACTGGCAATTTCTGACTCTCTCATAACTGGCCTCGCTACATCCTTGACTAGATTCCTCTTTCTCCCACCTTTCATGATTTCTGGTAAGCCTTCCCACCACTATTCACTCTTCTCTCTACTCACACTAAATACAGTAAAACCTTGGATGGCAAGTAACTTGTTCTGTAAGTGTTCTGCAAGACGAGCAAACATTTCTAATACATTTTAACTTGATAAACGAGTGATGTCTTGCAATTTGAGTAGTACATGATGATGAATGTCACATGACCACAACTGAGCCAATGGTTCTTCTCTCTCTCTCTCTCTTGCTGTGGGATTGTGGGTGATCATCTCCCATGCTTGGAGGCTCAATCTCAGGCCATAGTGTTTGACAGAAATCAGTTATTTTTTAGGATGTTGGAAGGTGCCCACAACTGGCACTAGTGTATTTTTTGTCACTTCAAAACACCTATGGACTGTCCTTTGCTTTTCCATACAAGAATAAGGAATGCTTGGCTTCATTCTAGGTCAGACTGCATGTAGATATAGACCCTTTCTTCTGCTGCCTTATTGCCAGTTACATTAAATACAGTATATGACAAGAGTTTATACATACTGTACTATAGTCAACATCCATGCAAACATAAACAATGGCCCCCATGCAGAAAAAAGATTCCATTGAGCCAAGAGATGGCAGTGATTCTGTTAGTGATAGTGAAAGACATCATACACAATAACCCTCCTTTCTCTTGTCTCCCTCACACAAGCCATGAAGGTTTTCAAAGGTAAATGTAGGTTAATTTGTTTTTCTTTATATTTTGTGTTTTAAATTGTATTTGCAAATTTATACATTTGTATTAATCTGTTTTTCTTTATATTTAGTATTTTTATTATTTTGTATTATAGTATTGTAATCATTTTTTTATTTTTATTTTTTAATACTTATTTATTTTTGAGAGAGACAGAGCGTGAGCAGGGGAGGGGCAGAGAGAGAGGGAGACACAGAATCCAAAGCAGGCTCCAGGCTCTGAGCTGTCAGCACAGAGCCCAACGCAGGGCTCGAATTCACAAACCATGAGATCATGACCTGAGCTGAAGTCAGACGCTCAACAGACTGAGCCACCCAGACGCCCCTGTAATCATTTTTATATGAATATTTTTGGGTTGTGGAATGAGTCATCTGACTTTCCACTATGTCTTATGGTGAAATTCATTTTGATATACAAATGCTCTGGATTACAAGCATGTTTCCAGAGCAAATTATGCTTGCAAACCAAGGTTTTACTGTATACCCAAGGGAAATTTTTCTCACCTGGCCTCAGTCATGCTCAGTTGGAAAGCCCTCTGCTACCCCCAGCAGTCTTTGTGAGACAATGCACACAATGTCCAGAGAAAGTTTGCTCCCTCCCAATAAACCATAAAAAGTTGGTTTGTGCTGGGTTCCGGTAGAAGGAAAATTAATCTAAACCTCACAGTATCAAAAATAAAGAAAAGCTGTTGTATTTTACAAATTTTCATGGGTCAACTTCCATATCATCCTAATGTATGTTTTTAGGGTGGTAGCAGGGAGTGGCAGAAAGATTCCTAATTCAAGCAAACCCTGTAATCACAAAGCCAGCAGAGCATATTGAAGAATTCCAAGAACAGATGCTAGAATGGCCTTGTGTCATAGGCCTTACAGGCTACTATAACAAAATACCATAGACTGAGTGGCTTAAACAACAAATATTTATTTCTCATAATTGTGGAGGCTGGAAAGTCCAAGATCAAGGTGCCAGTAGATTTGGCATCTAGAGAGAGCCTGCTTCCTAGTTCACAGATAGCCGCTTCCTGCTGTGTCCTCACATGGTAGAAGAGACAAGGGAGCTCCCTGGATCTCTTTTAAAGGGCCATTAATTCCATTCATGAGGGCTCCATCCTCATGGCCTAATCACTTCCCACCTCCACATACCATCACAGTGAGGCTTATGTTCCAAAATTTGAATTTGTGGGGAACACAATCATTCACTCTATAGCACCTTTTGACTAAGTGAGATAATGCTAAGTGAGGGCAATGTGAAGCCTGCTGAATTTGTAGCTCAGTCCTCCACAAACAAAAAAGACCAAAAGAGACAATGAGAGAAATATGTAAAACAGTTATTAAGAACTTTGAAGTCAAAAGAGACTTGACTTTGATGTCCTTGATAATAGCAATTTGGGGCAAGATAGTTAAACTCTATAAATTGGAAATTCCTCTAGGAAATGATATAAAGGATAGGACCTGCTTAATTGCAAATATTAAATGTGATAATATATTGTATAACCTTCAACAAAGTGCCAGGACATAGTTCAACTATTATTTTAAATGATCTTCAGGAATTCTTATCTGGCTGTTATGGAATTTGATAGGTAGGTAAAAACCAAAGAAATTTATGGTTATATTGAGCAAGGTCTATCAGACACTGCTATACCTAGAAGCCATAGTATCTGAACAAAAAGCAAATAAATATGAAATGTTTTGAGATATTACCTTACAATATTCTACTTGACTTTTAAGCTTATTATTCATTTACAACCTTGCTAAGGTAATGAAAAGCCCTTAGCATTACAAACAGCATGATCTTTTTATTGTGATCGTATCACAATTTCTGGCTTCTTTATGAAGAAACTAAACCAATTTTGAGACAGATGTTTTGTGTGAGTGTTTATTATGTTTACATACATCTTAGTTATAAAGCAACAAAGCCAGGAAACCACTGTGAATAAACAGGATGGCCGGGTTTATACAGCTAATGCAGTGATTACAGCCACACTAACAGAGTCGCAAGAGGAACTGGATGTAGCTAATGTGCTTTAAACACTTTTCCAACACACTTCTGTCTCTTTACGCCAGATTCACTCATCTTTTCACTGTATCCATGCCAGATAATTTTTTTCAAGTGTCCAAGTGGAGGGGCCAAGGCATACCAAGGCATATCCAAGGCATACCTAGGATATTTGCAGGACTGTTTTTCTCCCCTTTATCCTATTCCCAGATCCCATACTCCTGGTTCTTTACTGGAATCCAATCACCACACCCTTCTACCAACAATTTATAGAATAGACACAAAGAAGTTAGGATTTAGATATGAATAACACTATCAGCCAACTTGATCTAACTAGTATTTAGGACCAAACAATAGCAGAATACATATGCAAGTGGACACTGAACATTTACCTATCCCATTTTCTGGGCAATAAAATAAGTTTTAATATAACTATAACAGGATTCAAGTCATACAAGTATGTTATTTAATCACAACATAGTAAAATTAAAAAATCAATAACAGGTCAATAAATATGAATTAAAGAAAGATCTCTAGAAAATCCCCAAGTATTTGGAAACTAAAAAACATATTTCCAAATATCATGTGGATCAAAAAGATATCAAAGAGGATTTTAGAAAGGATTGCAAACTGGATGAAATGAAAACACAACAAATCAATATTCAAAATTTGTGGTACAGTAATGAGTGAGAAACTTATGGCACTAAATCCCTATGTGAGAAAAGATTCAAATCAGTTGCTTCAGTTCCAACTTAAACATCTAGGAAAACAAGAAGTAATTACATTCAAAGTAAGTAGAAAGAAAGCAATCATAAATCTAAGTACAAAAATGAATGAAATAGAAAAAAAGAAACAATAGAAAATAAAACTGACCCAAAACTGGTTGAGAATATCATTTAAATTGAGAAACCTCTAGTCAAACATATCACGGGGGGAAAAAAAGGAAAAACAAATTAGCCACAGAAGGAATGAAGGAAGTGACAACACTACAGATTCTACAGGTATTCAATGATGATAAGGAAACACTATGAAAAATTTTATGTCAATAAATTAAATAGACTAATCCTTGAAAAACAAAAACTACTAAATCTCACACAAAAAGAAACAGATAATTCAACTAGCTCATACCTATTACAGAAATTGACATTATATTTAAAAACTGTTCTATAAAGTAAATTCAAAGCCCTGATAACATCACTGGTTATTTCCACCAAACATCTAAGGAAGAAATCATATCAATTCTGTAAATACCCTTCCATAAAATTGGAGAAGGAATACATTCCAACTCTTTCTCTGAGGCCACTGTTAGTCTGAAATCAAAACGTAACAAAGTCATTATAAGAAAAGAAAACTAATGACCAATATCCTTCATGAATATTGGTGCAACTATTGTAAACAAAAATTTAACCAATAGAATATAATAATATATAGGATACTATATCATGACCAAATGGGGTTTATCCCAGGAATGATAGGTTAGTATGACATTCAAAAACAAATCAGTATCATTCATCATCTTAATAAGCAAAAAAATGAAAAAATATATATAATTATTTTAATAGATATAGAAAAAGCATTTGCTAAAATCCAACACCCATTCCTGATTTAAAACACAAAACAAAACAAAACAAAACAACTTCTCAGCCAACTTTTAACATCTAATTCTAATAAAAGGCATCTATCAAAAACGTACAGCTAATACACTTAATGGTGATAAAATACACTCTTCTTAAGATCAGTAAAAACACTCCAGGCACTTCCTTTATACATTGTATTAAACGTTGTTATTTACTATGATAAAACAAAGAAAAACAAACAAAATAATGCAAACGAGAAGAAAAAAGTAAACTGTCTTTATTCATAGTAGATATAATTCTATATGTAGAAAATCCCAAAATTCACACAAAAAAGCTAATATAACTGGGGTGCCTGGGTGGCTCAGTCAGTTAGGCATCCAACTCTTGGATTCAGGTCAGGTCATGATCTCATGGTCATGAGATCTAGCCCTGCCTTGGGCTCCATACTGACAGCATGGAACCTGCTTGGAATTCTCTCTCTCCCTCTCTATCTCTGCCCCTCCCCCAGCACTCACTTGCTCTCTATCTCTCAAAATAAACAACAGTAAATAAACATTTTTTTAAAAGCTAATAGAACTAATAAGTGAATATAGCATTTATTTAAGAAACAAGATTAACATAAAAAATCAGTTATATTTGTATATCATAGCAAAAATTAGAAATTATTTTTTAAGGGACTCCTAGGTGGCTCAGTCAGTTAAGTGTCTGACTTCGACTCACATCATGATCTCATGGTTTGTGAGTTTGAGCTCCACACTGGGCTCTGTACTGACAGCTCAGAGCTTGGAGCCTGCTTCGGATTCTGTGTCTCATTCTCTCTCTGCCCCTCCCCTTCTTGGGCTCTGTCTCTGTCTCTCAAAAATAAATAAATGTAAAAACAAATTTTTTTAAAGAAATTATTTTTTAAATATCATTTCTAGAACCACGAAAAATATCTGCAATACTTGGGATGAGTATGAGTCAAGATGTGCAAGACATGTACAGTGAAAAACTGTAAAATATTTTTGAGAGAAATTAAAACAAAAATAAATGAAAAAATATAATGTGTTCATGGGTCAGACAGTTAAAATTGTTAAAATGTTGTGATAAATTTAAAAGTGTCCCCACAAAATTCATGTCCACCCAGAACCAAGTAAATGTGACCTTATTGGCAATAGGGCTTTCACAGATATAATCAAGTTAAGATGAGGCTGTGGTGGAATAGGGTAGGCCCTCATTCAACGACTGCTACCCTTATAAAAAGAGGGAAATTAGGACGCAGACACACAGGGGAGAAAGTCATGTGAAGACTGAGGCAGAGATCACAGTAAAGCACCTATAACCCAAGGAACACCAAGGATGGCTGGCAACCACCATCTGTTTATGGCATGATCTCTGTAGTTATTCAAGGGCAAATCTGAAGTGTAAACGCAGCAAATCAATAGAGATTTAATGAAACTATATGCCAAGCACTTTACACACTACATTTTAATTTTCTTAGTGATTCAGTGAAGTAATATAATCAAGCCATTTTACAGATGAGGAGACTGAACCTCAAAGGAATGAAGTAATTTTCAAGAATTGTTCAGTGAATGAGAAGGTGAATTCAAACCCAGGTTTGTCTGAACAAATCATTCTGTTCTTACTCAATAACACACCATATTGGATTATTCTGATTTCTGTGTACTCATTTAAACACCTGTCCACTGTAAGAGTATGGGAGATAAACGTCCATTGACTCATCACTCATTTATAACAGAATTTTTATCAAACAACTATTTATAAAGACCCGACAAGGTTCCCTCTACTAAGCTCTCACACAATAGATATTTATTTTTAAAGCCAAAGACACAGTTTTTGAGTTGTAAGGAAATACATGATTCTTTAGCACAATGCCTTATTTAATACTTAAGAAGTGTAACCCCCAGAAAGATGAGATGGTCTGTCCAAACTCAACAGAGATAAACAACTCAAGTCTCTTCTGTGCTACACTGAATTCATGAATGGACATTGTGCAAAACTCTGGGAGACAGTGTAAGACTCAAAAGTATGTGAAATATTACCATTTCTCTACAACCCCCACGTATATGAAAGGAAAATAAACAAATAAAAAAATGTTACATAATAGAAAATTAAGGGTAAAAAACCTCTAAGAAGTTAGAATTTACTAGTTTTCAGGAAGATGTATCAAGTTTTTTGTAGTCCTGTTTAGTACCCATCTTTTCGTTCAGCAAGACAAGTAGACAGCATTATACACACAAAGCAGCGGCTTCTTAATATCTCCACTCAGTAGAGACAGTTATTATGTTATATATATTGCTTTTCCACTGATGTCTCTATTGAAAATCACCCCAAAATGGACTAAAGAACTTAAACATAAGACTCAAAACCATAAAATTCCTAAGAGATGCAAAGGGAAAAAAAATCCTTGGCATTGGCCTTGGCAATGAATTCTTACAGATGACACCAAAATAAAAAAACAGGCAAGTGGAATTGTATTAAAAAACAAAACAAAACAAAAACAAAAACAAAAACAAAAACAAACTTCCACACAGCAAAGGAAACGGCCAACAAAGTGAATAGAGAACCTATGGAATAGGAGAAAATATCTGTAAGCCATGTATCTGATAAAGGATTCGTATCCAAAATGTATAAGGAACTCCTACAACTCAATAGCAAACAAGCAAATAAACCAATTTTTTAAAGTTCAAAGGGGTAGAATAGACATTTCTTTAATGAAGACTTACAGATGGTCAACAGGTATATGGAAATGTGCTCAATATCACCAGTCATCAGGGAAATGCAGATCAAAACCATAATGAGATATCACTTAATACCTGTTAAGATGGCTATGATCATAAAAACAAATCAAAAGAAGCATCGTTGAGGATGTGGAGAAAAGGGAACTCTCATACACCATTGGTGGGAATGTACATCAGTGCAGTCACTATGGAAGGCAGTATGGAGGTTCCTCAAAAAATACAAAAGAGAACTACTGTATAATCCAGAAATCTCATCTGGATATGTATATATTCAAAGAAATTGAAAACAGGATCCCAGAGTACCGCATTCCCATGCTCACGGCAGCATTATTCATGATGGCCAAGGCATGAAAGCAACCTGAATGTCTGCTGAAAGATGAATGGATTAAAAATATACTACTGGGGTACCTGGGTGGCTCAGTCAGTTAAATGTCTACTCTTGGTTTTGGCTCATGCCATGATCTCAGTTTGTGGGTTCAAGACCCATATTGGGCTCTGTACTTTTGGTAAGGAGTCTGCTTGGGATTTTCTCTCTCCCTCTCTCTCTGCCCCTCCCATGCTCTAAATAAATAAATAAATAAATAAATAAATAAATAATAAATATAATTTTATTAAAAAAATAAAATAGGGCGCCTGGGTGGCTCAGTCGGTTGAGCGACCAACTTCGGCTCAGGTCATGATCTCACAGTCTGGGAGTTCGAGCCCCGCGTCGGGCTCTGTGCTGACAGCTCAGAGCCAGGAGCCTGCTTCAGATTCTGTGTCTCCCTCTCTCTCTCTTCCTCCCAGCTCATGCTCTGTCTCTGTCTCAAAAACAAATAAACACTAAAAAAAATAATAATAATTTAAAAAAATTTATTTCAAAAACAATAAATAAATAAAAATTTTAAAATGTACTATACATACAGTGGAGTATTAGCCTTAAATAATAAAATCTTGCCATTTGTAACAACATGGATGAACCTGGACGACACTATGCTAGGTGAAATAAGCCAGACACTGAAGGACAAATACTACATGATCCCACTTACATGAGGAAACTAAATGCCCAATTCAGAAGCAGAGAATAGAATGGTGGATTCCAGGGACCCAGGTAAGGGGAGAGCCATGTGGTATTGGTCAAATGGTATAAAGTTTCAGTTACACAAGACAAATACTCTTATAGAGGTCTACTATACAGCATAATGCCTAGAGTTAACAATACTGTATTGTATACTTAAAAATGTTCCAAGATGGCAGATCTTACGTTAAGTATTATATCAAGGGAGAGGAGAAGGGATGGGAAGGGAAGGGGAGAAGGGATGGGAAGAGAAGGATAGAGAGGGGGAAGGGAGGGGGAAGAAAGAGAGAAAGAAAAGAAAGAAGAAAGAAAAGAAAGAAGAAAGAAGAAAGAAGAAGAAGGAAGGAAAAGGAAACACGGTGGGGAAACTTTGGGAGGTGATGATGGGTTTATTGCATAGATTATGCCGATGATTTACAGGTAAATTCTTATCATGAAACTCATTATGTAAAGCTTTCTGAATCTGAATGCTAGTAATACTTCAATGAAGTATTTTCTTATTTTATTATCTTCTTTCTCCCTTCCTTCCTTCCTTCCTTCCTTCCTTCCTTCCTTCCTTCCTTCCTTTTGAGAGAGAGAGCAAGAGTGGGATAGGAGCATAGAGAGAAAGAGGGAAAGAGAGAATTTTAAGCAGCCTCCACACTCAGTATGAGCCTGACACAGGGCTCAATCCCA
The DNA here is from genome assembly GCF_007474595.2 of Lynx canadensis. Classification (NCBI taxonomy): domain Eukaryota; kingdom Metazoa; phylum Chordata; class Mammalia; order Carnivora; family Felidae; genus Lynx; species Lynx canadensis. The sequence continues at coordinate 112,438,571 of NC_044305.1, forward strand.
CAATCCTGGGATCATGACCTGAGCCAAAATCAAGAGTCGGATGCTTAACCAACTGAGCCACCCAGGCCCGCACCCCCCTACCTTATGCATATTTCAAAAATACTTTAAGGGAGCCTGGGTGGCTTAGTTGGTTAAACGTCCTACTCTTGATTTCATCTCAGGTCATGATCTCATGGCTTGTGGGATCAAGGCCTGTGTTAGGCTCTATGCTGACAGTGCTCCCATGAACAAATGTGCACGTGCTCATGCATGCTCTCTCTCTCTCTCTCTCTCTCTCAAAATAAATAAACTTTAAAAAATGCATAAAGTAGTATGCTAAATAGTAACACTAATAATAATAATAATGAATACTTTTGTGTTACTCCTTCTCCTGCCCCAGCAAAGAATTTTTGTTCTAAAAAAGAAAAAGATAAGTACAGAAATAAGTTTCTTCTTGCTTCTTAAATTAAAAATAGGCATTGTGTAATGAAAGGGTCATCTGGCTGGGGTCTGAACACCTAGATTATAAACGTGGTTGTGTCAACAAAACCTCTACTACTTTGGGAAAAATCCCTAAAACTACTCTGCATCTCTTTCTTGATCTATAAATTATGGTGGTTGGATTAAAGGACCTCTATGGTGTCTTCTGACTCTAAAATTCCAAAAATTTTAGAAACTTAGAAGTTAGAAATACTATAAGCTCCCCTCTGGCAAGAAAGGAAGCAAACATTTACTGATCACCAATATGCTACAATTCTTCATTTATTACACATGCACACATACACCACGGAAACATGTTAGCATTTCTCTTCTGAGCATCAGCAGAGAAAAATTCTGTATCCCAAGCCCAGGGACAGAGGCAGAGGTGCTGTCTGAGATGAAGACAATTTCTTCTTACGTGGATTTTCAGCCCCCACATACCACCTGACCAACTGAGTATGTTCCCCAGGCCCCTGATGACAAAAACCAGAAGGTGCAAAGTGGTTTACCCACTACCCAGGCTCCGGCGATCCCCTTCAGTTGTTAACACCATAAGTGTTCAGATTGCTAGCAGAGGAAGGGCAATCCCCCAGTTCTGCACAAAAGAATTAAGTAGAGCCACACAAAGGCACCCAAAGCAAGGACTAGACCCATGAGGTCATCTCACCGAGAGGCCCTCTGATTCCCTTTCCTGGTTTGTTGTCCCTTGCTGACCTCGATCAGACTGTGCAGCCACAAAAGGTACGGAGCACCCGTGAAGCCGCACACAGGCAGCCCAGCTTCAGAGCCCTTATCTGCAGCTGACACTCACAACCCCCCACCACCACAAGTATCTCCTGGCTACGATTAACAAATATTTTGTCTAAAGGAGAGGTAGCTGGGCTGTTACTTTTGCTTTTATCAAACCCATAGGAGAAAACAAATGTCTAGAATGCCTAACTAGTGATGCAAGGAAAAATCCTGTCCCAGAAGCTCAGCAGTCGGATAGGTAGAGACACCTAGCTCCCTGAGTAAGCAGAGTGGCGGCTGGTAATTTGTGTGCTGAAGATTCATTACATACTGACCATGGGGGCCGAGCTGTCCAGCAGTCAGAGAAGGAAGCTTACATTAAAATACTATCAGATATTTTAATAGCTAAATACAAGTGAATGGGGCCCAATCTACTCCACCTTGTGGTAAATTCTGTTTTATTGCTGTGTCCCACTGTGCCTCCAGTATGGATGGATAGAATGTCAGCACTGGAAAAAAAAATTAAAAAAACTTCAAGGAGCAAATGATCTCTGCTGTATACTCAGTGTGATGACTAGAGTCACTAGAGTCCTCTCTAGGAGACATGTCATGCATAAAGACGCCAAGGCATTCAACAGTCCACGGATAATCTCTTCAGGCATATAGCTACTTCTGAATTTAGGATGATAGACCCGAAATCCTGCTGTCGTGCCTTGTTACAGAAAGCCAAAGTGATGTGCACATAGAGTCTCCTCCCAAATCTACGTGGACAGGGGCCGCCAGGATGCATACAAAGAAAACCACTGTGCCATCTGTAATTGGCACAACACAGAAATGAATGTGGATAAAAGCTCTCTGGAAAAGGGCAGGATTCTAATAATCTCCCATTATTCAGGGATGCCTTGCCAGCTGGCAGAACCAAATCCGGGTGCATTCTCAGCCAGTTCTCATCTTTGGGATGCAGTGAGGTGAAAACAAAGTGATCAACCTGGGATTTCAGATTTATTCGAATTTGCAGTTCACGTTCAGCGTTCCCAGACCCGCCATGGGCCCCCACCACTTCAGAGACCTGTAACTAGTGAAGCTGGGCCAAGGTGGTAGACTCACTTTGCTGCCAGAATGAAAACATCCCAAATCGGAGCAAAAATGTCTGAGGATATAACCTGCAAAAATATTCTACACATACAAAAAGTTTTATGCAAAAAATATTTGCAACACTAAAATGGCCAAAACTTCGAAACATTAATATCCCCAAACAATGGTCAATAAACTATGCAATATCCGTCTCATTGAATATTATGAATCCTTTGAAAACATTTACATTGACTTTACAATAGTATAGAAAACCCATAGATAAAAAAGATACAGAATTGTAAATATACAGCATTACATCAAGTAAATGAGAGAACACAGATGTTGAGAAATGAAACACAAAGCCCGGAAAGAAAACAATACCAAAATGGTAGAATTAGCAGTGTTTTTCTTTGGTGGTAAGACTCTGAATTGACTTTTATTCCTCATCCCATTTTCCTTTATTTTCTAAGTGTTTATAGTAAAATACCCCTTGATTTGATAATGGAAAAGAAGTAAAAAGACTTTTAAAATGAAGTTTTCAACCACGTTCTAAGCTAAACACTAATTAAACTTTATATTTTTGTATGCATCTTGAGCTGGCCTACACGTTCTCAAGGTGCCTGACACGAGGCTTCTTCCTAGAGCTATAGCTCCTCCCCCCGCCCCCCAACAGCTTAGGGGAAGTTGAAGAAGTTCAGGTTGCTCTTCAAATTACCAAAAGAATATTCAATTGCCTAGGGATACTTTAGCCCTGCTGGTGAACCTTGGATTTCAGACTGTGAGTGCTTCTAAAATAGCCCTATTTGGTGAAGTGTGCTTTTTGATCAGACTGCTTTTAAGAAGACAGGCCAATGGCTGAGTTACAAGCATAGATAACCACAACAGCATTTTAAGGAAAGATCAGCAAGCTGTGTGAATCCAAATGTACCTGCCTATAGCTCACAGGGGTGACTCTGAGCCACTGGAAGTCCAAATGACTAAAGCTTTCAGTTGCTTTTAATTTTGCACTATTGTATCATATTGACCAGCCAATAAGGGCCTGGTCCTTAAACCAGATCTAATGTGGTAGTTGAGCTAGATAATAAAGGGTCTGTGCTTGACTTCACATGGTTACCCTACAGTTGAAAGAACTCTGAGGGGCAAGAAAGGATAATCTAATCTGATTTTCCTCACTCTTTTTTAGCTGGGTAGACTTATGAGAGCATAGAGGGTATGGGTTGGTTTATTTAGTATAGTTTCAAATAGCAGAAACCTATTTACGTAAAATAGGTGAATGTGCTATAAGGTTATAAACATGTCTCACAGGAACAAGCAGCCAGGCCTGAAGAACAAACTGGAAGGATAAACTAGAATCTGTAAAGAAGGTCTTCAGCCTCATTTAGCTGTGCATCTCTCTGTGTTTCCTCCTATTTATTTCTCTCTGTTTTCCCCATGTAGTGGCTACCAACCTGACCATCAACAACCTTATTTAGAAGTCTAGCCACCCAGAGAAAGATGGCTCTCATGCACTCTCTCTCATTCTCTCTAGCTCTCTCCTTCTGTCAGTCATCTCCATCTCCATCTCTAGCTCCCCTCCCACAAGTCTCTATATCTGGGAGTCTGATTGGCTGCATTTGGGTGCAGCACCTACTCTGGACCACTCAGCTGTGGTCAAAGGATATACAGTCACTTTGCAGAAATAAGGCTTCTGAGAGCCCCGCACTTACACAACCAGACCAATAGCAAGAGGCAGGGAAGGCCAGGAACAAAGGAAGAAGAAAAAAAAAACCCGTCTACTGAATGCATCATTCATGTTTCCTCTTTGGTAGTTCAATCTTTTTATCAAAAGATAAAAATCAAGTTTGAAAAGATACTAAGAACAGCAAGGACATGAAGAATATCGTTCCCCTAAGCCTTCTGGATGAATCTCCTAGAAGCTCTCACCAAAGCTCTGACTGGAGACAAAGTGACAGAAGAAGTACCTGCAAATATTACATGTGTGTAATAGAAGGACTGAGACAAACAAGATGGAGGTTTTGTTGACGGAAGAGGATGTTCCAACTCTCAATAGTGTATAAGCAAAATGTTAGCAGGAAAGGTTTAATAAGGATAGCAAGTAATGTAAGGATGTGGGCGTTCTTGCTTTTAATAGTTGAAGGTCAAAAATAGGGAAATCTGGAAAAACCAATAATAGAGGAAGAAGCTTATTGGATGTAAAAAGAAAAAAAGTAAATACTAGGAAACATCACATAGTTAACTAAAATGAGAACATAGAGAGGAGGCAAAAAAGGAAAGAAGAAAATCATACTCATTTCATCATTAATCATATAAAATTAATAAATATTGTCTAAAGAAAGAATTAAGGTTATCATATAAAATTACAGTTTTATTGGAAACAACCACAACAAAAATATAAACTTTACTAATTACCAGAAGGAACACAAACATAAAGCAGAGAAAGCAGGGCAGGCCATGAAATATTTTTAAAAGCTATCAGAAATAAAGCATAAAATAAAATAATATGACAAAACGAAGACCAAACATATTTTTATTGCAGCAGGAATAAAGGAATTATATTTATCTATTAAAAGGAAAAGCCTTCTATATTTAATTACAAAGCAAAACCAAATATATACTATAAATGTAAGTTGAACCTAAACCATTTAGAAAATTTGAAATTGATAAACAAATTAAATTACTTTCTTACTACAAAGAGAAGTCCAAAATCATGATATTAATATCACACTGATTGACCGAAAGACAAGACATGTAAGATGAAAAAAGAAGAAAGCTTTAAAATGATAAAGGATACAGTTGTCAGTAAAACTGTAACAGAACTATCTATACATTATAAAACACAGTATCAATATTAACAAATGAAACTAGCAAATATTGAAAGGAGAAACAGAAGCAATTAGGGGTAGAAAATACAGACCCAGACAATCTAAATAATATAAATAATAAAGTACCTCTAATGACATACTTTAAAAACCCTACCATGGAAACAGAGACTATGCTTTCTTTCAAGGATCCAAGAAAATGTCACAAAAATTATTAGGCCACACACACACACACACACAATACTCCATGAATTCTAGAAAGCAGAAATAGTCCAGACAAATTCGCTGGTCATAATACAATAAAATTAGGAATAAAAATAAAAAGCTCATATAATCTGAAAATAAAATAAACAACCCTCTCTTCAACTAACTTGTGTCAAACACAAAATGATAACCAAAATTACAGAGTATCTTCACAGATTATGATAAAAACATGCCATACCATCTAAATCCATTCAGATTTTTTGAGTATGGTGTGCCGGCTCAGGAAACACAGCCCCCTTCCTGCCTGGCAGCAAGGGGAAGCTCCAGCCAGGTCCTGACTTCAGGTGTCTTAAGGCCTGACCAGCTACTCTCCCCCACAAACGAAAGGGGATAATGCCAGGTTTTCCCAGAAAATGTATCATGTTCCCTTCTCCCAACAATATCATGGATTTCATGGCCTTTTCCATCTGTCATTTCTCTCCTATTTGTCCCTGCCCCAAACTGTTCAGTTCAGTAGGGTATAAAGCCAGCCAGTTCCAGTGAGTAAAATATTCTTACTGCAATTCAGCAAACATTGGGGGAACTTTTGTATGCCACAATGCACTTCTGGAAAACACTCCCCAATCTCTCAGAGGGACTCTCTTGCCCCCTGGCATTTATTGATGGTTCTCTCCCCCAGTTGGATTCTGTCCCCTAGATGAGGGGATCACAAACATCTCCAGTGTTGTGGAATTTCAGCCACGAGTCTCCCGTCAGGGGAATCTCTAGACTTCTCCTGGAGCTCCAAGTGAAAGATGTGAATAGAGCTGACTGTCCAGTTTGGCTGCATCTTTTGAAATCTTATGAAAACTTGTCTAGAAACTCCTTTAGAAATGACCATAGTCATCACCTGATGTCCTCAGCTCTGAGCATTGATTAATTTCCAACAAAAGGATATATCCCATTCCTCATCCTGTTATACTGGCTTTTATTGTCTCCTATTATTCCACAGACATCAGCTTTGCCTGTCCCTCACTAAATATAAGCTATTACATACCAGAGAACAGACCTGATCATTCTTCTGTATCCCTAATCTACTCAAAGCAACTACCACAGACCTGAGTGAAAATCACTAGATTAATTAATACATAATTAATTGTCATATTACAGATTCATAGCTTGTGAGGCTTATAGATTACTTGATTAATATATTACTTGAGCAATAAACATGTAATTACTTGTCATATCATAGATTCATAACTTGAAGGATGATGATAGCAGACTGAATTCGTCCCCACGGTGCCCCACTTATACTCCCAGACACCAATCCATTCCCTACATAGTTTTAGAGAAGGACCAGATATGTCTGGCAGAACTCTGGACTTTTCTACCATCTGAGGTCCTATTTTTGCTTCAGGGATACTACTGTGAGACAACCCATCAATGACTGGTTCTTCTGATACCTCTAGAAGACCTCTGTGCACATCTGTTATACTCTCAATTCCACCTGCTAAGTGGTTAGCAACCCTTCCTTCAGTCAATTTCAATTAATAGATAGATACTGAGGACTTCCTACATGCCTGTCCCTGAATCCATAAAATAAAGAAGATTGAAATCTGAACAAAGGAGTTCAAGTCAGGGGAAATACAGACGTGTAAGGAAATCATTGCTCTGCATTTTAGTGAATGCAGAATGTTGCACAAGTGAAGATGTAATCAATTCTGGTGGGTGGATGGTCTAGAGGCTTCATTGAGGGAAGCAATATCCAAAGTAGGCTTTGAATTAGCCTGTAAGATAAAGAAAGGGATTCTCGCAAACAAGAGAAAGGAATGTGTAAAACCCCAGAGACAAATATCACAACCACTCCAATTTATGCTCCCCAATTTCCTCTCAAAAGAATAAGAAAGTTAAACTTGAAATGCTCCATATAGAAGCTACACATGAAAAGATGATACCAAATCTGCTCTATGTTGGTATATACCTATTTGTCTTTCTGCCTATGTTTTAATCAAATCCAGTCTCTTTTTTAAAATAACACCCAAATGTTAATATGGAAGCATATATCTAGGTTTTGGCAAATCTATAAAACTGGGAAAAAACATATAGTATATTCTCTAAGAATTATGTATTTCGGAATTGAAAATTTGCCAAACTCTTTTATTCATAGTAAATAAGGAAATCAAGCTATTTACCAAAAGAAATGCAAAGCATATTATATTTCAGTGTCTCTGAAAACATCTTAGTTTGCCATTTTCAGAAGTAATCTGAGTTGACAGTGTTTTCGCTTACTTAAAACAGCAAGATGCTGGGAACATTTCTCAGTTGAAGTGCTAAGTTAAAACATGTCAAGGTTCTTCCCAAATCCAGAAAATCATTTTAGGATTTGCACAGACAAATCCATGTAATCCTCTTAATTTTTAATCTACTGAAATCAGTGGTTAAACAAGCAGTGCCTTTGCTTCTGCACCTTACAACTGCAGCTACGGCTCTGGCCACCGAGGAACCATAGGCTGCAGAAATGAATGGACGCATATTCCCTGACTCCGGAGCAGTAGTCTGAGCCTCCGCCCCACCCTCCAAGGACAGCCTATTTCTTTGAAGGCTTCTCCTTATCTAAAAAATTCAAAAGGGTGTTTTTAAACTCTATGTTAAAATATAAAAATGTAGTAAATATCAACAAAACATACACTTCAGGAAGACATCCTACATTCATCTGTGGCTTCTAGTACACTCTGGCATACTGCCACCTACCCCCAGTTGTAGCAGTTTGAGAAGCCGAATTTTTGAGGCAAAGAGACTCAAAAGCACTCATAAGAATGGCTAATATGAACCAGTGCTTCCCGCTTCAAAAGTATAGCCTGATTTAATTCTCTCAACTACCCTACAAGGAAGGTACTACTATTTACTATCATTAATATCCCTCTTATAACAGATAAGGAGATTGAGACTTAAAAATGGAAAATATATGCCCAAGTGAACTGCTCATGGTAAACTCAAGAAGTCTCATTCCAATGTCTGTGGTCTTTTTTTTTTTTTTAATTTTTTTTTTTCCAACGTTTTTTCCAACGTTTATCAGGCCCAGAGCCTGATGCGGGGCTCGAACTCACGGACCGCGAGATCGTGACCTGGTTGAAGTCGGACGCCTAACCGACTGCGCCACCCAGGCGCCCCGCAATGTCTGTGGTCTTGACCATGCTTCCACTGCCTTTCACAGGCATGATTTAGATATTTTCAATTTTGGGGCGCCTGGGTGGCTCAGTCAGTTAAGCGTCCCACTTCAGCTAAGGTCATGATCTCACGGTCTGAGAGTTCAAGCCCGTGTCAGGCTTTGTGCTGTCAGCTCAGAGCCTGGAGCCTGCTTCAGATTCTGTGTCTCCCTCTCTCTCTGCCCGTCCCCCACTTATGCTCTGTGTCTGTCTCTCAAAAAATGAATAAATGCCAAAAAAAAAATTTAGATATTTTCAATTTAAACTATAAATTTTAATTTTTTGATGATACCAGTAATGTGTAATACCATATGAAAAAACATCTGTCATGAGTTGAACACTCTGAACCTCTCTCAGTAAATCCTGTAGTACTCATTAGCCATCATGATAAATAAAATGTGTATGGTATTTCACACCTCAAATGTACAAGGGCATGAAGGCACTTCCAGAGTAATCCTCAAATATCTAGTGCCATATCTTCCCTACCATCTCAGAGTATAAAGGAAGAGCATTCTTCTCCAGACATCTCCCCTGCATTTTATGGGTTTTTTTGCATTTATTTCTCTTATGTGTGTGCCTGCTCCACCACCGTCCATTTCAGGACAGTACAAACCCAGTCAATCTCAGTACACATTATTTCCTTATTGCAATGCAAGGCAACATCCAGAAAGAGGCAGCCCTTGCTGTTCACTGCCCTCTGTGTACTTGAAATGGTCTCATAAACCCACGGCCCCACTGTTAAGTAGACTGTAATTCTCATGGTAAAAGAATATTCTAATGGAAAGACAAAGACATAAATAAATAATAGCTATTACCAGCAATATATCATTGAGCAAATTACACTATGACTGTAAATTTCTATTATTTTAAATACCAAAATTATTATTCAAGTCCTACCTAAAAAGCACACATTTCTGAACCATTAATATACAAGAGACTTCCACAGACAGTCACACACAAAAGTTCCACTGCATCTATCATATCTATTCTGCTGCCTTACTTCTCCCTTCCCTACATAGCCAAGTATCTTCAAAGAGATGACTCCACCTTTTTTTTTAACTTCCACTCACTTCCCCATTCAATCCCTCCTGAATAGCCACTTAACTAAAACAGTTTTCTCTTGAGTCACCAATGATCTCCACATTACTGAAATCAATTAAGGTTTCTATTGCTCATATTCCCAGACCTCTTAACAGCATTTGACAATGTTGGCTATTACCTCATTCTACAAATGCTGCCTTTGCTTGGCTTCCAAGAAAAACATTCACCTGGCATTTTCTCCCTACATCTCATATTTCCTCTGCAAATGCATGCTTTTCTAACCATCATTAAAATTTAGAGTTCTTAAGGCTTGCTCCTACATGTTCTTCTAAGGGAGTCTCATTCAAAACTAAATATCCTGAGACAAATTCACATCTCTAGGATCAACCTACCCTTTGAGCTCCAGACTCATATATTTCACTACCTACTTGATATATTACTTGGTTATGTCAGAGGCACCTCCACACCCAATAAGTCCATTATCATACTTGTCATCTTTCCCACCAAACCCAGTCTTTTACCAGTGGTTCCAACTTCATTGAATGTTTTCATCAATCAGCCTTTTGTACAGGTACAGGCTATCATCCTAGAAGTCAACTTGACACCACCTTCTCCCTCCCCCTATTTATATGTAATCCATTACAAAATAATGTCTATTTTATCACTAAATGTCCCATAAATTTACCCACTTCTTTCTGTCTCCATTGACACCACCATGTGCAAGCTGCCATCTCTCCTACCAGAACATTTGCAGTAGCTTCCCACTATTCTTCCTCCATGCATGCTAGCTCCTGTGATCTTTTCCATACAATAGAGCCAGCAAGAATTTTGCAAAAACCCACATCTGATTACATTATGCCCTATATAAATATTTTAATGGTTTTTCATTGTTCTTAAGAAAAAGCCAAATTCCTGTCATGATTTTAATGTCATGCATAGTTTGGCCTCTTTCTCCACCTCCATCCTCACCATGCATCAAGCTTTCCTTTGTTCTCACTGCAGCCACTCTAATTTTCTACCTATGTTTTCTGGTTTGGACAACAGGATTTTTGACAATTGTGTTTTCTTTCCATGAAACATTTTTTCACCTGTCCTTTCATCTCCTTCCACCAGGATCTCTTAGCCATGCTTGGACCTTGGCTCTGGGATCACTTCCTCTAAGAAGCCTCCCCTGGCCATCTTATCCTCCCTTCAATACACATAAATCTATATCAGATTCCATCATTATATTGCACCCAGGAACATTAACTTCCATCTTATGTATCATTTCAAACAACATGAGCATTTTGATTAACCCATACCTGACTGAAGCTTCAACAGAGTACAGATCATACCCTTGTTTATCAATATAATCCTAAACCTTGGTACATAACTGAGCACATATTCAATTCTTAAATATATCTGTTGGGTGAATGACTGAATGAAACCTAAAGCTATATATTAAAATCAAATAAATATCTTCAAATAATTTTTCCCACATCCTGAGAATTTCAGAATATTGATTTGGGTGATCTAAATCAGTTTTTAAAAATTTTCAATCTTGGTAATTTCTGCTATAAAAACAGGATACAGTCAAAGTTATTTCAATGAGGTTAGAAGTGAATTTAAAATGTAAGTACTGTGGGCTAAGGATATACAGAGGTTTTACCAAATGTGTTCAGATTATTTCAAATTTCACATTTCTGCATACCTGTGTCTCAGCTCCTCAAGGAAATCTGTCATTGCCTGTCCCTATTCCCAATTTAGTAGGGAACTAATAGAAAGCATAGCAATTTCATTAATTGTGCACTGGCTCTCTTCAGTGTAAGTAGACTCTGCATAAGAAATAAACCTCAAGGAACTCCTCAAGGAACTCCTAATCTAGGAAGGCAGGTATAATTCTGAGTTCATATCCCCAGTACCAAACAGCATATAAAAATACATACATTTAAAAAGAAAAAGAGAGGGACTCCTGGATGACTCAGTCAGTTGAGTCTGACTCTTGGTTTTGGCTCAGGTCATGATCTCAAGTTCATGAGTTAGAGTCCCACATCATGCACTGAGAGCATGGAGCCTGCTTGGAATTTCTCTCTCCCTCTCTCTCTGCTCCTCCTTGGCTTGTTCTCACTCCCTCTCTCAAAAATAAATAAAAAAACATTTTTAAAAAATCTTTAAAAAAAAAAAAAAAGCACAAAACCTTAGTTTAAAAAAAAAAAAAAAGAGGGGCACCTGGATGGCTCCGATGGTTAAGCGTCCAACTTCAGGTCAGGTCATGATCTCACAGTTTGTGAGTTTGAGCCCCACATTGGGCTCTGTGCTGACAGCTTGGAACCTGGAGCCTGCTTCAGATTCTGTGTCTCCCTCTCTCTCTGGCCCTTCCCCTCTTGAGCTCTGTCTCTCTCTCTCTCCTCAAAAATAAATAAACATTAAAAACATTAAAAAAAAAAAAGAAAAAGAAAAAGAGGGATGCCTGGGTGACTCAGTCCAATAAGCATCTGACTCTTTATTTCAGCTCAGGTCATGTTCTCATAGTTTGTTGGGATCGAGCCCTACGTCAGGCTCTGTGCTGACAGGGCAGAGCCTGCTTGGAATTCTCTCTCTTGTTCTCTCTCTGCCCTTCCCCAGCTCATGCTCTCTTGCTTTCTCTCTCAAAATAAATAAATTTAAAAAAAAAAAAAGGAAAAGAGAAACAACTCAAAAGAAAAAAAAAAGCAGAAGATAATAGGTAATTTCAAGAAGATGACATCTACAACACCAAATAATCTATACTACACACATACACCTGTATGAAGATGGTCTTGACTTGGTCTCTTCCTACCACATAATTTTATCTATACTCCTGCCTGGAAAATGACCTACTTAGCTGCTTCTCCTCCCAGCCACTTATAGTTTTCTGGCTAAGTTTGCTCTCTGATTACTACCAACAAAGGAAATATAGAAACCCTTATTCTGAGGCAAAGGCACAATTCTTTTTCTTGATATTTGTGCCTTAAACTTAATGCCAAGTAGAGACAGTGAGAGTCAACACACATAATTTGGGAAGGGACAGTCATTTTAACAACAAAATTCCAAAACAGTCTTGCTTTTGTGGACTTTACAAGAATACACAATCACTGGAACACAGGCTAGTGTCCTTCCCAGAGGTTGGGAAGATGCTCTGCAGGTACCACTTCATTCAGCTCAAAGTCAGTCCTCTTCTAGCCTGGATACCTGCAAATTTTGTAGTTTGGTATCTTGACCCAACCTTTTGATTTTTGCTGTGCCCACTCTCCTCCATAAAATGGAGCCCCATCTCTCTGACCACTGAATACCCCATCCTTCTAGACCTAGAATACATGCCTAGCTCTTGCCCATGTCTTGAGACAACTCGGCCTGCAGCTCACATTTTGACATGCATGCCCCTCCCTCCCATTTTCAGGATGGCTTTCATGGTGGCGCATCCATTCAGACCCATGAGACTCCATGTTACCACAACGGCCCCTCTAAAACATTTCCCTTGCATCCTATCCAACCCCTAACACAGTGCTTTTGTGAGAAAGGTTATTCTTTTTTTTCGCTATCACATTTAATTTAATTGCAGAACTTTATCTAAATGTTGAAGTCATTCCTCAGAACTCTGTGTTTTATGTTAAACATATCCATTCCCTTTCAACTTTCATATGTGAACAGTTTCCCTGGTATATAATTCCTTGCAGGCCTCTTGAGCTTCTGTGCAGTACTCTTAATTCATGGGACCTCAGTGTGAATACAGGATTCCTGCCTGAGAAGAATTAAATACAAAAAGGAACATGGATTTCCCTCCCTGTTCATTAAATATGAATCGTATTTGTAGGATATCATTACTATGTTAGCAACTCATCATCGTGTCTGATCAATCTCCAGGTTCATTTCTTTCCTGTTCTGGAACATATGTAGTTGTTTCCCATTTTCCAACAGCATGATGCTCTCCGTACTTATTTTTTTAATTCCTAAGCTTGATTCTTAGAGCGTCTCTTTGTTTTACTCTACCTGTCTCACTTGACAAAATAACTTTAAATTATCCTGTCTTCAAAGTGCTAACTTTTTCAAACATAGTTCCATTTACATTTAATAACTTATTACTATTATTGAGGTAAATAATAATGATGATTCATTTATTTTCCTCTCACAGCAGAAATTTCACATAGGAAAGTAACTGATCTCACGCATTCCCTGCTGTCCCAAATCTCATTTCTTCTAGTATTCAACTGATCCAGGGTTCAAAATGCTTATCCTACACAACACCTTTTTCCCTTATTGCCAAATACCTTGAAAAGGTAATGTACATGTACTGCCCACCAGTTTTCACTTCTCAGTCACATGTCAAACCATTTCAATCTGACTTCCAATCATGGCAACCTCCTGAGAGGGCTTTCTTAAAGGTCAGCATTCACAACCTAATTGGATAAGTGGCCTTTTCTTTGGTTTTTAGCTCATTGAACTCTGGATCTTTTGTCACTACTGATAAGCCTTCCATTTTAAAGATATCTCTTCTCTTGATTTTCTTGACAATACTTCATCCCATTTTTTCTAACCTCTCTGACTTCTTTTCTTAGTCTCCCACACTAGATTCTCTTTTTAAATATTGTTAGTACTAAAACTCTATCATTAGTCTACTTCCTTTATTCTCTGCATTGTATCCTCCAGGGATTGATTCCATGGCTTCAACAATCACCTGTATGCTGATGACTCACAAATGTATTTATCACATTGACCACCAGCCTGAGTTTCAGAACTGTATTTGTAAGTATCTCTACTTGAATGCAATATAAGCATCTTAAAAATCTTTCCACAAACCCTACTCATCCTGCTATATAAATCTGTACAATATGGCTAATAATAATACTTATCTAGTAGAATTATTAAGGTAACACTAGCTGCTTTAACAGATAAGCCCAAAAATTTGGGGGGCTTGATGCAACAATATTTTATCTCTCCTTTCAACTTCAATGATGGAGAAATAAAAGTTGTGATGCTCACACTTCTCTATACGTATATTCACTCAGGGACTCAGGAGAAAAGGAAAAGATGCCACACATAACACAATGTGGGCATCAGCCTCAATTGGCAGACAAAAAATAAAAGAGAAAGCAGGTATTTTTTTTGTTTGTTTGTTTTAAATGGGTCGTACTTGCAATGGTATGTATCACTCCACACATATTCCTTTAGGCAAACAAAACTCAGCCCCATGACCTAATTACAAAAAAAATCCTTGGGAACGTAGTCCAACTCTATGTACAGAAGAAAAGAGAAACGAGTTTAGTAAACAGGTAAACAGCTCTGCCACAACTATGGAAATTAAATTAATTAACACATGGCTAGCACTTGGCCTAACTCATAGCAACACAAATATAGCGTGTGTTCAGTCATGCAATCTAGAATTGCCAGGGTGAACTTTTGTTGTTCACTATCCCATGGTCATCAGGTCATACAATTCTGTCTTACAATTATCTCTTAAGTTTAGATCCTTCTCTCCATTTATATTGCTTTAGCTCTATCGTTCTGAACGCTGGTTTGAAAATAGCATTATGTGAGGGGAATTGTTTTAGAAAACAATTCTGATGCCCAGGTCCCAATCCAGATAATTAAATTAAATGTTTGAAGTATCAAAATTATATTAAAGCTATCAATGTAATCCTAATAGACAACCAAGGTTGAGAACTCCTGCTCTAATCCAACCTCCTCTTTGCCTCACCCAGAATGACCTCATTGAAACACCTATTTATCATTGGAATTTCCTTTACTTCAAAATTGTTTTTGAAATTCCATTGTGTAAAGTAAAGTGTGCACACCTAAATGGGTTTTGATGATGATCCACTGGGGAAGTAAGATGCTTATCTGTATGGTTTACTTCATGCTATTTTAATTTAATTGCTGTCAGAGTTTTATATTGTACATAATTTATTAAGACAGTAGAGTCAAGAGATTTTCTTATTTAAAATTCGTTACTGACTCTGAATTCTCCAATGTAGTAGTTTTCTATGTAGAATGTAAGAACCTGAGGGGATATACATGTAATTAGCTGGGGTCTAACACTTAGATCTTATTGTCAAACCTCACTAGAACTTTTGTACAGTAGTAAAAGGTTGGAAATCTAACAAGTCAAACACACACACACACACACACACAGAAGATATGGAAATAGTTATAAAAATAGAAATAGGCTGAGCTAGAAATAAATCCACCTCACATAAAAAGGACAGGATGCAAACTTGGAGCTAGGAGGAAGGAAAGAATACTTCCCCTAAAATTTGGTAACTATTTTTTTAATGTTTATTATTGAGAGAGAGAGAGAGCGTGTGAACGTGGAGGAGGGGTAGACACATACACACACACACACACACACACACACACACACACACACACACACAGAATCCAAAGCAGGCTCCAGGCTCAAAGCTGTCAGCACAAAGCCTGATGCGGAGCTCAAACCCACGAGCCCTGAGATCATGACCTGAGCTGAAGTCGGATGCTTAACCAACTGAACCACCCATGCACCCCAAGCCCACCATTTTCTAATGATGTCTTACAACATATGTTATTTGAAAAGCCTCAAGCTTTGGCCCACTTGGGCCAAAGAAAGTCTGAAGAATACAGTTATGGAGAGGTAAAAAGATGGAACATATGAAAGACCCATTAGGAAACAGAGGGGATAAAGGGGAGAGGTATAGAATGGATCTAATCAGAGTTGCAGAAGGAAAAAGAGGATGAGGTCGAGGCCATATTCCAAACGGTAAATCTGATGATTTTCCAAACTGAAAGAAAGCCATGAACCCTCAGATTCAGGATGTAAAAATTATTCCCAAGCAGTATAAATCTAAATCTAAATATGGACTTAGTTCATAGTACAACACGAAGACAAAGAAAAAATCTTAAAAGTAGCAGGAGTAAAGAAATATAATTGACTATATTTTAATACTTGAAATAAAATGGAAATATAACTTAAATATTTTGAAAGAAAAAATTCTTAACCTAAAGTTATACACATAGCAAAACTTTAGAGAATGAGGATAAAATAAAGATATTTTCAGATTAAATAAAGGCCAAATAAGTTACTACCCATGGATCCCTACTAAAATTTACTATCCACAGATATTGTACTTCCTGGAAAAGAAAAGCTACCCAAGAAAAATGGCAGGAGAAAGAAATAGTAAACAAGTAAGTTGGGTCAATTAAACATATATCAAGGTGTTTTGCAAAATAATTATTGCAATAATTATATGTCTAGTATATAGAACTAAAATACTGAACAAAACTAGCATAAATAACGAAAAAAAGTGACAAAGCATTTTAAGGAAGTAACTGACGAAAACAGTACAACTTAAAATCCATGAGGTCAGTAAGCATATTGCCTATTTTCTTCTCTGTTGCATATCCAGCACCTAAAGGAATGCCTTAAACATAGTAAACACCCAGAAAAAAATGCACTGAATTAATACAAATTTTGTTTAACAAGTGTATAAATCAAGGTTCCCCAGAAAAACAGAACCAATAAGTGTGTGTGTGGTGTGGTGTGTGTGTGTGTAGCGGGAGATAAGGAAGAGCGAAAGAAAGGGAGGAAGAGAGAGAGAGAGAGAAAGAGGTTTTAAGGAATTGGCTTATATTATGGAAATGGCAAGTTCAAAATCTATAGGGTAGGCCAGCAGGCCAGAGACCCAGGGAGGAGCCAGTATTTCAGTTCAAGTCCAAGGCCTGTGTACGACCAGTAAGGATAGTAACACTATGGATCAGAATGTATTAAATGTGTTTAATCTGTGAGTTTAAAATGATACTAAAAATATAATTTTAAAATATCATTTTTCTTCCTTAGAAGATGCTATTGAACCAAATCATTATTTGGAAAACAGATAGCTAGAGGGGTGGAGTCAAGCAATCTTTCTTCCTTGACTTAATGAACTATATATCAGGATAGCCAAATATTTGATAATAAGAAGCAATGAAAACACTGAAGATCTGGGTAAAGGCCTCAGTGACTGCCAGCAGGACACCTACAAACAAGAAACATTTTAGACATTCTTGGGAAAGTAAACAATAACATCTATGAAGTAGTCTTACTAAAAATATCAAACTTAACCAACAATTTACAGAAGATAGAGAGATCAGAGCAACATGTAAATAAACACCTCAAGGATGTAATCAACAAATCTACCCTGTCTACAAACAGCCCACTTGCTTAAAACAACCACCAAAAAAGAAAAAAGGCAAGAAGAAACTAAATCAGAAAGAGCAATCCATAGATTGAGACTACAGAGACACATTAACCAATTGCAATGTATGGATGTATTTTTTGGGTGTTGACCATCCTTTTAAAAATGAGATAAACTTCTGAACATTAGCTGGGTTGTTATTATATTAATAAATTATTATTTATGATATGATAAAATATGATATATCACTTTTTGGTATGACAATGGGTTGTAATATAATTCAAAGAGTATTTATTATTTAGAGATATATACTGAAATATTAACAACTGACATGAGATAATGTCGGGATTTGCTGCCAGAAAGTTGGTGGGGGAATTGATCATTTTTGAGGCTGGATAAATAGGAGTTCATATATTAATCTCTATACGACTATATGCATATGTTATAGGTTTCCTATATATAACGTTTTTATAAAACGGACAAGATAAGCTAGAGAAAAATTCATTTACCTGCCAAAATTTGTGAACTTAATATAGGAATGGTGTTAGGGGCGCCTGGGTGGCGCAGTCGGTTAAGCGTCCGACTTCAGCCAGGTCACGATCTCGCAGTCCGTGAGTTCGAGCCCCGCGTCAGGCTCTGGGCTGATTGCTCGGAGCCTGGAGCCTGTTTCCGATTCTGTGTCTCCCTCTCTCTCTGCCCCTCCCCCGTTCATGCTCTGTCTCTCTCTGTCCCAAAAATAAAAAAAACGTTGAAAAAAAGAAAAAAAAATATAAGGAATGTTGTTTCTTCCTATGTGTGATTCAATAACCCTATTTCTGAAATCTCCACTCTAGTTGCCCTGTCCTTGCAGGAAGGTAATTGGCCTTATACAATAGTTAGCAAAGCAGCATTCTGAAACAAGAAAAGCCAAAACAATTCTAGGCATTAAAGCTTTACATTGTCACAGACCTGTGTTTTATACTAACCACTTCAACACTTTCTCTCTTTCACTCATTTCCCTACTTACGTGCCCTTGGCTTTCCATCAACACCCCATTAAAGCAAACACCTGCAGTGGCATTTTCTCTGCTCATTTCACTGTGTCTGTTAACCCTCCCTATCCCAGACCTCACTCTAAAGATAGTTAATGTAAAAACCTTAAACCATAATCATATAATCATACCCTCAATACTTTAAACCTCTATGTGGCATCAAAATGTTTTATTTATGCATTTTATAATAAAGACCTGTCAATGCAGGTTTACTGCAGGGTTTCTGCAGATATATTGGCAGCGTTTCAAGAAATAAGAAAAGCAGAATCAAGGTAACTAGCTTCACTTTGTTTCAAAGTGCAGAGAAATAAAGTTTATGTTTCAAATGACAATATTATTCAGGTAAGAGCATCATACATTTCGGTGATTCATACCCCAAGGAGGGTTATTCGCCTCTTTACGTGGTTTCTTGCAGCTTACATGTGCAGGGGCAGTACCAGCTACAGTCACTTGATTGCAGCAGTGGAGATAGGCTGTCTCTGAAGTTTACTGGGGCAGCTACTCAAAGGCCAATTCAAGTTAATCACTCATTCTGGTCCTATCTTTTGCTTCAAAGACATGCATATAAGAACAAAGAGAAAGCGGAGGAGGGGGTGGTTAATGTGATCCAACACATTCAAAACAAGATTTTAAACTTCCCTTACTCACTCTGCTTACTGTTTCAAGTCTCTTTAGATATTCGTCCTCATCTTCTTGGTTTAAAGCGTGCTCTTTGTCAAAGCTGCAGTTTGTTTCATTTTGTTTTATTTTATTTTGTTTTAGTCAGTGTATTTTTTCCTTCTAGTTGCATAAACCTTATTTCCCTTACTGAAGGAAAAATTCTGAGAAAGAGAAGAGATGCATTGTGTCCGTCTCTCTCTCTCTCTCTCTCTCTCTCTCTCTCCTGAGAAGCTTCTAAGGTCTTCCCACTCTTTCTCATCCTGTAACTATTGATGCCTGGGAAGCATAAAGCCCTGCATCTCTATTTATGGAGATTTTCATACTGTACTGTATATGAAGAAAGAAAAACAACCCTATCCAATTGTCTTGAAAACAGTTTTAAGGGATTCCGTGTCTGAGAAGCATTTTTTTTGTTTTTGTTTTTCTTAAAGGAATCAGATAGCAACACTCCTTTTATACCAATGGTTCTGGCATTTGATTTTACCATGGGCTGTATTTAAAATATTTAACACCTGTAAAGTTTGAATAGTCAAATAGTATCCTGATGACCCCAGCTGTGACAAGCATTAACTTTTAATACTTACTTGTAGAATGTCTGGGGTCCCAAGAAATGAGACTGAGTGGCCAGAGTGGGTGGAAAGGCAGGCATTTAGGGCAATAGTTATTTAATAATAATTATAAACTTATTTCAGTATTTTCACAGCCACTATAGTCGTATAATGCTTAATGTGCACCAGTTCTGAAATTTATTGATTAGTACTTTTTTAAAAAAAATGAGGACCAACATATGGCATCAACTTTTTGCCAAATAAGTTTATTTAAAAAAACAAAAAACCTAGTACTTCCTACTGTCACCATCATTTCATAATAGGGAAATTTAAAACCCACATATGTAAATAGGACATAATCTTAGACCAAAAGCCAGTTTTTTTTTAGAATAGAATAAGTTTACCTTTATGAAAAACTCACAATATTGATTTTTTTTTAAATTTCTTCTACTGACTCAAGAAAATTTAATCACCAGCCTGCCCCAGTCCACAGAGAAACCTTCACCTGATACGTTTTTAAGTGGTCAGTTTAAAGTGAAGAAGTGTCTTCCTCTAGAGACAATATGTGAACAGAAAATTTGAACAGGTCAATAACCAGAAGATGAATGTGTTCATCACACAGATATTAAACATTTAGCATTGTTTGCTGAAGAAATGCCAAATCTGCCTCAACTTCTGTTTACTTTGTGCTCATAAATCTAGTATCATATTAAGGATTTATATCCCCTTTCACTTCATGCAAAACATGTTTAACCATTTGTTTTTATTGCTGATTCTCGGTAATGCATAATCAATAACTTCCATGGTACAATTACAAAACTACTAGCTCTTACAGAAATGCCATTTCAGCACACACATGAATTCATGGTAGCACAAGATTAATAGTTTTACTCTGGAAAGTACATACTATATAAGCCAGTGCTCTATGAAACAATTCAGTGAAGGGTGGGAGTATGCTTTCTGTCTAGCTATAAGCTAGACATTCTGCACTATAAGCATTTCCAAAAAAAAAAAAAAAAACTAAAAGTGTTTACATGTTAATACAGAAGCAATTTCTGACATTCATTCAAACCCAGGGTTAAGATTTTCTCAATATGGTGAAACCCACTAGAAGACCATTTTTACATTAATTTATTTGAAAGTATAAATACATCTGTATGGGGAAGCTTAGAATTCTCATTTTTAAAGAGAAGCGAATACACATAATTAAGGAAAGTGAATTTCATGTGATACCCACCATTATACGCATGATAGCTAATCTTATATTGCATTATTAGAATGCACAAGCTCTTCCTTTTTATTGAATTAACAAGACTCTGAGACTTTCCCTTTCCTTTAACTGAATCTGTTCTCAAGTAGGAAAACTTCAACAATATGTTCCCAGGTGTCCAAGCTGGTATTCTAATGCATGGTGTCTAAAACATACTTGGTGCCCCCTGTACCTTAACTTGGCAACTGTTTGCATTAAACCATCACTTGTTACTATTCCTCCAAACTCTTGGCTTGGCTTTCTAAATCCTTGATCTTTTTCTTCCTTCTTAAAGTTAACTTTGGACAGAAGTGTTCCAAAGGGAACTGCAGTAATTGTCTTAATGCTTAGTGCAATTAGCAAAGATTCAAGAAAACGTCTCCCAGTAGAATGACTGCACCATGCAAGAGCGCAATTACTTACTAGCTTAGTCATCCTACAATTATTTCCATAGCTTTGGTATTTAATCTAAATAAATGTCCAGAGGCTGCCTCTTTGCCATTCTCCTTCATCTATAAGATGAAGTTCTTTTGCAATGGACATATTACCTTTCTAAAATTTGGCATATCCCCTTTCTAAATTTTCCTAACAACCACACAGTGAATGAATGTTGCTATGCCCCTATGAATTAAATGAAAGGAAAGGAATAGAGATTCAATCATGATCTCTTTCTCCTATCTCTGTCATGAATGGCCTCTTCCTATGGGATTTTCCTGGACTATTCCTTCCCTAAAGAGACATCTGTTTCATGTGGAGGACAGCGTGACAGAGTGTCAACAACTTTCCTATTAAGTGTGCCCAGAATCAGATTCACTATTATTTTGTGCTACCTCCATACCCAATCTGTCCTCAGAAGTGAACTTGTTCTAACAAACTTCTTTTTCCCCACTGTAATCATAATTTCACAGCTTCTCTCATTGGGCTCCTCAGTTTTTAACTGTCATTCCCCTAACCCTTTTCAACAATCACTCCGTTTGTAAATGAGCAAGCTTGAAACTTTCGCTGATTTCTTTGGCAATATTTTAAGCACACTTTTCTTCCAACTGATTTAAACAAAGAAATGTACTATTGTTTGGAACCACTAAATTGAATTAAGCCCCCGTTAATAGTGTTATTTTATAACTAGTAGCATGTCCAGATATAAATCGGCCTGGCTGGGGTAGTGCTATGAGTTGCTGTTACCTGGAGGGCCGGTTCCAAACTCTAGGATATTGACTACAAGGATCTGGTAAGGTCCTCACAGCCCAATAGCTAATTAACATAGTATTCTGAAAGCTTCAGTAACTAGACACTCTATAAAAACACTAAAATCTGTAATGTTATTGTTGTTTTGGAAATGACTGAATCCACATGAGGAGTAAGAGCTATGTAAGGTCTACTCTGAGGTTAATTCGAGCATGGGGTATATACAGCAAATTATAAACTGTATTCAATGGGATTCTGTTCTACAGGAAGAGCCTTCTCTGTGATAGGGATTATGTGAAATACAGGGAATTCAACAGTGAACAGATATTAATGTCCGCTTTCTCCTGATTTTAATCTCCTGCCTTCTTTAATTAACAACTAAAAGAAATCTGTAGTTGAATAGCTCTGTTTATCTTCTCCTTGTCTAGACTGTTTTTTTGCATCTTACAACCCTCACTCCAGTCTTTCCCTGAGATTTCCCTTCTTTGTATTTAAGAATCTGATTTCTCTTTAAATGCCATTGTTATCTCTATACCTGTAATGCATGTAGGTTTAATTTGGAGATATGAACATCTTATTGAGACAGTTGTCTTACATGTTGCAATTTTTAATCATCTCCGTCATCCTACAAGGTAGGTATTGTGTTTCCCACTTTAGAGATTAAAAAAGATAAGGCTTGAGGACATGCTGTGTATATAATCTAATGAGTGGTATTGAAACTGGTTGGCCTACAAAGCAATCATTTTGCCTCACTCTCCTCACTGTGGGTATTGAGTCTTTATTAACAATATCCCAAAGAGGTTTGCTGCTTTCAATAAGAACTTGTTATTAATTACCCTAAGATTGGGATAGTTACATGGTTCTACTCTGAATGTCTCTATACTTTAATTAATTTAAATAATTAATATGGCTTTTTATTTCTACAGTCAGTATCCCAACATTGTGTGTGTGTGTGTGTGTGTGTGTGTGTGTGTGTGTGTGTGTGTGTGTGTGTAAAGATTTAAAGTCAATAAATGGTATCTTGGATTAGGTTCACTGGGAGCAAACTCTGAGAGGAGAATTCAGGGATAGGCAATTTATTAAGGAAGTGCTCCCAAGAGTAACCAACAAGGGAATGAAGAAAGCAGGACAAAGAGAGGTGACAAAGCCATGCAAAGGTGTGATTTCATGTGAAGGACCAGCCACACTCTCACCATCGGCCTCAACCACGGCTTCCTGGAGCCGATAGCTCTACGGTATAAATTACTCAACAGTTTGTCCTAACTGGAAGCAAAGGAGCTGGGCTTCAATCAGTTGTTGGCTAAGGGCCACTTGGGAAGGATGTTCACTCCCAGCTGTGTGGGAACAGTCAGTGCAGCTCCAGCAGCCAGAAAGCAGTTCTCCAAAAGAATCTCTGACACAAACTGTTGCAAGAAAAAGCCCACACAACATGGGAGGGGAAGTAGAAGGATCTGAGGCAATCCGGGTAAAACCCAAATAGTTGGTGAAAGGCTAATGGGAGTTACAGTTCTAAAGCTAAAAATCCCATATGAGTGAAATCATAATGGTATTTCTTTCTCTGACTTATCTCACTTAGCGCTATACTCTCTAGGTCCCTCCATGTCATAGGTGGAACTTAAGACACAAAACAAATGAACAGATAAAGAAAAAAAAAAATGAGAGACAAACAAAAAACCAGACTTATAAACACAAAGAACTAGTGGTTGCCAGAGGGAGGTGGGGGGGGGGGTTGGTGAAACAGATAAAGGGGATGAAGGGTACACTTATCTCAGAGCACTGAGTAATATATGGAATTGTTGAAACACTACATTGTACACCTGAAACTACTATAGCACTACATGATAATTATGTTTGAATACAAAATAACACTTTTTTAAAAAAGAAAGAAATCTAATAAAATAAAGCTACAAAGCCCAAAGAATGAAACTGAAAGTCTGACTACAGGAATAAGAAAACGTTAACTACCATTGCAGATGGCTTGTTCACTAAGCAAATGGTAGTTTACAAATGATGCTCTTCCTGTTTGAAAAGGATTTGGCAGTATTGCAATTAAAGGTACATATAAAGTATGAGTATTAAAATAGAAATAGAACATTTCAAACAAACCTATAGCTATTGGGAAATGCAAATTTCATACATACCTAGGCTTCTGTAGTTACTGCATTTTTAGGATTAAATTTATATTTGTGCTTCCTGATAGTCATGGCAAGAATGGTGAAATAAGGAAAAGACAGAGGAGGGGGAGAGAGGAATAAGAAGCCCTTGCCAAGATTTTAGGAGAGACAAATTCTGACAAACCCAAAGTTTAGAATCCCAATTTGCACACAGATACTTATACAAGAACAGGTGAACAATTAAATAAAGATTAAGTTCAATAGTCACCTTTGGTAAGAAACAGAAGTGCTTATCACATGACTGACCAGTCCTCTGCATCCTCTACAGCATTAAAAGGTAATCCATGGATAGGTATATCATTCATAGTGGGTAAAGAAATGCAGTTGAGATATATCGCTTTCTATTATCAGCATTAATAAGGACAAAGGCACTAAGTCTCGTCCTCTCTTACATGACAGTTTTTGTTTTGTTTGCTTTGTTTTGTTGCGATACAAAACCTGTACACAATTAATATATACAACTTGATAACTTTGGAGAAAGTATACACCCATGAAACCATCACCACAATCTATGCCATAAACCTATCCATCACATCCAAAGGTTTCCTCCTGCCTTCTTATTTATGATATTATTTTTGTGATAAGAATGCTTAACATAAGATCTACTCACTTTAGCAATGTTTTAAATATACAATACAGTATTGTTAACTACATGCACTATGGCACTATGCCATCTAGATGTCTATGACTAGACATCTTGTATAACTGAAACATTGTACCTTTTAACTAATACCTCCCATATCCTCTTCTCCCCAGCATCTGCAGACAACTATTCCACTCCCTGTTTCTGAGATTAACTATTTTAGATTCCACATATAGTGGCATCACATAGTATTTGTCCTTCTGTGTCTGGCATATTTCACTTAACATGATGTCCTCTGGGCCCATTCATGTTGTTGCAAATGGCAAGATAACCTTCTTTTTTAAGGCTGAAATATTGTATTACATTTATATACCACATTTTTTCTTTATCCATGGATGGATATTTAGGTTGTTTCTATGTCTTGGCATTTGTGAATAATGCTACAATGAACATGGGGATGCAGATATTTTTCTAAGATCCTGATTTCAATTCATTTGATTATATACCCAAGTTGCTGAATCATACGGTTTTTGAGTAAACTCCTTAACATTTTCCATAGTGACTTCAATTATTTACATCCCCACCAACAGTGTTTAGGATACCAATCTCTCTACATCCTCACCAAAATTTGCTGTCCTTTGGGGTTTTTTTGATAAAAGCCATCCTAACAGGTGTGAGGTAATATCTCATTGTGTTTTTGATTTGCATTTCCCTGATGATTAGTGATGTTGAGCATCTTTCAAGTATCAGTTGGCCATTTGTGTGTATTCTGTAGAAAAATGTCTATTCAAGTCCTTTACCCATTTTTAATTGGATTAAAATTTTGTTTCTGTTTTGCTTTTTTCTTATTGTTTTACTTTGTTTTGTTGCTATTGAGTTATAAAATCTCCTTATATTTTTTGGAAACTAACCCTTTCTCCGAAATATGGTTAGCAAATATTTTCTCCGTAGGTTCCACTTCATAGGTTGTCTTCTCACTCTTTGTTTCCTTTGCTACACAGAAGCTTTTCAGTATGTAGTTCACTCGTCCATTTTTGCTCTTGTTGCCTGTATTTTTGGTGTCATATCCTAGAAATCATGCTAGGACTAATGTCACAAAGTTTTCCACAAATACAGTTTCAGGACTTATGTTCAAGGCTTTAATCCATCTCAAGTTAATTTTTGTGTATTTTTGTGATTTTGTGCAAGATAAAGGTCCAATTTCATTCTTATACAAGTAAACATCAAGTTTTCCCAGGACTGAAAACAGACTATCCTTTTGTTGAAGAGACTGTCCTTTCCCTATGTGTATTCTTGGCACCATTATCAGAAATCTGTTGAACATATATGTGACAGATTGCTTTTGGGCTCTCTATTTGTTTTATTGTTTTATATGTCTAATTTTATGCCAGTCCAAAGCTATTTTAATTACTGTAGCTTTGTAATATATTTTGAAATCAGGAAGCATGATGCCTCCAGCTTTGTTCTTTCTCAAGGTTGTTTTGGTTCATCAGGCTCCTTTGTGGTTCCATACAAAGTTGAGGATTTTTTTTTATTTCTGTCAAAAATGTCATTGGGATTTTGACAGGGATTACATTGGATATGTAGATCACTTTGGGTAATATGGAAAGTTTAACAATATTAAATCTGCTTGTCCATGAACCTAAGATATCTTTCCATTTATGTGTGTCTGTTTTCTTTCACCAGGGTTTTATAGTTCTAGGTGTACAAGTCTTCCTACATATTTTATATCTTTTTGATGTCATTATAAAGGATTGTTTTCTTAATTTCTCCCTCTGATAGTTTGTTGTTAGCATATAAAAATGCAATTAATTTTTGGCATATTGATTTGTATCCTGCAACTTTGCTGAATTTAACAGGGTGTTTTGTTGGTTTTGTTTGTTTTGTTTTTTGTTTTGTTTTGTTTTGTTTGTGGAGTCTTTACTGTTTTCCACATATCAGATTAGGTCGTCTGCAAACAGATGATTTTACTTTCCTTTCAAATTTGGATGCCTTTTCTTTCTTTTTTCTTGCCTAATTTGCTCTGTCTAGGACTTTCCAGTACTACATGGGATAGAAGTAGTGAGAGCAGGCATTATTATCTTGTTCCATATTTTAGAGGAAAAGACAGAGAGTTGGAAATTTAAATCAGAGTTGTGGTTTGGGCCATGAAACACCATGCAGGTAAGGTAAAGCATTCTGCAAAATAAGTGATTCTTACTCTGCTAGCCTCTCAGACCTCACCTGGCTCCACTCTCCCAAGAGATCCTTTAGGTCAGCCACCCTGGCCTGGTCTTCTTTCTGTCCTTGAAAGATAAAGCTCTCCATGCTAAGGTCATCCACTTGTTATTTCTCTTACCAATCTGCCCTTTTGTGACTGGCTCTTTCCTCATGCTGGGCCTCAGTTCAAGCTCCATTCTCAGAAACGCTCTCCTAGACTACTCTTATTTCTGATCCCATTACCTTCTTCATTTTTCTTTCAGCACTTGTCAGTATCTGAAATATATTCAGCCCTTCATTTGCTTACTATCTGTCCTCCACCCAACACAATAATATAAGCTCCCTTGAAGCAAGGACCATGACTATAC
The DNA here is from genome assembly GCF_007474595.2 of Lynx canadensis. Lineage (NCBI taxonomy): Eukaryota > Metazoa > Chordata > Mammalia > Carnivora > Felidae > Lynx > Lynx canadensis. Next base: position 112,466,222 of record NC_044305.1, read on the forward strand.
TATTCATTGCAGGATCCAATACCTAGCACAATGCCTGTAATCTACTAGGCGGGAGATAAATGTTTGTTAAATGAATACATTCATTATTATTATCTCTATTCTCAAGGATATTATGATCTTGTTGGGAAAACAAAGACATACACAATTGAAATAAGATTTCTAAAGTTTCATAGCTCACCAGGGAATTCATACATGATTCTTATAAGCAGAGCCTGATCAGGAAATGAATTTTTCCCCACTAATCCTTGGGATCCAACACAATGTGCCCAAACTTGTTTTATTGCAACTTCCACAAGAAAATTCAAATTCTAACATCTACTCACCTGCCAGCATCTACACACACACACACACACACACACACACACACACACACACACATATATATATATATATATATATATATATATATATATATATATATATATACTAACTTCTGCTGTTACCATGGAGCCCCCTGTCCATGTCGATACAAACTAAATAAACATTAGAGCAGTGTATTCAGTATGCAGAATTCAGATTCTTCCTGCTTCGAGGCAAGTTAAAAGTAATACAATATTTTCCATTTAAAAAATCTATTTCATTTCACAATATTGTTCCCACAGATTGTTTTTTTAATGCCTTTATTTAGCCATTTTCCTGTTCTCAACTTCCGGCTCCCATCCTGGCATTTCCCTGATGTGTTAATTTTAACTGCAAACACCTAATCAGAATTTTAAGAATAATCAGTAGGTTGGCTAACTTTCAGGAAGAAATACTAGTGGTGTTTTCAATGGGCCAGCAGGATGTCTCCAATTATAAAGATGGGGGAAATAAAAACAATAGAATGGTAAAATCCATTGAGGGACAGATTGCATTTTATAGGAAAAGATGTAACTTCATTTAGCTTTGGTCTTTATGTCTTGCAAATGTGCTTAGCACTCCTACATCCCATGGGTCTCAGCGTCAATATTTATGTGCCGGAATATTTCATTGCCTCATAAACCAAGAGGTAACTGAGTATTTTTACTCTCTGGGAAAAAAAAAATGTTATAGCAGGTAGTGGTTTCAGGCAGCTCCCCTTCTCACTCACACTTTTATGCACCAACTCTCAGGAAGATAGAAAGCTAGATAAACAAGAAGCCTCATTTTTGTTTCCTCTTGCTCTGTCTATTAGATATTAACTATAACTAATTTTTAGTTAACTGTGATTCAGCTCCAACCAAAATTTCAATTATGGAAACCCAAGAATAAAAATTTGTTTTTTTGTTTTGTTTTGTTTTGTTTTAATATAAACTTAAAACAAATCTTTATAGGGGGAAATCCCTGTACTTTTAATACCAAATTCAGGTTCAAAGTTGACATTCCTTCAAAAAGAAACAGAAAAGACCTCTAAATAAATGATCCCTAAGACTTAAAAAGAAATTATAAACAAATATTACTTTCAATATGTAGGAACAGTGAGTATCTTGAGTATCTCAAGGGAGAAGATACTCACCTCATGAAGACCACCGGTCTCCTGTGGAGTTCCAGATTATAAGCCTCCTTTTCCAATTCCACAGAGGGCTCCAAGTCCTTAAATATTTTCCATCCTGGTTTCCTGGATGCTTGTCCTCTAGTGTCTACTCCAAATCCCTTCACTCCATCAATATCATCCATCTGTGTGTGTGAAGAGCAGAATCCAGGCACCTAACGGGAATGAGCTCATCCATTTCTCTCTCCCCCTTCTTCTTTCTCTCTCTCTCCTCCCTCCTGTCTTTTCTCAATCTCTCTCTTACACACATATACACATAAAAAGACTCTGTAGTTGAATAAGTTTGAGAGTTGCAGATTGAAAACAAAATAAATCTATGTACTAGAGAATTGTCCAAGGCACATATTAACATGTACTATGAATCTCCAAAAACAAGCATAGGAGATGTAGTCTTTCCAAATATACTTGACCATAGATGCTTTTTTTTTTCTTCAAAAAACATCCTTTACTGCCACAATTATTTATCAGTCTACTACTACAGCCTTGTGTTAGTTGTGTTAGTTTTAATGAATGCACAATAGATGAATAATCAGATTTATTTCCCCTAAAGAAGAACAGATCACAGGGATAGAGAGAGAGAGAGAGAGAGAGAGAGAGAGGGTGCAAGTGAGTGAGGGGCACAGGGCGGGGGGAAGGGGAGAGAGAGAGAGAGAGAGAGAGAGAGAGAGAGAGAGAGAAGCAGAGCTCACCTGAAGAAGCAGGGCTCATGCTCACCTGAAACAGGCTCATGCTCACCAATGTGGGACTCGGATTCACAAACTGTGAGATCATGACCTGAGCTAAAGTCAGATGCTTAACGACTGAGCCACCAGGCACCCCCAGATCACACTCTGTCACTGTGCTCTAGGAAGGTACCCACTAGCCACATATGGCTACTTAAGTTTCATTAAATAAATTTAAGTAACATTAGTAATTCTCAGTTCTTCACTAGTCATTTCAAATTCTCAATAGATATATAGTGGCTAGTGGCTGCCACAATAATGGTGCAGATATAGAACATTTCCATAATTGCAGAATATTCTATTGGCCAGAGCTGATCTGGAACATTATATTATTTTTATTAATTATACACTAAAAAGCATAGTCATTCATTTTTTACATAATTTCTCTTCCAAAGACTATAAATTTTATCAGATCTTATCCAATCACAGGTCATTCTCTTATTACAGTTAAGAAATTTCACTCATGATGGGTATAAATTATTCCTACTTCTATTATTACTTTACTCTCTCAACAAATTGCTTCTGGATCCACTGTGCTACCTGAACTCAAGAGCATTGGCAGGAATTAACAACCAGATCATATTAGACCAACCATACAGTGACTTCACAGTCAGAGATTTCTGAGTCTGGAAAAGCCCCTAAAAATGCTTTATTCCAAATCTCTCAGTTTTAAAACTTAGAAGCTGAAGCTCAAAGACACAAGAACTTATCCTAGGTCACAGAGATTTTAAATGGCATAGCTCCTAAAACCCAAGCCAATCATAGACTGCACACAACTCCCTGGGTTTCCTTCAGAAGGAACAAGTCATGGCATAGCACATGACTGAACTAACAAGTGCAACTATGCACAGCAGGGATTTTCCTACTGATACTCTTCTGCTAATAGTAGCAAATGAGCTCTTCTCCATTAGATTATTATCACTGGTGTAAAATTTAACTTTTACTGAAACTCAGTAGGTACTGTGAATACTAAGCTCTGTAGACAAATACTCATTAAAACTACCTAAAAGTATGTGTGAATGTGTATGTGCCCATATATATACTATATATATATACATATATATACATATACATATATGTGTGTATACACACACACACACAAAATCAGGAAAGAGTATAAGTCTTAATTACTCAGTATCCAACTATGTCATAATAAATAATTCATATTTTTTTAAAAACTGACAGTTTTGGTGACCTTTACATACATTATTTCATTAAATCACAGCATCTTGTGAGGTAGGCATTTTTTAAATGTGAGAAATCGGTGATTCAGAGAGATTAGAATCATTCAGTCCTGGGTCACATGACTGCTATACAGGAACTAGAACTCCTATTCAGTTTTGGTTTTGTTTTTTTTTTTTTTTTTTTTTTTTTTTGGCTTTAAGATTGATGCACTTACTATTACATTATAGCTGCCTCCCTTAAAAAATTGTGTGCCAGTGGTGGGAATGAAAAAAAGCACAAATGCTATGGAAAACACTGTGGTGGTTCTTCAAAAAAATTAAAAATAGGAGCGTCTGTGTGATTCAGTCAGTTGAGGGTCCAACTCTTGATTTAGGCTCAGGTCGTGGGATCAAGCCCTGCTTGGGCTCTGCGCTGACAGTGCAGAGCCTGCTCAGGATTCTCTCTCTCCCTTTCCCTCTGCCCCTCCCCTGCTTCATGCTAGCACATGCTCTCTTGTGCTCTGTGTCTCAAACAAATTTTTTAATGTTTTATTTATTTTTGAAGGAGAGAGAGAAAGACAGAACATGAGCAGGGGAGGGGCAGAGAGAGAAGGAGACACAGAATTAGAAGCAGGCTCCAGGCTCTGAGATGTCAGCACAGAGCCTGACGCGGGGCTCAAACTCACAAACTGTGAGATCATAACCTGGGCCGAAGTCAGACACTTAACCGACTGAGCCACCCAGGCGCCGCAATAAATAAAAACTTTTAAAAATTTAAAAATAGAATTGCTATATGATTCAGCAATTCCACTTCTGGGTATATACCCATAAGAATTAAAAGCAGGATCTCAAAGAGATATTTGTATACCCGTATTCATAGCAGTATTATTCAGAATAGTTAAAATGTGGAAATGACCAAACTATCCATCAACGGATGAATGGAGGATGTACGTGGTATGCCCATACGATGGAATGCTCTTCCGTCTTAAAAGGAAATTCTGACATATGTTACAACATGGATGAAACCTGAGGACATTATGCTAAGTGAAATAAGCCAGTAACAAAAAGACAAATACTGCATGATTCCACTTAGATGAAAAGAGAGAAAGGGGACTTATTGCTAAATGGATATGGAATTTCAGTTTTACAAGATGAAAAGAGCTATGGAGATGGACAGTGCTGACAGTTGTACAACATGATGAGAATGTATTTAATACCATTAAAATATACACTTAAAATGGTTAAGATGGTACATTTTATGTTACGTGTATTTTACAACAATAAAAAAAGGCAAAATCATGCTCATTGAATATATTATTTATACTACTCCCAAACTATTTTTGTAATAAAATAAAGCATATAAAATAATGAGATAGTTAATCTATATTCAGTATATCATTAGCATGTTAATAACTCTGGCAGCATCTCACAGTGGTCAGATCTTATCAGCAAATGTGGGTCATTTCTTCTTCCATGTGAGCCCACAAACTTCCTACATGCAATTAATTTTGTCTTCAACAGGCTCAAATGTCATAGAACAATCCCGTCTTCTGCTAAAGGGTAAGCCCACTAGAGTTCCTATCATTATAACCCAGGACAACTCTGGATTAAAGGTCTAAGTGAAAGATTTTTTTCTACCTATAAAACTCATGGTATGTGCGGTTTTCTTAGATGGATATGTTTTTAAAAGAAGCAAAATGTTTGGCATGTTTGCCTCAAATTTTTGGCGGAAAGTGTCTTTGGACATTTTTCAAGTGGAAAGTTTCTTTCATCTTAGCTAATACATCTTAGCTAATATCTATTAAAAGTAGTATATTCTCTGGACAGCTGAAATCATATGTACTGTTTATCAGGATTATGAAATATCTGTCCAGAAAAATAGCCAAAGTCAGAAAAGCCTCAAGGAGAACAATTGAAAATTGAGCAGCATACACTGAAAAATATAGAAATACCTCTGAGGACTTGAAAATAGGACATTAACAATTACTGAGAATGTATTTTTTTTATCCCTAAGCAGATTCGTGTGCACAGGTAAGTTTTTACATGAAACTGGAGATTATTGGCTATCAAGTATGATGAAAATAAATAAATACATAAATACATAAATAAATAAATAAAACTTTTCAGCCTCTTTGATTCAGAAGAAAGAGGTGAGAGGCCTTTCATACAGATTAAGCTAGAGAGTTTTAAAAACCACCTTCTTTGAAAGATATGAACCTTGCAGCTCCAAGACAAACACAGCTGCTGATTTTGGATTGTGTGCTCATCTATGTTCTCCTCATTTCCCAGGATGAATATAGATCTCCAAGTCATTAAAAAAGGAAGTTCTGCCCTCACATCCAGTTTAGAGCTGGATGAAAAGAGAGAGAGAGAGAGAGAGAGAGCGCGCCTTTGGGAAAAATTGGGGAAATCACAGGAAACATTCAAATAAAAATTTCATTGTTCTCTATTAGCATAGGTTCATAAAGGATTGCATCCTAGTAACAGTTTATTTGGTAGAATTCCAGATTTAAACAATGTTATAGACTGAATGTCTGTCCCCCCACCAAAATTCATATGCTGAAACTTAATCCCCGGTACGATGATATTTGGAGGTGGGGCCTTTGGGAGGTGACTTAGTCATGAGAACAGGGCCCTCATGAATAGGAGTAGTGCCCTTATAAAAGAGACTCTAGAAAGCTCCCTCACCCCTTCTGCCATGTGAGGACACGGCAAAAAGAAGGCCATCTATGAACAAGTAAGCAGGCCCTCATCAGATACTGACTCTGCTGGTAACTTGATTTCAGACTCCTAACCTCCAAAAAATTGTGAGAAATAAATTTCTGTTGCACATTAGCCACCCAGTCTATGATATTCTGTTACAGCAGCCTGAATGGACTAAAGCAAATTACAATCACAAAAGATAATGTAAGAGAGTGGTTAAGAGCATGAGCTCAGGAGTCAGGTAGGGCTTTGTTTCCTGATTCTGAGATTTCTCCACCTCTCTTCCAAATGGATGAAGCCAAATAGAATTAAAGAGGACTGGTCTTCAGAAACCTGTCTTGAATTTCTCCATGCTCTTTCACCCTTTCTGACTGACTGCATTGGATATAACTTCAGCAGCCATATAATGGTATATTGTGTTGGGAGGGTCCCTGTCTATTTCTAAGACCCTGAATGATGGCACTGCCTCCATTAACATGGGTTCCTGAAAGACCACAAGACAGAGAGCTGCACTGCTCACATAGTCACCCACCAGAGACTGCTACATGTGGGAAAGACAAGGTCCTATTGTTCCAAGCCACTTTATATGCAGGTCTATTTATTACAGCAGTCAGCATGGCCCTACTAAATACACCCACTTACATGTGTCACTACATCAGGAAGAATGCCTTGCCAAGATCTCTACTACTTATGTATGACCCTTCAGGTATTTTCTAATTCTTCGTTTAAGTTTTGCAATGCCTAAAAAAGTAAAGTTTTCTTTTACCTAAGATGCATCATGGGGAACAATAAAAAGTGTAGGATCAGAGCATGACTAGAATTTTATTGATGACCCAAGGCAAAATAAAATTCAGCCTGCTCTTTTGCAGCAATATTAGATCTGCTGCTCTTTCAGCAGTAAAATCCTGTTTTGTCAGCAGCTACTGAGAGCAGATATGACTCAGAGGACACATAAAAGCATACGTGTAAGGTAACTACCTATTATGTTTAGAAAACCATTTTGTACAACTTAAGTGCACTCTAACATTTCATATTTTAAATAATCAAAATCACATTCATAATGCAGAATCTCACAAAAATTATGCTCCTCTATTTATGTCCTAAGTGCACAAGACAGAAAAAAGGTACAAAGACATGCAGGGAATCACAAATTTTAGATAGCAAAGGGAATTTAAAGATCATAGAGCATGGAAGTTTTATTCTATAGAGAAGGAAAAAGAGACCTGGAAGGACTATGAACTGAACAATATCATTCCAACAGACTTAGGAATAAAATCTGGTTCTCAGTGTTTTGTTTTGCTTTTCAAAGAATACTCATTTTCCAGGTAGATCAACTCCTAGTGCTTTAGAATTGTGGAGTCTCATTTGTTTCGTGACATTATTCTTCAACCTCTCCTCAAGAAGTGATGTCATGTCATGATTTATTTTATAATATTTGAGTTGCAAGAGTAACAGTTCTGAGACCTACCAGCATCAGGTACACAGATGGTACTCAATAAATATTGATTGGTTGAGGTTATGACCATCAAGGTTCACGGCCTAAGTTAAGACTTTCATTATGGCTTCAGAGTTCAACTAGCTAGAATTCTCATTTTTTAAAAAGGGAGTTTAAAAAAGACAGAATGAGAGAGATTAATTTATAGAGCATGATATTTACTCTTAAATACAAATACTTCTCAGGACCCAAGCATGACTTTTTATAAATATAACATAAATCAATCAGTATATATGTTTTGAACATAAACAATAGCCCTTTAGATCTGATTTGACAGAATAGCAGGTGTAGGACAATTCTCAGTGTAAAAATAAATATACAACTGAACAAAATACATAAAGCAACTGTCTTGAGGCACTGGACAAGAGACAATGTAGACTGTGTTCCTCGAAAGATAAGAAACATGTGAGGTGAGATTTGCATTTGCTTCAGGATTCTACTTCGCTTTTGGGCAGAGGAAATAGCATTAGAGGTGTAACTAGCCAGAAAACAATGGAATAACATCTTTAAGGTATTATAAAACAAAAACTTATCCACGTAGCAGTATATATCCTATGAAAATATTATTCAGAAATGAAGGGGCAATAATATTTTCAGGCAAACAAAAACAAGGTCTGTCATTAGCAGACCTGCACTACAAGAAATGTTGTAAGATGGCCATCAGGCTGAGGCACAATGATACCAGAACTCAACATGGATCTATAGTAGGGGTTGATAAATTACAGACTACAAGCCAAATCAAGGCAGCCACTTGTTTCTAGACAGTCTATGTACTGAGATGATTTTACATATTTAACTGATCAGAAAAAATCAAAAGAAAAACAATATTTTGAAAATTATTCAGTGTTAGTATTTATAAATAAAGTTTATTAAAACATAGCCATAATCATTAGTTTACAAATTATCTACAGCTGCTTTCACTCTATAATAGCAGATTTGAATAGTTGTGACAAAGACTGTATTGCCCGCAAATCCTTAAATATTTACTCTCTGACCCTTTACAGAAAAAGTGTATAGACCCTTGATCTATCAGAAGGATTTAGGGACACTGAAAATTGTAAATTAAGTGGGCAAATACAAAAACAAAAACAAAGCTTCCTCATTTTTTAATTTGTTTAAGAGACTGTTTAAGGTAAAAGTAGTATAATTGGACTGTAAGATTCAAACATATATAAAAGTAAAAGATATCACAACAATAAGAGAAATAATATAAAGGGAATAAATAGAAGCATAGCAGTGTAAGATTCTTACATTATCATGAAGGGGTATGTCTTAATTCAGGCTGCTATAATAAATACCATAGACTGGGTGGCTTAAACAATAAACATTTACGTCTCCCAGTTCTGGAGACTGGGAAGTACAAGATCAAGGTGCTGGCCAATTCAGTTCCTGGTGAGAGCTCTCTACCTTCTTTGCAGATGACAACTTCCTGCTGTATTCCCAAATGGTGAAGAGAGCATCTCTCTCATGTCTTTTATTGTAAGAATACTAATCTCATTGAGGGCTCCACTTAATTTGAGAGGCAATGCCTCTCAAAAGCCTCATCTTCAAATACCATCACATGAGGGATTAGGGCTTTCAACCTATGAATTTTGGGGGGATATAAATATTTAGTCCATCGCACAGTATAATATTAATTTAGGCTATATTTGATAAATTAAAGATGCATATGTTAATCTCTAGAACAAATCTAAAAAACAATATAAGGAGGTATAAAGATAAAATAGAATACTAAAAAAAAATTCACTTAATCAAAAAGAAGAAAGAAAACAAGGAAAAAACAAAGAATGGAGGAAGGAATAGAAAATCAAAAGTAAGATAGTAGTCTTAAATGTAACCATTCCAAAAATCACATTATGTGCATGTAAATGGATTAACTATTCTAATTAAGAGGCAAAATCTATTAGACTAGAAAAAAAATAAGACCAAATATACGCTCTCCACAAGAGATCCATTTAAATATAAATACACACAAAGGTTGGAAATAAAATGATGGTAAAATATATGCCATACAAATAATACACATAAGAAAACTGGACTAATTGTATTTAAAATTAGACATAAAATGCTTCAAGAAAAGGAATAGCAGTAAAGGTGGAGAGGGACATGTTATAATGACAAAAGAATCAAAGAATATTAAAGATTGGAAACACACTATCGAATAATTTAAGAACACTAATTTAAATCAATTAATTGAGACTTACAGAACATTACAAAAAGCAACTGCAGAATTCACATTCTTTTGATGTGCACATAGCACATTCACAAGATAGTCCATGTGTTGGGTCAGAAAACAAGTCTTAATTTTGAAGGAATGAAAACATATAGAATATATTTTCTAATTGAAATAGAACCATATCAAAAATCAATAACTGGGGGGCGCCTGGGGGGCGCAGTCGGTTAAGCGTCCGACTTCAGCCAGGTCACGATCTCGCGGTCCGTGAGTTCGAGCCCCGCGTCAGGCTCTGGGTGGATGGCTCGGAGCCTGGAGCCTGTTTCCGATTCTGTGTCTCCCTCTCTCTCTGCCCCTCCCCCGTTCATGCTCTGTCTCTCTCTGTCCCAAAAATAAATAAAAACGTTGAAAAAAAAAATTTAAAAAAAAAATCAATAACTGGGAATGCAAGCTGATGCAGCCACTCTGGAAAACAGTATGGAGGTTCCTCACAAAACTAAAAATAGAACTACCCTACGACCCAGCAATTGCACTACTAGGCATTTATCCACGGGATACAGGTGTGCTGTTTCAAAGGGACACGTGCACCCCCATGTTTATAGCAGCACTATCAACAACAGCCAAAGTATGGAAAGAGCCCAAATGTCCATCGATGGATGAATGGATAAAGAAGGGGTGGTGTGTGTGTGTATATATATATATACATATATACGTATATGTGTGTATACACACACACACACACACACACACACACACACACACAATGGAATATTACTCAGCAATCAAAAAGAAGGAAATCTTGCCATTTCCAACTACATGGATGGAACTGGACGATATTATGCTAAGTGAAATTAGTCAGAGAAAGACAAAAATCATATGACTTCACTCATATGAGGACTTTAAGAGACAAAACAGATGAACACAAGTGAAGGGAAACAAAAGTAATATAAAAACAGGGAGGGGACAAAACAGAAGAGACTCATAAATATGGAGAACAAACTGACGGTTACTGGAGGGGTTGTCGGAGGGGGGATGGGCTAAATGGGTAAGAGGCATTAAGGAATCTACCCCTGAAATCATTGTTGCACTATATGCTAAGTAATTTGGATGTGAATTTTAAAAAAGAAAAAAAGAAAATTAAAAAAAAAGAAAAAATGATACCTCTAATATCCCCAAATATTTGAAAATTTGGAAATATAATTCTATATTTAAAAGCCTGTTTTTCTGGGGTGCCTGGGTGGCTCAGTCACTTGGGTATCTGACTTTGGCTCAGGTCATGATCTCACAGTTCATGAGTTTGAGCCCCATGTTGAGCCTAGAACCTGCTTCAGATTCTATGTCTCCCTCTCTCTCTGCCTCTCCCCCATTCATGTTCTCTCTCTCTCTCTCTCTCTGTCTCTCTCTCTCTCTCAAAAAATAAATAAACGAGGCGCCTGGGTGGCTCAGTCGGCTAAGCGGCCGACTTCGGCTCAGGTCATGATTTCACAGTCCGTGAGTTTGAGCCCCGCTTCGGGCTCTGTGCTGACAGCTCAGAGCCTGGAGCCTGTTTCAGATTCTGTGTCTCCCTCTCTCTCACCCTCCCCCATTCATGCTCTGTTTCTCTCTGTCTCAAAAATAAATAAACGTTAAAAAAAAATTTTTTTTAAATAAACATTAAAAATTGTTCTTAAAGTCTGGTTTTTATCTTTTTTTTTCTTTGTTTAGTTGTTTGTTTCTTAAATTTCACATGAGTGAAATTATCATCATATTATACACCTGAACCCAATATAACACTATGTTAATTACACTGGAATTAAAAAATAAACAAATAATTTTAAAAAGAAATATAATTCTAAATAAAACATGAGTCAACAAACAGTAATTATTTTGACTTGAATGGTAAAGGAAACAGAACATAATAAATTTTGTGTGCTGTAATTAAGGCAGTCTATAAAGAAAAATTTATATCTTTAGATGTTTACATTAAAGAAGAAACACTTAAAATCAATGATCTAAGATCCACTGTAAGAGCTAGAAAAATAAGATTAAATTAAACACAAAGTAAGTAGAAGGGAGAAAAAAATAAAATAAATGTAGAAATCAACGGTATATAAAGTGGACAACCAATACAGAAAATCAACAAAACTGAAATCACTGGTAAATGCCATCAGACATTTGAGAAACAAATAACTACAATTCTCCAATCTTAAATCAATGTTGTCCTAAAATATAAATGATCTAAACATCCCAATTAAAAGGCAGACATTGTCACAGTAGAAAGAAATGTGAGACCCGACTAGGTACTATCTACAAAAGAAACCTTTTACATATAAAGATCCTGATTAATAGGTTTAAAGTAAATTCATGGAAAAACAGACTATGCAAATATTAATCATAAAGCTGATGTCTTAGTCTGTTGAGGCTCCTATCACAGAGACATTATCATGAAGGGGTATGTCTTAATTCAGGCTAGTGTGACTGGGTGACTTATAAACAACATAAATTTATCTCACAATTCTGGAGACAGTGAAGCCCAAGTTCAAGGTGCCAGTAGATTCCACATCTGGTAAGGGCGTACTTCCTGGTTTACAGAAGGCTGTTTGCTCACTGTGGTTCTTCAAATGGCAGAGGGGTAAGGAAGCTCTCTGGGGTTTCTTTTATAAAAGCAGTAATCTTATAATCTTTTGTAAGGGTGGAGCCTTCATGATCTTGTCACCTCCTAAAGGCTCCAGCTCCAAATACCATCACTCTGAAGATTGTATCAACATGAACTTTAGGGACACAAATATTCATTCTATCATCTGGAATGGTTGTAGTAAGTATGTAAAGTAAGACTTAAAACAAGAAATATTACCAAGAATAAAGATTAAAAAGTCATAATGATAAAAATGTCAACTCATCAAGGAGTCATAAAAACCCTAAATGAGTATGCACCTAAATATGAATTTAAATGAAGCAAAAACTGACAATTTAAAGAGAAATAGATAAATTCACAATTATAGTTGAATAATGCAAAACTTATTTCTCAGTGATTCATATGACAAATGGACAGAAAATCAATAAGGATGTAGGAAGACTGAATAACTATAAAATTGACATTCATAGAATATTCCAACAACAGAAGAATATGCATTCTTTTTAAGTACACATAGTATATTCATCAAGAAAGACTATATGCTGATTTATAAACCATGTAATAATTTTAAAAGGTTGAAAAGATAAAGCTTATGTTAATTTTCTTGCTTTTTAAATAAAATGTTTTGAAAGAAATCTCTTTTAATAGGCTTAAGGAAGCCTACATCATACTACTTGATGACAAAATGTAACTAAAAATGATGTTATAAATTGGATTTTAAAAATTTGTATTCTATTTTCTCTTATAGGTTATGTTACAAAATCAAGTGATATCCCACAATGTATAAAAGAAACCTCTCAATGAGGGAATTTTTTTTAATCTATAAATCAAAAGATAAATGATCAAAACCCAAAAGCTCTGAAAGCCAGTTGCAGGCACTGTGTTCATGTTATATCAAAGGCAATAAACAATAGAAAGCCCTAGAATATTCTTTCAAATAACTGAAATATTTTAAGGAATTTCTATCAGCCATCTCGAAGAGGAGAAGGGTACTGGTGAGCCAAATTCCTTTCTAATTCAAATAGGATTTATAACTATAACTCAAGGTTGTTTCTCATGTTGTACATAGAGCTCTACAAAAAGTATTTTTGTTTAAAGTAGATAATCTATCAAAATAAACCTAGTCATGCTATGATATGAATAAATATAAGGCTATGTAGGCATACAGCCTGACTTTTTTCACTAATCCATTGGTGGTACAGTGCTATTTGTGTTTTTATTAAGTACATATGATTTAGTTTGGCTTGGTTTGATTTGGTTTTAATCTAGTGTTGACATCTAGTCGGTTTGAGATAGGAAAGAATGAGGAGAGTCTTAGATGTCCAGGACCAAAGTCAGAGGTATTGATGATCAAAGCATTGATATGTGGTTGTTAAGGAGCCCAGAGAACCAGAAAAAAAGCTGGAGTGGTGAAGGAATCAAGACACTGGTACAGAAGGGCAAGGGAATAATTTGGGGGCAAGGGAATAATTTGGGAGCAATGGTCAATGAAAGGCTGAATCAAAGCAGAGGGGCTTCTAGAACAAGAAAGAGGCTTAGCAATCACTAAAGAATGCAAAAAAGTTCAAAGCAGGTCAAGAAAATAAATTCCACAGATCAAGCCCCATGCCCATAATGTGCATGGAACTAGAGGTTAAAAATAGAAAGTAGGTTCCAGATATTCAGGGAAGGAACCTAGGATGAAAGATGGAAAACCAGACCCAGAAGTGGAAGTTACATAACAGTAGAAGCCAAAAAGCCACCCAAAAAGCAGGATGCCTGACTGGCTCAGTTGGTTAAGTGCCCAACTCTTGCTTTTGGCTCAGGTCATGATCTCACAGTGCGTGGCTTCAAGCCCCGCATCGGGCTCAGCACTGACTGCATGGAGCCTGCTTGGGATCCTCTCTCTCCTTCTCTCTCTGCCTCTCTCTCCCTCAAAATAAATAAACTTTAAAAAATTAAAAAAGAAAAATCCCACCACAAACAACTAGTTTTGGCAAGCAAAACTCAAACAAAACAGATTAGCCAAGACTCCAAAGAATGGAATTACTGAGTTCCAATCCTGGAAAACAAATATAATGATTGAGCTGATAAGTATATGCTAGTTGCTATGTACGTGAAACTTCACCTAGATCCATATATAAGCAGCCTGGTTAACAAGGGAAAGAGCAGCAAAGTGGGCTTGAAACTGACCCAAGATCCTTCTGAAATATGTAGTGTGTCCAGAAACAGAACTAAGACCAGGTAAAACACAGCAATCAGGTGGCTTGCTTCACCTACTAGGAGCAAGGATGGGTCCAGAAAGGACCAGACATTTCTATCCTTGAGACTGGCTTTTTCAACGAGATTTAAAGGGACATTAAATCTTATATATCTTTTTTTTATGATTCAACTATTTATAAATATCAGTAGTGCTACCAATCAGATGTCATGAAATGCCAAAACAAGAACTACACCAAAGATAAAAATCACTGGCTGACAGTCTGATAGCCCTATTAGTGTGACCTTAAATACATAAAAGGCCATATCAATTACTATAACTCTGCCATATAAGGAATAGATATTTAGGAAATGGATTGATATTGTCTATTTCTCCCCTGGAACAAGAGCCATTAAAAGAACAGTGATTTTCTCCAGATTTTATGAGGAATTTGTTTTCACAGAAGTGTTCAAATTGAAAATCTCTGGAGAGCAAGTGAGCATTGTCAGGCCCAACAGACCATGTGAAGGCAGACAGGGATCAAGCACAACTGTTGAGTACAGTCTACACTGGAGTGACAGGGGTGAACCAGGTCATTGCCCTGAACCCTGCCTTTGTTATCTCTCTACTTCTCTGGAAGGCTGACTTCACTGAGGACTCAAGCTCCTGGAGCCCAAACAGATGGGGAATATGTGCTTAAATTGTCTAACTGCTTTCCTTCACCTTTATCACTGCCTTTCTTTCTGGATTCCTCTCTTGGCTCCTCTTTCCCAGTTCTGGAAAACTCTCATTCCCACTCTTCTGGACCCCGTCCCCCCCACCCCTACTGAAGACACAGGTATCTTTTGTCTGGGAGAGCTTCTTCCCAGACTTGAATCCTATCCCCAAATCCAAGGTAATAGTCTCTATTTGCTGCCTGCTTAGAGACAATACTGACCATTGTCTGGAGGGCCTCCAGTGTCCCTCACTGACCAGATGCCTTCGTATGGACAGCTGCTCCCAAAGCCATCACCTCACCCCGTCACCAGTCTCAGCCACCTGATCAGTCACTCGCTGATCTACCTTAACATCCACAGAGCACCCACTCTGCCTCTTTTACAGACCATGTCCCTCTAGAATAATTTTTTCTTCCACTCTCTGAGGTGAGTGTGCACACCCTTAACCTACCCTCTTAATAAGGGTAACGATATTACATGGAGCGGTTCCTACTGTCAAGGTTCAAAGCCATGGTCTACATGAAAAGAAAGTTACTATGACAACACATCTATGATTTCCTGATATCCCAGATATGTGTATTAGGAAAACAGAGATGATACAAGAGAGGCTGGGAATGATTTTGTCCCCTCTACAAATCATTAAGTAAGCATTTCTGAGTGGACAGAGGAGAGTTGAGCTCATTACAGAGTGAGATAGAAACCAACTACAGTTAATGGTAAAACTAATGAATTATGAAGTCACTTCCCCATCATTTCCTTGAGGTATAAAATGAAGAAGTTGGGTTAGGTCATCTCTCAGGCCTCCTTAAGCTCTAAAATCATCTATGATCTGTAGAAAGTGGCTCGATTTAAACTGGCATTTTACATTAAACATACAAAAACTTATTGACAATAGTATGTACTTTTTGTGGGTGCCATATAGAATCAGCATAGCTAAAACATGAAGTTTTATTTACTTATTTATTTATTTATTTATTTACTTACTTATTTACTTACTTACTTACTTATTTATTTTTAAATGTTCATATCTTTATTATTGACATAGTGTACACACACAAGTGGGGGAGGGGCAGAGACACAGAGGGAGACAGAGAATCCAAAGCAGGCTCCAGGATCTGAGCTGTCAGCACAGAGCCCAATTTGGTGCTTAAACTCAAGAACTGTAAGATCATGACATGGGCCAAATTCAGACGCTTAACCACTGAGCCACCTACGTGCCCCCAAACATGAGGTTTTAAAGAAATGTGGAGGAAGATGCTTAAAAATCAAGAAGCCAAAACTTAAGCTCAATTTGCAGAGTACCCACAGGGTCTGAATAATAAGACACCTGAATCCACAAAATATTTAACAAATTCAAATTCATAACCATTTGTTTATCAACCTATTTCCAGAGCCAAAGTGTGGTGGAGGTTATAAATGCCATATTATATAGAAATGCACTATCAGGGGCGCCTGGGTGGCGCAGTCGGTTACGCGTCCGACTTCAGCCAGGTCACGATCTCGCGGTCCGTGAGTTCGAGCCCCGCATCGGGCTCTGGGCTGATGGCTCAGAGCCTGGAGCCTGTTTCCGATTCTGTGTCTCCCTCTCTCTCTGCCCCTCCCCTGTTCATGCTCTGACTCTCTCTGTCCCAAAAATAAATAAAAAACGTTGAAAAAAAAAATTTTAAAAAAAAAAAAGAAATGCACTATCATTTAGGAAGTGATGTCATAAAGCTAAGGCCATAAAGCCAACTGGACAAGGCCAGCAACATGTTGTAAGAACACAGGGCTCCCTCTCCCTGACCATAACTGAATGGGCCCGGTTTCCAGTCATTCATGTTTTCAGGAACATACTTTTCCCTTTCAAAATGTCTTTAACAGTTATGAACGACTTGTTTTCGATATAAATACCTAATGTGTTTTTCTATCAGATTTGTTCATTATGGAATAATGTACATCAATTTCATGCATAATTTGCACTTTTATAGCTGAAACATCAAGAAGAAACATTATCATTATGTGTTGATTTACAAAGCAAAAAAGAAAAATCATTTTTAATTCAAGCTCAGGCCCATGTTTATCAGGCCAGCAAGAACTGTGAATTCTTAACAGATAGCACACTACTTCCCCAAGGGGCCGTCTCTTCCCCACAAGTCTCCACTCCTGCCTGCTGGCTGCTGCATAGGGCAGGATCGCTAGGCATCGACAGCTGACCCTCTGCCTGTAAGAGCAGAAGCTGCGCTCTAAAACGGGTCAGCAAACAATGACCTGTGGGCCATATGCATCTCACTGCTTGTTCCTGTTCGGCTCCTGAGCTAAGAAGGGTTATTACATTTTCAAACAGTTGACAGAAAGCAATAAAAAGAAAAATATTTCAAGACATGTGCAAATTATATGAAATTCAAGTTCCAGTGTCCAGTAAATGAAGTGTGCGACATAGCCAGACTCATTTGTTTACATGTTGTCTATGTCTGCTTAATGCTCTAACATAAAGTCAAAATGTTGCAACAGAAACCATACAGCCCACAAGCTATATTTGCTATCTGGCCCATTAGAGAAAAAGTTTGCCAACCTCTGCCCTAAAACATCTAAGACACTACCTTGTTGCCCCATGGACAGCAACAGTATTCCACTCAGCAGATCCAAATGTCTTCTGTTTCTCATGCGTTTCTCACCCCTGATGCAAAGTCAAATCTCAAAGTCAACACTCTGCTTTAACACAAAAGTCGTCTACAAAAATACCTTTGTTTTCTTTCTATACCTTCTGCCACAGCTTTTCAGTCTTGGTTACTTGCTTAAAACTGATGTCTCTGGTTTTTCTCCCTGTTTCCTTCTTTGCAGGGAGTCCATCACCCTGATTATCCTATTTAATCCTCTCTGTTCTTCTCTGTCCCGAAACCCACCAGATTTCTTCATAGTGCACAGTGAGGATTTATTTTCTATCTGTCTGTCTCTCCCACTGGAGAGTAAACTCAATGAGGCTGGGGTCTTATGTTTCTATTCACCATCGTGTAGTGCTGCTCTTTTAAAAGTATCTAGTACGCTTAGCACTAAGTGGAAATCGCTTAACAAAATACTGAAAGACTAACTGAATGAATGAACGAATGAATGAATGAGCAAATAAGTTAAGGCTAAATGAACCAGTCAGGAAAAAAGTTTAAAAAGGAGTTTTTGAAAGCACACTCTTTCTCCCCTCAAAAAGATCTACTTTATCTGAACACTGGCTACTTACTACTCACAGAACACTGACCATGGACCAGACACTATGCTCAGTCCTTTACCTCCTGTGGCTGCTATAACAAATTACCACAAAATGAGTGGCTTGAAACAACAGAAATGTATCCTCCTACAGTTCTGAAGGCCATAAGTCTGAAATCAAGACATTGATAGGGCCACATTCCTTCTAGAATCTCTAGTGGACATTTCATTCCTTGTCTCTTCCAACTTCTGGTGGCTACTGGAGCTCCTTGGCTTGTGTGTGCATCACTTCAATCTCTGTTTCTGTCTTCATATTGCCTCCTTTTCTGTGCCTTTTCCTCTTCTGTCTCTTATAAGGACACTTGCCATTGGATTTAGGACACATCAGGTTAACCTAGGATGATCTCATTTCATGATACTTAACTTAGTTAGATCTGCAAAGACCTTTTGCAAATGAGGTCACAGTCATAGGTTCCAATGATTAGGACATTGACATATCTTTTGGAGGATACTATTCAATTCATTACATTTAGCACCAGGATATTAGTACATTTATGATTTCATTTAAGTTCTCCAAGAGCCTTGAGAGTTACTACCATTTCACAGATAAGAAAACTCTAATGAAAGAGTGAAAAGGCTAGCATTTGAAACTAAGTCTGTCGGAATTTAAGACTATGCCCTTAACCACTACAGAATTTTACTGTCTACAAAGCCAACTGGGTCACTTCCTGAATTGCCTAATTTGCAGGTGGAATATACCAGAGTCCCAAGCCACCACAAAATTCCTTCATTTCCTTTCACCCACTTACATATCCAGATGATCCACCTGGAGTGCAAAACAAGAGGCAATTTTTCAGGTTACCAGGAAACTCCCAGTTGTCCTCAGGGCTAATCTGACACTGTGAGCCACCTTCTCTAAAATGAAGTACCTGTTTCTCTTAGTGAACTTTGCTAAATGGTTCCTGATGTCTATGGCAAATTAAATTCCCTGTGTATCTACCACTGTTGAGCAGTGTGTATGAGAAATTCTAAAGAGAATGTCTTCTTTACTTCACTCCAGAGATTCTAAAAATGTATGAATTACTTTTCTTTTCTTTTTTTTTTTAATTGGGATGCAAATGACACTAAGGCATCTCACACGGCCACAAGGAAGTAGGACATAAGGAAGGAATTCTTCTCTGGTCACTTTGAATTAGAACATGCCAGTGACCCTCGAGGGACTATAAACTGTGGGCATTTCTCCAAACCCTTTCAAATTGCTTGGCTCAAAACTCACATAAAGTTAGTTCCTTGTGAAAATCCCCCTCCTAGTGGCATGAGAGAATTAATATACTTCCAAAAGTAAACAAGTCACTCCTTTCTGCAGCTGAATCAGAACCGTTATATATCATGCCAACTCAAAGGGAAAATACAGTCAAGGAAATGAGGGGTCAAAAGCCAACCACCTGGAAATTTATGTCAGTTTTTAACGCTTAGGCTCCTTCACCGCAAACAAATATCACACTTTAATACCGCTGCCCAATAAAGGAAAACCTTCAACTTGTGGGCTTGTGGAAAAAGCAGAATGAAAAAGCAGCATTCATGTGAGAGTCAAAACCTATCCTGAACTTTGGTGAAGAATAAAAAGGCTTTCATGCTATGTCTTTTACCTCTGCTGGAGCTGGGGCTCAGAGTGACACTATGGACAGGAAACTGACAATGATTGAGCAACTTCTCCTTACCTGACTGTTCATAGGTTTTATATCACTGATCCTTTACCACTACCCTTGACAGTAGGCAAAATGCCCTGATTTAGAGTTGAGGACACTCAGGCTCAGAAAACAATGACTTACCAAAGCTCAAGTAGTTAATTAGCTATTTGGGGTAAACCAAAGATATTCTCTAATGCCAAGCTTACCTAAATCAACTTTTTCTTTCCTGCTCCTGCCAGCATATTCTAAACATATGCTTTTAAAATAATGACACACTAAATCTTGCAATCAAGTTATTAAAGCATTCTGGTAAGTCTGCAAATGTCATGCTGTTTTCACTAAAGATGACCAGGATATGACATTGTCTCCTCCTATTACACCCAGCCAGCAGACTGACTGTCAAATACCCACTGCTGTGATCTGTTTAGCAAGGTCAGCTGCTTGATTGCTATGAATAATTGGATGCCATTAATAATGGTCAGCTCCAGGATATAGGAAAGTGGTCAAGCGTGATAATTGTACTTTGAATTCCAGCAGATTATTTCCTGGGGAGCAGGAAGACAACCACTATATGGAACAGTTTTCCTAAGTTCAACAGAGATAACTCTTTCCCTAGAGGTGAAGGGGACAAATGAAGGGCTCTCTTAAAAACATGTGTGACTACCTCTGAAAAGAA
The DNA here is from genome assembly GCF_007474595.2 of Lynx canadensis. NCBI lineage: Eukaryota > Metazoa > Chordata > Mammalia > Carnivora > Felidae > Lynx > Lynx canadensis. The sequence goes on from NC_044305.1 coordinate 112,487,041, forward strand.
ATATGGAAGTCAACATTTTGCAAGATGTGGCTAATATTGGGAGGCCTGACCATTACTAAATGTCTTCAGCAGTTAACTTTCTTATTCCGTCATTCAGATTATTACTAGAGCTTTATATATTGGAGGGGTGGGATGTCACTGTCTAAATTCAGAAGCACCAGTGAGGTCAGATCAATGGCTAATTAGGAAATCTAATCCAGTTGATAGTCATCTGAAAGGTCAAGCATAAATCTTTTGCTGTTTAATGTGTATTAAATGCCCAAAATATATTAAAGGCTGTGACTACCACAGAATAATGATATAGAACAACATTATTATCTTTTTAAAAAAGCTTGTCAAAGAATAAAGGCTTTTAAAAAAAACCTTCCAGAACATAAGAATAAAAAAATGAGAAACTAAAGAGATTATAAAAAGTCACATTCTATAATTATGTGAAAAGGAAAAGCTGAAAACGATCTTAGAGAAAGGTAATAGACTAGGGTTTGGGTGGTAAATAAAGAGCAAAAAAAAAAAATCATACAAAAATGTAATAATAGCAATAAGGCATGCTTTACTACAACACCCATCAGCTATTGGTTTCAGACTTCAATATGGAAACTTTCTTCCACCGGCCAGCCATGTGAGCGAACAAAATTAAACTTAAAACTTACCATAGCAGAAGTATAAGTGAAGGAAAAGCAATGGAAACACGGAGTCAGGATACAACCGCTGGAAGCCATAAGTATTCAGCACATGTTTCTTGTCAGCTTTTCCATTATTTGGAACTACTACAAGATGGACCGTTGGGCCATTTTTTTCAAGAGTATTCAGTGTTTTGATCAACTCTGAAATGAAAAGACAAACAAATGGATTTTTGACACAATATAAAAGCCAAAACTATAAAACTTTCATAAAAAAAAAAACATAGAGTAAGCTCTCATGACTTTGGGTGAAACAATGGCTTCTTAGATATGATACCAAAAAGACAGGTAACAAAAGGAAAAAAATGTATAAATTGACCACATCAAAATTAAAAACTTTTGTGCAGCAAATGATACCATCAAGAAAGTAAAAAGACAACTCAAAGAATGGAAGAAAATATTTGCAAACCATATATATATATATATATATATATATATATATATATATATGATGAAGGATTCATATCTCAATACAAATAGCCAAAAAGCAGAAACAATCCAAATGTCCATTAACTGATGAATGGATAAATAACATGTGGTATATCCATACAAAGGAATATTATTCAGCCGTAAAAAGGAATGAAGTACTGACATATGCTACAATATGTCTGACTCTTAAAAACTATATAAGTGAAAGAAGCCAGTCAAAAAGGCCAAATATTGTACAAATTCTTCTATTAGAAATGTCTAGAATAAGGAACCTTACAGAGACAGACAGTAAATTAGGGGTTGCTTAGGGCTAGGGAAAAGGAGACACAAGGGAAAAAGGGATTTAATACTAATGGGTATAAGGGTTTTTTTTAGGGGGTATGAAAATGTTATAAAATTAGTTCATGCTGGTGGTTGCATAATTCTATGAATGTATTAAGAAAAATTAAGTTGTGCACTTTGAATGAAGATGAATTGTAGGCATGTGAATTATATCTCAGCAAATCCAAAGGTATTTTAAAAAATAATCAAAACAAAGAAAAATACTGATAGGCATAGGCTGCTTCCCTAGTGACAAAATCATTTTATTTTTAGACTGGGGATCCAGAAGGGAGAATAAACTTGCACAAGCCCCACAATGAGCTAGCAACTAGGCAGAATCCCCAAGATCTCTGCCTCCATGCCACTGGAAAATTTCTTACTCTTTATGGTCTTTTTCAGGGGGTAGGGGATCTTTTCCTCTCAGTGACAATAGCCTTACTGACTGATGCATTTATCCAGAAGAATTTCCATCAGCTAATGAAACGAGAGGACACCATAACCTACAGGAGGTAGGTAATATCAGTCTAGCAGGAGTCTTTTTTCTTAGATAACAGTAAAGAACTTCTAAAAGGCCCCCAGACTTGAGCAAGGTCTAACTAGTTCCCTGAAAGGAGAATCAGATGGAAGCATGTAAGATTTTCAGTCATGAGAAAATTATTTGATTAGGTGATGATCAGTTTACAGAAATAAGGACCTGGTCCTTACTGGATGGCTCAGTCGGTTAAGCATCCAACTCATGGATTTGGCTCAGGTCATGTCTCAAGGTTCCTGAGGTCGAGCTTGAGATTCTCTCTCTCTCTCTCTCTCTCTCTCTCTCTGCACCTTCCCCACCATTGCATTCTCTCTCTCTCTTAAAAAAAAAAAAAAAAAAAAAAGGAAGAAGCATCCAGAACCCAGATTTCTCCATCTTAGTTATGCCTCACAGGCTAATAAGCAAGAGACTAAAAGTTGGCCAGGGTCAACTTTTTCACTTTTTCCCTTAAATTAGCACTTTTTTTTCCATAGGGAACATTCATTTCCTCTCAAAACTGCCTTTAAGCCCAAATGAGCCAGGGCAACAAAAAAGGAAGGAAAGATCCTCATCTCAGCTGCAATATTTTCAGAACCTTAAAAGATTTTATTTTAAAATCAGAAAATAAGACAATACCTTATATGTCAATGGCTTTCTCATTTGCACAAAGGAGAAAGAGAACATCACTTACTTAGAGAAGTCAGTGGAAATGTAGTACATGCCCAAGTAAGAAAGTGTATCAGAGAAGTGTGTGTGTGTGTGTGTGTGTGTGTGTGTGTGTGTGTGTGTGTGAGAGAGAGAGAGAGAGAGAGAGAGAGAGGTGTGGAGAGGTAATGAGGGGGTTCAGGGAGAACTAAGGCTGAACTTCAGAGCCTGAGAGGATTTAAAAGGTTTTCTAGAACAGATAAAAAATGACACAAAAGTGCCTTATGCTTGAAGAGAAAGCATACAACAAATGGAAGAATGGAAAGTTTATGTTCTCACTACTGTGCTCCAGGCTTAAGAAGAAATTTAATAATTACAGCTTTCAGGATTTTTTTGCTCTTATGCCAGTTATTTTATTTATAATAAATTTTTCAATTCTCAACTTCCTATTGCCCTTGTTCTCTTTTACTTCTACTTGAATTATTTTTATTTCTTCTTATAAAATAAAAATGTATCTTGAAGAGAACACTAACAAGCCTTGAGACAGAGTCAATTAACCAGTAACATATCCCTGCCAATTTTCCAACCACTACAAATTCTTCCACACATGAGGAGAAAAGGTGAGAACAGAGGTCAACAGTATATACAGCTCCATGTTTTATTCATCTTTCCAGAATGGTGGGAATATTAACTAATTACCCTACACTATGCCTCTGTAGGATAAAGAAAAGTAATCCAGCTGTGCCCTACTTTAAGAAAAACTAAAAATGGCTTATAAAAATCAAAATCTATCAAAATATAAATAATAAAACACAAAACATATTCATAGAAGGATCTGAGATTAGGTAACATTTTAAAAAGAATGCTTGAGTACATTTAAAATACGACTTCATTTCTAAAATTTGAATTACTCTTTTACCAAAACCCATTATTTAAAAATCCAAATTTATAAAGGCAGATGCATTAGGGGGTTAATTGTTAAATTCATAAAAAGATTTCCTTAAACAGCATGCCACCTCCACCTCCCTCCTCCATATAATAAAAATATGATTTGATTTGCCAGCAATTGATCAAATGCAAATTCAAGGAAACAGCAATTGTTAGAGCTATATATGCCTATATTTGTCTTGCTATTTCTGTGGGTAAATAGGAAAATTGAAGATCTGAGCAATTAAATAGTCATTCTGAGATTAAAGTTTATAATTAGGTTTTCCTAGTTCCCTGTCTATAAAATATCTATCTGTATATAATACTAATACACAAATAGACACAAGTTACGCATACTAATGGAAAAAGCAGAGAAACACGAACTCAAGAGTGGATAGTTCCAAAATTATTTCATATTAGCTTTTGCCTGTATTTTATTTGCTTTAACAATACAAAGAAAGGCGTTTAAAATCTAATATTCATGCATATAAATTGAAGTTCAGTAACATAAGCAGAATGTCTATGAGAAGTAGATCTAGGAATAGAACCCCAACACATGCTATAATCTGAGGGGAATTCTTGAGAAAATATCATGGAGGGTGACAAAAGGCAATTATCAGATTTTAAGTGATCAAAGCAAAATTAAATTAAAGATTTTAAGGGTAGGGCACTATGTATCGCTGCTTTTCAAACAAACAAATTTCATTTTAAAATGGAACCTTCCGGGGCACCTGGGTGGCTCAGTGGGTTAAGCATCTACCTTCAGTTCAGGTCATGATCTCACAGTTTGTGGATCTGAGCCCCGTGTCCAGCTCTGTGCTGACAGCTCAGAGCCTGGAGTCTGCTTTGGATTGCCTCCCTCTCTCTGTCCCTCCCCAACTTGTGCTTGCTCTCTCTCTCTCTCTTTCTTTTTCTCTCTCTCTCTAAAATAAATAAACATTAAAAAAAAAATTTTAATGGAACCTTGATGTACCTGGGTGGCTCAGTTGGCTACGCATCCAGCTCTTGATTTTGGCTCAGGTCATGATCTCACAGTTCATGAGTTCAAGCCGAGTCAGGCCCAGCACTGACAGCGCAGAGCCTGCTTGGGATTCCCTCTCTCTCTTCCTTTCTCTCTCAGCCCCACCCCTGCTCCTCTGCTCTCTTTTTCTCTCTCCCTCCCTCTCTCCCTCTCTCTCTCTGCCTCTCAAAATAAATAAATAAACTATAAAAACAAATAGAACCTCAAGGGATGCCTGGGTGGCTCAGTCAATTAAGCATCTGACTCTTGATCTCAGGTCTTGATCCTAGGGTCGTGAGTTCAAGCGCTATATTGGGCTCCACACCGGGCGTGAGGCATAATTAAAAAATAACATAACATAACATAACATAACATAACATAACATAACATAAATAAAATAAAATAAAATAAAATAAAATAAAATAAAATAAAATAAAACAAAATAAAATAAAATAAAATAATAAAATAAAATAAAACCTCACAAATTATCTGTACCTCCAGCATTCCTTTGATCAGCCTGAGACTGACTTTTTACAAGGACTAAAGAAGAATTTATTGGCCAGTTTGCATTTCTGCTTTTGTAGGCAAAACATATGACCATAGACTTCTTCTGTCTAGTCTATAAGGCCCCAGATACTGCAGAGCCCCTTAGGAGATCATAGCCAGGGCATTCAGACCCTTGTGCAAGCATCGTCAGCTTCCAAAACAATCTTTAAAATACTACTCAAGGAAAGAAATACATAATATAAATTCCATTAAGATGGATCATCAAAAGTCCAGAGAACCTGAAGCTTATAGCAATAGGGTGGTATGTCTAATCAACAAGAAAGCAATGTAACCAATTTAAAACTGAATATATGACCATATTCCAGACAATTCCACAGCAGTCAAACACAGAGTTTCATATAAGATTCTAATCTTGACTAAGAATTTTATCTTATTAATGCTCTCCGTGTCTAGTAATCAAGTCTGACAAGGCCAGGTAAAAGGGAATATATTTCTTGATAAAAGAGGAGCATGGGACTAAATAACACAAGTGGATAAAATTGCTTCTAACAATCTATTTAAAGATTCCATTAAGTAATGCTGGTTAGTTTTGATTCTTGATAATGGAGCTACATAGGAGTTCCACATGAATGTGAAATGATTAAAAACAATGCTCTCAGACAATGAGTATTAAAGCTGGTTATGCTAGTGGAAAACAGACAAGGGACCTTTCTTTGGTGGAACCGAAACACTGAGACTGAATATACATATGGGGTATTCCATGAGAAGGAAGCTATGGTTGAGTGGATATTTAAAAAACAAAACAGTGCTGTGAATAGGGACAGCCATCCATGTAATTTTTGTCAAGACAAATGGACTGATTAAAGCTGTTAGATATTGTGATAATACAAAAGGGGAGCCAGTAAGAAGATTCACTAGGCTCAAATGAATAATAAAACTGAAAATGAACAAAGATTATAACATCACTTCAACAAATGGAGCTAATAATAATGCTCTTTGTGTCCATAGCACCTTTTATCTTAGCAGTTCAGAGCATTTCACAGAACCACTGAATCATGACTTCTACAGTTGAAAGTGACCAAAAAGATAATCTACTCCAAACATATACTCAGGCTTCTGTCTGTACTGCAACATCTCCCACATACAATCACACAACCTATTTGATCCCCTCTGGTAATTTCATTTCCTCCTGAGTATACCATTTCAGATCCATATTGACAAAAATCCAGAATATTCGTATTTGTCATTTTCTTTGCACTGAGGCATATAGGAAAGTTTCTCATCATGCAGGGCTGTGAGGTCACAGCTCAAGAGAACAGGAGAGTAAGAGAAATTGACAAAACGTTTTGAGGCAGAAAACAAGAAAGTGGCAACTGACTTTGAGGACCTTAGAAAGTTTGAAACCTAATTCTATTGGATGTTAGATGATTGAGAGCCAAAAGAAAGACTATTTGCACCTCAGGATTCTGGAAAGGCTCAGGAATTGTGATAGCTCTGGTGGTGGTTATCAGATGGTGGTTATCAACACATGTACAGGGCAAGGAGGAATGCTAAAACTTGGTACAAGGAGAAGCCAGATCTCTGGAACCCTTCTCCCATTTTCATAGCCAAACAACTGTATTTAAAACTGCACCGAGTGCCTAGTATGTGCCAGGCATTGTTCTGGGAACTGTGGCTATGGAAGTAAACAAAACATAAAAACCTCAACTCTCAGAGGTTAAATGTTGGAGAAAGGCTGCATAAAAATAAAAAAGGAGGGGCGCCTGGGTGGCTCAGTCGGTTAAGCATCCGACTTCGGCTCAGGTCACGATCACGCTGTCCGTGAGTTCGAGCCCCGCATCAGGCTCTGGGCTGATGGCTCAGAGCCTGGAGCCTGCTTCCGATTCTGTGTCTCCCTCTCTCTCTGCCCCTCCCCCGTTCATGCTCTGTCTCTCTCTGTCCCAAAAATAAATAAACGTTAAAAAAAAAAAAACTTAAAAAAAAAATAAAAAAGGAAAGAAAGAAAGAAAGAAAGAAAGAAAGAAAGAAAGAAAGAAAGAAAAGGAAAGAAGTAATAAGGCAAAAAGTAATAAAGTAACATCAGATGGAGACATATAACAGGAGAAAAAATAAAGCAGGGATAGTAGATGTGAAGGCAAAGGGGTGGTCAGAAAGGCTTTCCTGAGGGTGACAGTAGAGCAGCAATCTGAGGAAGTTGAGGTGAGTATCTGAGGAAACTTCCAAACAGTGGGAAGAGTAATTGGAAAGGCCTGAAGAGGGACTAAGTGACCTCATTATGTGTGGGATAGTGAGAAGACACTCCCATGAGGAGACCAAGTTGGCCCGGGTAGGGTGAGCAGGGTGGGGAATGGTAGGAAATGGGATCTAGAGGTAACAAAGGAGCAGGAGGGAGTCAGGGAGTGCATCATAAAGCCTTGTAAGTTATTTTTAGGTTTGGACATTTGCTCTGAGATAGATGGATGCCACTGGAGAGTTTTGATAGAGGAGTGAAATATACCCTGACTTATAATGGTTAGGGAATTCCCATTTAAAAAATCAGACTTATGGGGCACATGGTTGGCTCAGTTGGTTAAGCATCCAGTTCTTGGTCTTGGCTCAGGTCATGATCTCACAGTTGGGATCAAGCCCCACATTTGGTTCTGCACTGACCACATGGAGCCTCCCTCTCTCTCTGCCCCTCTGCCACCCATTCTCTATCTCTCAAAATAAATAAATTTAAAAGAAATAGTTTAAAAACTCAGACTTAATGCCATACAAACCCATCAGTAAAAAAGCCCCACCTATCACACATACAGCTTCTGTTTTTGTCAGTCTGGGCTGCTATAAGACTGTAGACAGGGTGGTTAAACAACAGAAATTTATTTCTCATGGTTCTAGAGGCTGGGTAGTCAAGGTGCTGGCTGATCTGGTTCCTGGTGAGAACACACATCCTTCCTGACTCCTCACACAGCAAAGACAGGAAAAGGAGGAGAAGGCTCTCTGGTGTCTCTTCTTATAAGGGCACTAATCTCACCCTGAAGGCTCCACCCTCATAACCTAATACCCTCCCTAAGGCCCCATCTCTAAATAACATCATGTTGGGGATTAAGGTTTCAACATATGAATTTGAGGTGGGGACGGGAGGACACAAAACTGTACTCCATAGCAATTTCCAGTTGGTCTTTTAGCTCCTCACTCTAAAATATGGACACCTGAGGATCAACAAACATTTTTTAAAAGGCTTTTAGATGAAAAAGATAAGCTAAAATAAATAAACCTTAAAAAAGAATCTCAGAATAGGATTAATCTGATGACCAAAAACAAATGTTAAAAACTTCAAAATAAATTTCATAAAAGAATCAAATTATAACATCTATGAAAGAAGAATAGGAGGGACCCCTCCAATAGAGGGACAAGGTGTTTCCAGAAAATAAAAAAAATGAGAGGCAAAAGTTATAACTCAGTAAAAAAGTAGGAAATACACCTGAAAAAAATTCCCTACCAACTTTAAAAAAAAAAAAAAAAAGGAATGTAAAATAACAGAGGACTAATACAATGAGAAAAAATTAGTCATTCAGTCCAGGAGATCGAGCACTTAACTAAAAGCAAGGAAAACAGAGGGGGAAAAAATGATCAAACAAATGATAGAAGTTACAGCTTCTATTAGGTGTTAAGGACTAAGTTTCCATATTGAAAAGGCTCTCGACTGCCAAAGAACTGAATGGAAAAATAGGTATGGGGAGAAAAGAGCTGTAAGTCTTCCTCCAAAGGAGAAAGTCAATAAATAGTTAAAGTTGAATATTGAAAAGTCAAGAAATAGCAGTAGGTAAGGCATGTTATTTGAAAATCACATGGTAAATGCCAAGAGAAACAGTAAGCAGGAAGCATATCACCCATTCTGGCTTTACCTTTGCACTTACCCTATTTCCTCAGGGATATTTTAAACTTTATAGAAAGAACCCAGAACCAGAATGCATCTACCAGTTTGGGGGTGGGTAGGCTAGCCACCTAATCTCTCTACTTCAGGGACCTACTAGGCCAGAAATTAACTCTTACCATATATAGCCATCCAGGCCTTCCTAAAGAAGGAATAAATGTCTAAATACACAAACTAACCTTACACTTAAAGGAATGGAAAAAGAATAGCAAATAAAGCACCAAAACAAACAGAAGAAGGGAAATAATAAAGATTAGAGCAGAAATCAATGATATCAAAATTAAAAAAAAAAAAGTAGAACAGATCAATGAAACCAGGAGCTGGTTCTTAGAAAGAATTAACAAAATTGATAAACCCCTAGCCATATTTATCAAAAAGAAAAAGGAAAGGACCCGAAAAAATAAAATCATGAATGAAAGAGGAGAAATCACAACCAACACCGCAGAAACACAAACAATAATAGGACAATATTATAAGAAATTATATGCCAACAAATTGGGTAATCTAAAAGAAATGGACAAATTCCTAAAAACATATAAACTACCAAAACTGAAACAGGAAAAAGTAGAAAATTTGAACAGACCCATAACCATTAAAGAAAATGAATCAGTAATCAAAAATTTCCTGAGGTCAGTAAATAGAATATAGGGCATCTGTGACCTTGAATGCTTAAAAAAAATAAATATTTAGTTTTACTAACATCTGACTGAAATTTAGCATGTTATTTAATTATGAATAAATAAAAAAACCCACAGTGAAACCAATAGTACCTTACTCTGTCACCAACAGAAATCATAGATATTTTCGTATCATATTACACTCGGCCCAGATATCTTAAAATATGTTCATGCCACTTTAATATAATGAAATTATTAGACCCATCACTAGATCTTATTTACTTAACACGTTACTTAATATGTTAATTAAAAAGCACATATAGTGGCATATCATGTTTGTTTCTTAATATGTGGATAGCATATTTCAATATAATTGGGTTTCTTTGTAGCTTTATGTATCTCAATTTATAGTTCACCTGCCTTCCAAGATAAATATAGTACATAAGGGCACATAGTACCAAAAGAGTAAGGAGGAGGAGGAGGAGGAGGAGGAGGAGGAGGAGGAGGAGGGGAAGGGGAAGGGGAAGGGGAAGGGGAAGGGGAAGGGGAAAGAGATTAGGCAGCTAGAAGCTATCTTCAGGGCTTATGGACTTTGGGGGTACATTGCACAGGACCATTGTGTATATAGTCCTGCAAAAGAAAGGACATTCAGATATATACAATGATGGTCCTCATAAAACAGAACTTAATTAATTCTGTGCTGCTACCAGGGAGTCAGGGAACCAGAGATCCCTACTAGAGGGCTATGGCATCCAATGCAGCCAACATCCACAGAGGGAAGCAGACAAGACTTGGGCTGTCATCATCATGGACACATGGGTGAACAAGCACAAATGAGCATATCTTGTCACTCCACCCAATCCTTGCCATCACATGCTCCATTGTTCATTTGCTACTTCTTCACATTAAATCAGAATTATCTCCTCCATGTCCTCAAAACCTGCTACCATCTACAGCACTTTTTGACTGTGTCTCACTTTCCTTTCTTTTTTTCATCCTGTCCCCATTATTCCTTTGATCCCCCAGGTTTCCTGCATTATACCTCTGACTTCTTATTCTCCCTGCTTCACCCATAAGTGATGCTTACAGCCATCAGCTGTTCTGTGGGAGCAAGCTACATTAACATCTACAGATGTCTCCAAACCACACTAGCTGCCCTGAAACAGGTGTCATCAGAGTACAGAAATGAGGTGAAGCAGGTGGAGATAGCATAGCCCCTTCTGGAATCCTCTGGTGGGTGAGTCTGGCTCATAGCAACTGTCTCAGGCAAGCAGTAAATATCTGCTAGCCTCCTGTTCATATGCCAGCTTCAGGTCTCCCTCCCATCATAGCTTTTAAATTCTGATAACTAGAGGAGTTTATAAGCAGACAATGAAATCAGTGCCCAGAAAATATAATTGGAACAGGCTGAATTTGCATGGAGAAAAGAGCACCTATTGAAGGAAAACATAAACTGCCTCCCTTATTAGAAGGGAAGAAAGAAGAGTTGGTGGAGGAGGGAAGGAAAGGGGTAATTAATAAAGGAAGCTGCAAATTCACTCCTCATTAGAACATTATCCAGATTATCTGAACAATGAAGAAACAAGACAGGCAATGACAGACAAGTGGTCCAAGTTTCTTTACACACTAAACATGAGTTAGCTACAAGCAAAGCTTAAGTAGGTCTGTATTTCTACAAATATTCTAATTTTCTGGTACAGCAGTTCTTCAAAAACCAATTTTTAATTGACCACTCCACAGAATATGTTGCCTCCTTCTGCCTCATAGGAAGATACTCATGGTGAAGACAGACACAAAATTACCACTGTTGAAAGTGTTATATGTACCCCCACAAAATTATGATTTACAGATGTCAATCAGACCTTGTTATTCTCCACATAACACCTTCTAAGAAAGTCATCTTGCACTGAAAATAAATGCCAATGTCCTTTCCCCACTGTACCAGACCTCCTGTGATCTGGCCCTTGTTGACTCCTCCCATCTTGTCTTGGCCACTCCCCCCCCTCTTACTCATGGCATCTAGCCACACTGGCCTTTCTGTTCCTCAAACAAATTACATTTCCCCACCCAGGGCCTTTGATTTTACTATTCTTCTGCTTGGACTATCTAATTCCCAAATTTTTCCACCATTAACCCTATCTGTAATGGTTCACTTTATGTGTCAACTTAACTGCAATAAGGGATGTTCAGAAAACTGCTAGACTATTATTTCTGTGTGCCTGTAAGGATGTTTTAGGAGGAGATTAGCTTTTGAATCAGTAGACTAAGTAAAGAGCATCTACACCAATGCAAGTGGGCATCATGCAATCCATTGAGGGCCTGAACAGAACAAAAAGGCAGAGGAAGGATAAATTTGTTCTCTTGTTTCAACCAGGATATCCTTTTTGACATCAGCACTCCTGGTACTGAGGCCTTGGACTGGACCTTATGCCACTGGTTCCTCTGGCTATCAGATCTTTGGGTTTGTATTAGAATTACATCATCATTTTACTCTCCTGGGCCTCCAGCTTGCAGATGGCAGACTATGGGACTTTACAGCCTCCATAATCATGTGAGCCAGTCCTTCATAATACATCTCTTTCCCTTTCTCTTTCTCCCTTTCTTTCTTTTTCTTTCTTTTTTTTTCTTTCTTTCTTTCTTTTTCTTTCTTCCTTTCCTTTATTTCTTTTCTTTCTATCAGTCCATCCATCATCCATCCATCCATTGTATTGGTTCTATTTCTCCGGAAAACCCTGACTAATACACATTGTCATCATTCAGGTTTTAGCTTATAGGTCATAATACTAAAGAGGTCTTCCCTGAAGTACCAAATTAATGCTACCCACTCTCAGCCCCCTCTATCCTACTACCTTACTTCATTTTCTTCAGAGCACCAATCTTGCATTAAATTCTTATTTCTTTGCTTATCTTCTTCTGTGTTCTCCATATAAGCAAGGGTCTTATCATCAGTCTTTCCCACAACCATTAGAAGAGCACCTAGCACAGAATAAGCATAAAATATGTATTTTTGTGGATTGAGTTAATTTTAAATGACTGTACTTGCTTAGAATGAGTCAATAGTATAACCTGTTTGTCAAGCTCTTACAGTTGGAGCTTAAACCAGGTCAGCACACAGGCACTCACAGGCTCAGAAGGAATCTTCTTTCTAGAGCCACAGTATCCCAGTAAGAAAATATTTTATTTTTTACCATTTAGTTAGCATCATCAACCAAACCCACCTACTGTGGGAAGCTGGGTGGGGACAAACACAATAGAGTTAAATTGTCAACCATGGGATGAATATAGAAATTTGATAGGAAAAAATATTACTATTGCCATTTTATACACTAAGAATCAGCAGGTAACATAGAACAAACATGACTTTTGAAGTCGGGCAGACTTAGGTTCACACCCCCACTCTTCTATCTCTGCTATAGACAGAACTGGTCCCCCCCAAATTCATATATTGAAGCCCTAATCCCCAGTGTGACTGTATTTGGAGACAGGACCTTTAAGGAGGTAATTAAGGCTAAGGAAGGACAAAGGGTGAAGCCACAAAGGGTGAAGCCACAATTCAACAGGACTTGTGTCTTTATAAGAAGAGAGACACCAGAGCTCTCTCTCCTCCCATGCACAACAGAGAAAAGGTCATATGAGGACACAATAGAAAGGAAGCTGTCTGCAAGCCAAGAAAAGATGCCTCACCACAAGTCAATGCTACTGCCACCTTGGTCTTGGACTTTCATCCTCCAGAACTGTGAGAAAACAAGTTTTGGGGGGCGCCTGGGTGGCTCAGTCGGTTAAGCAGCCGACTTCAGCTCAGGTCATGATCTCGTGGTCTGTGAGTTCAAGCCCCGCGTCGGGCACTGTGCTGACAGCTCAGAGCCTGGAGCCTGTTTCAGATTCTGTGTCTCCCTCTCTCTGACCCTCCCCCGTTCATGCTCTGTCTCTCTCTGCCTCAAAAATAAATAAACATTAAAAAATTTTAAAAAAAAATAGAAAACAAGTTTTGGTTATGTGAGCCACCTAGTTCGTGGTATTTTGCTCTAGTCCAAAGAGACTAAGCCAACCTACAAGCAGGGTGGTCTTGCATAACTTATTAAACTTTCTAAGCTCAAAAGTCTACAAAACCAGGAAAAGAAACCTCAGTTTGCAGGATCGTTGTGGGGCTTATCGTTAGTTTCATGGAGAGCTTAAAAATAGGTACTCACTGTCATCGACCAGCCTGTGAATCACCTGTTAGCATCCTCCTGATTACTGGAGATATTTGTCTCTACTAAACCAATTGAGTAGCCAGTTAAGAAACTAGAATGGTTCAACAACACGATAAAGGACATACAATTTAGCAGTAAAAGTAAATTTGCTACAAAATAAATAAATGGGAAGGAGGCTTTTAAATTCTGACCAATTGTTTTGGCCCTATAGATATATCATGTATTAATTTGGGATACTCAAGACATAAAGTAAATTATCTTATAATAAATACCCAGTAATTATGTGAATACCAGTGTTACTTTTTTATAGTAACTGTTATTCCCTTAGGTAACTCAGTCACCTCTCTGGGCTTCAGTGTTTTCATATGTAAAAAAAGGAGAAGTTGGCCTAGATTATTTTTTTTAACTTTTTAAAGTTTATTTATTTATTTATTTACAGAGAGAGAGCAAGCAGGATAGGGGCAGAGAGAGAGGGAGACAGAGAATCCCAAGTAGGCTCTGAGCTGTCATCATAGAGCCCAACACAGGGCTCAAACTCATGAACCATGAGATCATGATCTGAGCTGAAGCCAAGAGTTGTGAGCTTAACCAATGAGCCACCCAGGCATCCCAGTCTACATTATTTTAAAGGCCCTTCTAGCTCTGAGTCTAGGGTTCTATGGGTCTCTCTTCTTTGAAAGATAAGGCAACGGACACACTATTTGCAGTTATCTACATCAGGGATATTTCCATTAGAAGACATAGATCTGTAAAGACTCATCTATCCCCTCTCCTACCTGACCCCCACAAATTCCACCTTCTGATCTGTCACACATTTACAGGTTAGCCACCCAGAGTTAGCAGTGCAGTCTGGAGCAATGAAATCAGACAATGTCCTTAAATATCCCTAGTACTTTAGTCTCTCAGTAATACCACCTGTTCTAAAACTATGGCTTGGAAGGTGATATTAACATATAACTCTTGGGCTTGTGTTTATTCTCTGGTGGGAAACGTAAACTGTCAGTGCTGATAACAATCTTTCATGGCTCAGATCATCATCACTGCATCAGAAAACCTGTTTTGATATAATTTAGCCCACCCCTAAACACCTCGTGCAATTCAAGATTTGTATTGTGTTGGGTCTCAGTGGTGCACGCAAAAAGCCTTAGTGCCTGGGAAAGGCTTAGAGGGCTTAGGGGCTTACATCTGGATTCCGAGTGCATGACAAAAGAGGAGGGCAGGATTTGCAGTGCGTGTTCACTACAATACCCCAAAGGATGTGTTTTTCTCTTTTGTAAAAGAAGAGGGTGTTAACTAGGTATTTTATTTTTTCCTGAAATGTTTGAACTTGCATATGAAGCGTTCGGTCAGACAAGGAAAGGATTTGTGTCCCTTCTGATAAAACACAGAATTGTGTTCTATGCCCTGCGGAACTCTCCATAGCCTTCTCTTGACGTGATCTCAAGTCAAGACTGTGACAACATGAAAAAGCACATTTGGTCACTAACACTTTCCTATTGCTGAGGCTTCCAATTGCATGTCCAAAATAGTTCCTCATATTTATTTTGTTCACTTTTCTTAAGTCATTTCAATGTTGTCCCTTTCATCTTACCACACACAAATAAAACCCATTTTATATCATAATATTGAAACAACATTGAAATTGAATATGTAATCCTCGTCATGTATCTGTATAGTTTATATGTTGTTCATTGAGAACATGCAAGTTTTATTTCCTCTTTTACAAAATGATACCATTCACTCGATACTTTCTCTTGAATGACTCTAAAGCAAGGGAAAGAATTCATAGGCATGAAAATCTAACTATAGACATACACTTACATACATATATACATACACATACATACATATATAAAAGACATCAAAGTGAGTTATATTGTTGAAAGTAAAACTGTTCATTGTACAGAACATTAAACAAAATAGAAAAGTATAAAATAAAAAAAAAAACTTTATTCTCTTCCCCATTTTCTGTCTCAACTCTCCAGTAATAACTAACATAAGTAATTTTTTTGCATATCCTTCTAGAATTTTTCTAAGCAAATACCAATGTGTGTATATGTGTATGTATAAGCACACATATATATGTACATATGCATGTATGCATGTGCACACATACTATACATATCTTTCTTTATTAAGTAATGTTGATAACTATACTAGAAGCCAATCATATAAACTGATTTTGAGGGAACTCAGAAAAAAGGTCCTGCCATTGTTATATCATAGAAGATGTAGTAATCACGAGAATAAAAACAATAATAATAAAATATATCTATCATCTCATTGAAACCTTACAATACCCCTATGAGTTTTTTTGTCCACATAGACATTTATTAAATATATTCAAAACTATGAGTCCTTTTATAAGTTATACCATCCAGTTCCCAAGCATTTTTCCCAGGGAACAGCAGCATGTCAAATTTTTAAGCTCTGAAGACTAAGCAATATTCATCAACTTTGGTGAATCCCCCCTTTGTAAGTGCCCCTTTCATCCCAACTCATATTTGCCTTTCTTCATTCCCTCCCACATTTCCTCATTCCTTGAACTAAGAAAAGCCAGCAACCCTTGTTGACTTTCTTTCCCCATGCTGCCATCTTGTCCAGCTCTCCTTGGCAGGGAATCAAGTTATGAATCCTTCTCTCTCCACTCCACCCCAGGCTCCCTCCTTGTCAAGCCCTCCCACCCCACCCCACCCCACCCCGCATTCCCAACCCTCACCAGCTCACTAAATATATTTGCACACGGTTCCATCCCATTTGCTAGGTAATCTGAAAAGGTAAATCTATGTAGAATTTCAGGGCTAAGGGGCCACTCATTCCTGAAAGAGGAGGCATTCATTACTTTTGCATTTTTAAGTAGGCTCCTGAGATATATTTAGTTCAGCTCCAAAATGTAAATAACTTGGAAGTCATCAATCTAGTCCTTGCAACACAAAAAAGTGGACAAAATTCTCACCACAAAAAAAATGGTAATTATGTGATAAGAGGGAGGAGGTGTTTATTAATGCTGCGATGATAATCATTTTGTAATATGTAAGTATACCAAATCAAAACATTGTACATTAAATTTACACAATGTCTTATGTCAATAATACCTCAATAAAGCTGAGGGGAGGGGCACCTGTGTGCCTCAGTGGGTTAAGCAGCTGACTTCAGCTCAGGTCATGATCTCACAGTTCGTGAGTTCAAGCCCCACGTTGGACTCTGTGCTGACAGCTCAGAGCCTGGAGCCTGCTTCAGATGCTGTGTCTCCCCTCTCTCTCTGCCCCTCCCATGCTCATACTCACTCTCTGTCTCTCAAAATTGAATAAACATTTTAAAAATTTAAAACAAGGGAACTCAGGGGAAAAGTGAGCAAACTGACAATCAGCAACTCTTCCTTGCTCTTCAGATATCCTAGGGTAAACTGCCACCCCAAATCTGGAAAAATAGACCATCCAGAGAGAAGCAGCATCTCACATTTGCTTACTTGTGGCAGAAGCTTCTGGATGCCACAAGTGGTAGGACCATTTACTTGACTAGTGATTTTGACAAACTCCTGGAGATTCAGTGGGGGCTAGCATGAGAGTGGAAAGTTCCTGGGGGACATAAAAATAAGCCCCTACTTTCAAGGGCTTTCCTTCCAGGAACTCCCAAGTTCTCATGGTGAAGATCCAAGAAAGGGCCCCTTGAGGGAAGGGAAGAATACCCACTGTGAAACTATTCCAGACTCTTCTCTATAATAAAAGCCTACTCTCCAGGGGGAAATGTCACTGAAACCTTCCTGTCCCTTCTGGCAGAAGAAAATCCCTCCTTAGTCCAGCCTCCCTCTATCACCTAAAGAAGAGGGGTGGGGCAGAATCCATAGTCAGCTGGAGACTGGGTTTCAAGGAAATAGGTTGGAAATGCTGCAGACAGGAAAAGGAGTAGCGGGCACGAAGGATGGGGGAAAATGCTATAACCATAGAGAAGGACCTAGATACTTGCACAAGCCACATCTTTAAGGCACAGTCCCATTGAAAGACTGACGCTTTATCAGAAATTTATAGAATGATCTCTTTTCCCCCACACGCTACCACCACACCAACAAGCCTCCAGTATAAAAACAGTGGATGAGAGCTAAAAGAGCTGGAATACACAGCCTCTTTCTCGGAATCAGTACAGAAAGAAGGTCCAAAGCCAACAGAGGAGATAAAACAAGGACACCAGATGAATTAGAAGCCTCTGTAACCTATAATCATAACAAATATTAAAGATGACCCAACTCCTGGCCAGACTGACACAAACTCTCACACCAAAGACCTATTTACCTCATAACCATTACCCATACAACAAATCTAGCTTTCAACAAAAGGTTACAAAGTATGAAAAAAGGTGAGGAAAGACACACTCTGAAGAGACAAAGCAACAAAGAGGCTCAAATATGACACAGATGTTAGAATTACTGAACAAGGACTTCAAAATAACTATGGTTTATGTAAAAAGCTCTAATGGAAAAGGCAAACAACAGACAAGACTGGTAATATCAGCAGAGACATGAGGACTCTAAGAATGAACCAAAAGGAAATACTAGAAATCAGAAACACAGTAAGACAAATGAAGAACGTAGTTAATGAGCTCTTCACAAGACACAATACAAATGAGGAAAAAAGCAGTGAACTCGGGGGCAGCTGGCTGGCTCACTCAATAGAGAGTGTGACCTTTGACCTTTGGGTCATGAGTTCAAGCCCCACGTTAGGCAGGGAGCCTACTTAAAAAAAAAAAAAAAAAGCAGTGCACAAAGATAGATCAACAGAAACTTTCCAAACAAAAATACAAAAAGAAAAGGGTGTCAAGAAAAAATTAAAAACAAAATATCAATGAACTGTGGTACAAAATCAAAAGAAATAACACATATGATTAGAATACCACGAAGAGAAGACCATATACAGCAGAAGAAATTTTTAAAGTAATAATGACCAAGAACTTTCCAAAATTAATGACAGACACCAAACTTCTCCCTAGAGAAGCTTCCTGCTGCAGGGAAAAGGCCTACTTGTGTCCTTACCTTCCTCACACAAATCTCTTGGCCCCTGGTATTGAAACTGGTTTTAATGGGAAGGGGAAAGGTGGTTGTATTAGTTTCTCATGACTGCTATAACAAATTATCATAAACCTGGGTGCATGAAATAACACAAATGTGTTATAGTACAAGAAGTCAAAAGTCTAAAATCAGGCAGGCCTGGTTCGTTCGATAGACTCTTGGGAAAATCTGTTGCTTTGCCTTTTCTAGCATCTGGAGACTTCCTGAATTCCTTCCAGAACCACTCCAGCTGCTAGCTTTCGTCCTGTTAGAAATATGCCCATCTTCCCAATCAAAGGAGGGACGCAGAGACTGGGAGCACAGTGAAGCAAGGCTTTAATCAACGTTCTTGCAAAAGTGGGCGTCTGAGGGACAGGCACCCTGGGGGCAGTTACAGCAGACAATTTACTTCCTAGCATGCAAGACCTTCCCCTGGTTCCTCATTGGCTGAGTAGCACAAAGGTTACAGACTTACCTGGACATTAGGTATGCCCATGTAAGGCAAAAAGGAGTCTGACTGGAACAAATGTACATTCCCTTAGGTGAGGCAGAGACCTTCAGTCCCTCCTCCCTTTGTTCTTTGGCACATGCTCATTGCAAAGCCTGTGAAAATAAGCCCATGAAATGGAGAGGGGAAGAAGCAGCATGAAGTGAACTATTTTGGGACTCCATTGTGGGTGTGTGTGTGGAGGGCGGCAGGGGGGGGGGGTCATACATATTTCTAATAGGTTGTAAACATGTTGTTAGCACAGCTTTTATTTGGTATTTCTGAAAATGAATCACCTCCCTTACTTCTCACACATCCCCACAGCTCCAACTTCTCTTCTGTAATCAAATCTCTCTCCCTCCCTCTCTCTCTCTCTCTCTCTCTGTCCCTCTTTCCCCCTCTCTGTTTTAAGGACATGTGTGATTACATTATCCCCTGAATAATCCAGGATAATTTCCCCATCTCAAGGTCCTTAACTTAATCATACCTGCAAAGTTCCTTCTTCCATATAAGGAAACATTCACAGGTTCCAGAAATTAGTACCTGGATATCTTTAGAGGCCATTATTCACCCTACCAAAGTACCCTTTTGAGATCTGGGCAAAGTAGGGAAAATAAAATGACCACAATATACTTCCATGGATCTGGCATTCAGACACAGGTCTGAAGATTATTAAGAAGCTTGATACAGAGCTTCACATTAGCTACTAAGGATACAAAAGAACTCTAAGACAAAATTTACTCAAAGACTTCCAGTGAGACAAGCTGCACACATAAGAAATGTTGGTAAACACTTGCCTCCTTTGTTTTACAAAATAAAAGTCAGCTGTCATAGCCCTCTTTAATTCTGACAAGTTGTACAGACACTAATTGCAAAACAGACGTTGTCTTACAAATTTTCAATATGAACTCATAGGCAGGGCTTTGAGTATCTTCCAACTTGAAGGTTTATTTTTGAAAAGGGAGAAAAAAATAGTTTATTTCCCCATGGAGGTTGACATGGTTTGCATTCTTTCAGTGGAACAATAAAATTCATGACCTTTTAAGAATTTATTTTAGAGCATGAAGATGTCTTTGACATACATTCCTGTCACCCTAGGTGATAGGCTCTGGTATTATTAGAAAGAGACCTGAGAAAAACTAAGAGAAGGTGGTTTGTTTGTACTGGGGAGAGGAGTAGAGGAATGGGAGCTGGTTGGGGTATATATAGATGGAAATGACATTTATAACATTTTTAACAAACAGTACCATTGGCAGCAACCAGTAAGAATGAATGCCAGCTGAAAACAAGCCTTACGCCCTTACCGCACATATCTCTTGCTATCGGCCCTGAACATGCAGCAAAATTGTCATGAGAAAATAAACATATTGGTACTCTTGGTTCAGCATTCTTATATTTCTGGACTTCCGTTGTGTACTACCGTTTATAGAATTACTCTAAAACAATTTTTTCTAATCACATTCAAGGGGACGGGGAATAAGAAAGCTCCCAAAATAGCAACTGCAAAGAGGCAAAGCTTCCCTTTGGAGATAGGGATGGAGATGGTGACAGGAATTAAGTAAGGTTCTGAGCATCAGGGCAGCTAGCAACTGCGTCCTGTCTAATGGGAATAAAGGGTCTTCTCATAGACCTTTTCTAAATTGTAGATCTTTCCTCTCATTTGACCACTTCTTCCCTTCCCTCCCTCCCTCCCTCTCTCCCTCCTTCTTTTCCTTCTCCTTCTTCTTCTGCTACTACTACCACTACTATTACTTCACACACACACACACACACACACACACACACACACACACACACCCCTCTCTTTTCCAGGTCCTCCTTCACTCAGCACATCTTCAACTCTATTCCCTAGCTGGATGATTCTAAATTTATTATCCCAGTGGAACTCTTCTCTCCAAAATGAGTCTCATTTTGGAAATGTCCTACCTTTGCATAAAGGCAATTTCACATATGCCCTCAAGTAGATCCTTGTAAAGTTATCTTATTAAAACCTTTGAAGTTGACATTAAAAACTGTACTTTCCAGGGCACCTGGGTGGCTTAGTTGGTGAAGTACCTGACTCTTGATTTGGGCTCAGGTCATGATCTCATGGTTCATGAGATTGAGCCCCACATGGGGGTCTGTGCTGACAGCGTGGAGCCTGCTTGGGAATCTCTCTCTCTCCTTTCTCTCTCTGACCTCCTGCACACATGTGCTCTTGCTCTCTCTCTTAAAACAAACAAATAAACTTTCAAAAACAACAATATTTTCCTTTATGGAGACATGAGGCTAGGACTCTCTGCTCTCTTCTTTTTCTGCCTGACTGCCATAGCAACCGCCATTATGCCATTTTTGTCATAATGCAGTCAAATGATTGGGCTGATACAGAGAACCAAGAAAATATATGGAAAAATTATTAGCAACTGATTTTTTAAATGACTTAACAAATTAGTTTAGTTAAAATTACTAATTCAAAATCTTCATGTGAACAAATGAAAATGTTATATATAGGGCTTGTGACAAAACACTGGTGTTTCAACATATACCATCTTACCAGCTGCCCACCTCATCACATTAGCCCAGGCTAGAGCTCCACTCCTGTGAACATGCATAGCTAATGACACTGTCACTACGTTGCCTGGGAAAACAGGACAGTGGCACGGCTAATACTAAATACAGTTAGGCATTAGCTAACTGACAGGTGGAAGATGAATTAGAAGTTTTAGAGCACTGTGCAAACTTGACCAGACCAATCTGAAGCAACAACAAAGTTCTCAGAAATCAATAGTTTTCATCCTTTACCTTCCAGACTTCTGGTTGCCTGCTTCTAGAGATAGCACTTCTAGAAGTAGCATTTCTAGAAGCTTCTCTCCTGTAGAATGCCAAATCACATGTAAAGAATGAGACTAGCCTGGCCTTTCTGCCCTGATCAGCACCTCCAACCACCTAGGAAAGCTGACAGGTGCGACACAGACTTCCAGCTCAGTTCCCAAGCATCAAGCCTACACACCATGACCCAACATGCTGCCACTAAAACCTGGCACCGAAAGAGAAATTTCTTTCTGTGCAGATGCCAGGTCGAGCCTCATATTGGCAAGCAGCATGTGCTTCGGTTGGCTTGGTCTCCTCTGAGGCAGATTGTTCAAGTCACAGGGAGAGTGTTGATTTTATGACAGACCCAAATGAGCTATAGGGCCTACCCAACTAGTGCATTTAAAGTAGGTGGAGTACCAGGTGAGACTTCTGTGGCATAAGTAATGGGAAAAGCCATGGGGCCCCTGAGTCTTGGAACACACCCAGGCAACCATAAAACAAAGAACTTCTTAAACTAAAATGTTATACAGAAGCATTATCATAGTTTATTCCCTATCCTCGAAAGGACTAAAAGGTGAAACAGAACATTATCACAAGAAATTAATATTGGCATCTGTGGGTGCTCCATGGTATGGTCATGAGATACTAGATAATTATAGATGTATATGATCACATGGCAATTGGTAAAAGTTACTGAGTATCAATAACCTTATCAAGCTTTTTGCAAATTAATCTTCATAAAACACTGTTACATGATAACTGGCTTTGCACTCATTTTAGAGATGAAGAAGCTGATGTTTGAAGGTCACATAGCTAAGGATAGACTTTGTATTCTTAAACCTCTACACAATACTGCCTCTTAACCATGTTCAACTTTTTAGAAAAATAGAATACTAAATGTCATAAAAATATAGGAAGACTACAGCTGTTTTTGCTCATTTTTAGGCAACCTAATGCACTCAATACTTTTCAAAGATGATACCTACTTACATCTACTAAGTACATTGTTATCCCTAGACTGTCTATCCCTAGAAAAATATATTAATTTATATGTTGCAGTTAGAAATTATATTAAGTACCTTTCCCAAAAATTCCCATAAGTACAAATTAACTCTGTTACTCTAAACCCACTTGTTGCCTTCTTGCTCAAGAACTGCAGATATGCTGAGAACAATACTTGTCCTATGCTTCATTCATAGGCTAGAAAACCCAATCCCATCCCCACTGACTGATCTTATTATTTTCAGATACAGCAGAAGGAAAACATCCTCATTCTCTGGGCATTTTCCTTATGTGATTTCCGATTTCTGTGGATAGGAAAAGATGTGTGCAGAATTACAATAGTCTAATTTCCATTTGCCTTCATTTTCCCAATTCCATTTTCTACTCCATCTTTTGCCTTAAATCTTTTGTTTTAATTTAGCCAAGTTGATAGACAAATATTCTAGAGAGGAAGAAGAAGAAAAATAGATAAGGAAGCCTTTATTTAAAGGACATGGTAAAGAAAAAGAAAGTAGACACTAGATCAACATTCTGGGAGTGTTAAGATAGTTTTAAATAAAATTTCTCTAGTACAAGAGTAAAAAGAAACAAAGTGAATTTGTCATCATCATAAAAACTAACAGGTGTGAAGGATTACCATATGCTGAATGTTCTAGATAGAATATCTCACCAAATGCCCCAAACATGTAAATTAGATATGATTATCTCATTTGGGCTGGTGAGACTCCTTCACAACTTTTCTTTTTTTTTTTAACGTTTATTTTTGAGAGAGAGAGAGAGAGAGAGTCAGAGTGCAAGCAGGGGAGGGGCAGAGAGAGAGGGAGACACAGAATCTGAAGCAGGCTCCAGGTTCCATGGTGTCAACATAGAGCCCAATGCAGGGCTCAAACTCCTGAACCATGAGATCATGACCTGAGCCCAAGTCAGATGCTTAACTGAGCCACCCAGGCGCCCCTCCTTCGCAACTTTTCTGACTCTAGCATGTAGCCTACCCTCTGAAGGGCTTTAGGCAGACCTTTTCTCCTGCATTTATCACAGCATGGTGTGATTCATTATTTGTTTAACATTTATAATCTGAATATACTGTGAGGTCAATTAAAACAGGAACTGGACTCTCTTTACCTCTCTCTCCCCATATCTTTTCAGAATTGCAGTCCATGGTGAGTGCCCAGTTAATGCCTCGCAAGTGCATACATTAAAGTTAGAGGAAGGGAAATACAGGAAACACAGAATTTCATTTGAGGAGCTTTCGAATTAGGAACACAGTCTGTTTTGTGGTAATGAGAGAATTGTGGCCGTAAAATACCTCCTGTTCCTAAATAAACTTGGAGCCTTAAAATACTTGCCTTGTCAAAAACTCTTTTTGAATATATTTAACGTTTCGCTTACCAATTTGTCTCTGGGACTGAGCACACAGTAGGGACTTTATGCACTGTGCTTTTAAATGAATGTCAAAAGGGGACTAAAGGAGAGTGTTGATATAGTCCACTTATGTAGCCAGAGTGTTTTTTCATAATGACAGAATCAAAATGTCTTTGAGTGACTGCCTTTGCTACTCTAGCTGTGGCCCACATTGGGGTTCCTCCCTTCCTGTCTCCAAGCCACCCATCAGGACAGTTTCTTCCACTTTCTCATCACTCAGTATTGCAAAAAGCAAAGTACAGACCCATTCAAAGGGAACACTCAATAGCTCCACCATACCCCCTCCTAGAGGAATAACAACAATTTCCAAGCAGGTTCAAGTTATAACTTATGCTGGTCCTCAGAATACAAATTGTTTTCCTTGACTGTTCAATCTTCTTGTACCCGGTTTTCATTATGAAAACCAGACTTATAAGAATGATGCTTGTATGTGGGTTTCAGATGACCTATCATTCCACACAATAACAAACTGCAGATTTTGTCCTTCAACCTGACACCATGTTAGGTCCTTTGCACTGATGCTATATCCCTATAAGGTAGAAGTAAAGGATTTACTCCTTCTCTTAGGAGGTCAGTAAGCTTGGGCTGGAGTCTAAGTTCCAGGCATACAGTAGCTAAAGGAAAGACCCTGAGACTCTTCTTCATGGGAGCTGAGATATGCCAGTCTCCAAACAGCAGAGGAACAAAGCTCCAATTACCAACAAATGGCTAGAGAAATAGGAGATATAGGAGACACAAATAAGACAAACAGGAGAAATCTTTCCAAGGCCTCTACATGACAAAAAAAAAAAAAAAATGGGGGTAAGGGAGTTGCAATGGTGCTTTTCTTGCTCACTGTGCACAGCCAGGGGAATCATGACTTTCTCAAATTAAATGGAATGGCTTTCCAGGTTTTATTCAGGTGGTGATGTTGCCTACATCATCAACCCTCTTTTTCATCCTGGCTAGATAAGGTGAAATGATGACATTAGCAAAACTTGTGGAATTTATTAAACTCCCTGGATTAAAAGTCAAAAATCAACATTTTTAGGTAATAATTTTTCTGGATTTGGAGTCTGAGGCAGCCCCCTTTCTGAATTAGAACAGGAAGGAGTCAATGCACAATAGGTCTATGGTGTGCAAACTTAACCAAGCTGTGTGGAGCTGAACTGATTAACTGACCTCATTGTAAGAAAACACCAGGAAGGCTTAATTTGTTCAAATAAAGCCAATAAGCACTGATACAGAGTTCTTTTTAATACAACATATAAGTCACAATATAATTTTGTGGTATATACAAATATTTGTACACCATTCTTATCTGAGTAACACTATAAAGTATATGAAATACAACGGGTATATGAGGATCTGATTAAAAGTCATTCTTGTCAACCTAATTTTATAGTGGAATAACATCCTCATTACCAAATGAGTAGAGTTAAAGAATCATTACAAAAATAGGTACTTTCCAAGAAGGGAGAAAGTGTTAATATGGTCTAAGTTGCAGATTACCTTGTATTTAAATAAACAGGTAAGAAAAAATATATATAACTAATTTTATGATAGCTGGATTTAAATGCTGCTCAAGTAACACAAGAGATCACTGAATCTCTCTCGTAAGGAAGGCTAGAGAGAGGTAGAACAATTGTAGATTTTGTACTGTGTACCAGGCCCTGCTATATACTTGTCATCTAAAGTAAACCTCACATGCAGAATCATTTCATCATTCAACTACATTGCACAGATCTCTGAGTACTTACATGCTCTGGGCACCATTTAAAACACTGAAAATTCAACAGTGAATATAAAGACAAGATCTCTGCTCTCATAAATAGCTATCAAACCAGTAAGAAAATAAGGTATTATGAATTTTCTATAGTAATAAGTGCTACAAAGACAACAAAAGAGTAAAAGAGAATACAAAGTTACTGGGTTTTATCCAGAGTGGTGTTAGGTTGCCATATCATCCACCCTCTTTTCTATGCTGGTCAAATAAGGTGAGTTGATGACACCAGCAAAATCCTTTAGAATTCACTGAGCTCCCTGAGTTGAAAGTCAAAATCAGCCACATTAAATAACGACTTTCCAGATCTGGGAGTCTGAGGCAGCTCCCTTCCTGAATTAGAACAGGATAGAGTTGGAAAAGGTAGAGAACAGGTACAGACAGGAAATGCTACATCATTGGGATTTTCAAAAAATACCTCTGAAAACACATTTGCATTGAGGCAAGAAGGATAAGGGTTTAGCTGATGCAAAAAATTTAGGGAAACAGCATTTGAAGCAGAGAGACAGTGGCAGAATGAGTGAAGGGGAGAAGAGCTAAGGATGAGACTGGTGAGCTAGTCAGAAGCTGATAACTGGGATCTTTGGGTGCACAGGAAAGCATTTGGATTGTTTTTCAAGTGCAAGAGCAATATACCTAATAGTGTTAAGCAGGTTAGTAATATATCATACATCAGTAGAAGCACCTTAGGGCAAGGGAAGAAATGTTTTTCTAACACTCAGAACACTAGGAAGTCACAAGATATCACCAGTATATAGCAAGCCCTTGCTCTCCAGATAAGAGTTAGCCAATTTAGTTTTGACAACTTTTCTTCACACTCACACACACTCATACACACACAGTCACACACATACAGCTACAAGCATTCCATCATAGCACCCAGATCCCTCCTTCTCATGGGCTTGAAGGCTCAGCAACACTACTTTATTGCACCTCTGGAAAAAAAATGCATGTAAGATTTCTCCTGGCTCAAACAGAAAGGTTCTTAAAATGCTTTAGCTGATTTGATTCTAGTAGGTTATGCCTTCCATTTCAGGGAAGACATTATGTCCTCTTCAAGCCTGACCTTCTACCTCATGATATCCTTTGAGGGGAGGGAAACTTGGCTTTAAAGGCAAATACACAATTTAACAAATTCTTTTTGATAATCCTTAAAGTCACACTGAGATTGTTCTGAGACCCATGAGAAAAACAAAGTTAAATATAACATGATCCCTGGGCTCTAGAGCTGTGGAATATAAGTATTACTACTTGGTACTAATCAATTTGTCAAAGGTACATTGGCACTTGCTAGAAACGTTTTTCAGATCATTCTTCTGTACTGAGATCCAAAAATTACACAGTTGTTCTGATATATGCTGTACAAGAGTCACATTTTATTCTATATATACTTTAGCAAAATATCACTACATAATAGTGATAATAAGTGATACCTCAGAATCACATTCTTATTTCTTGTCATTTTTCACTTGATTTTTTTACCCAATTTAAAATTCATTGCTGACATTAATTAAAGCTAAAGTATTCAGCAACTCTAGAAACATCTGCAAAATGACATGGTGCATTTGTATTTTTACAGCAGTTTTCTCTTAATTTCAGACTTTGAGTATGGTAGAGTTCAGAAGTGACAGTAGCTAACAATATTCATTTTTCAAAGCAAGATTGCATTTGAAATGGAGAGTTTGTGTTCTTCAAGATAGGGCTAGTATTGACATGGGTCATATAAAAGAATTAATGAGAATTACAGAACTGGGCATTTAAAATTAGGGCCACCAGATAAGATATAGACTATATAATTCCTGAAACTATAACCCACATTTAGGTAATGAGACTAATGGTGCCCATTGAGAGGTGGAGTCCAACAAGTTTAACAGGCTGAGGATAAAGATGTCAGCATCCCAAAGAAGATTCTTCTTTGATTAAATCCTATGAGAAGGAGCAGAAATCTGTAGTTTGGAGGAAGTGCTATCCTTAGATGGACCGACACTTCAGTTTTGTTTCCCCGGGGAAGGGTACTTTTCCCAAAGACAGGCCCCTAAATCCTTCCTCCTAGTTTAGTGCATATATGCTCAGTAAGGAAATTTTTGGTTGTAAAAGTAAGATTCTTAAGTCACAAATGAAGACTTAATAGAACAACAACAAATGGTATAACTGCAAATTGTGTGCTTCCTTCCTATAGAAACATTTGACCATCAAGATGCTTAAAATGGAGTCCTACATGAATGACAGACTGGCCTAGAAGATTTCAAAGGCTCCTTCCCAATCAACCATTCCAAGAATATGGATCAACAGCTGCATTCTTTGTGAAGTGACAATCCCACTACCATTTAAATCCCAGCTCAAATTACTTTAGAGCCTTTATCATTAACAACAACAACAACAACAACAACAACAACAACGAGTGCCATTTAAATATGCTGAGCTCTTTCCAAACCCCAAAAAAATAATTTGCTTTTACTGCCCTCTATACATTGCTTGTTTCTTTTCTACTCATTTTCCAGTCCTGCTTCTCAAACACATGTGCTCTGCTCTTTCCACTACTTTTTGAGATGTGTCATACATACTCCTGGCCATGTCGTTGAGAATTCCACTGTTCATGGCCTACATTTCTTCTCTATGTTCATCTTTCTATCACAGTTGATACCAGAGACTCCTCATCTACCCTCTCTTTACTTACAATAATCTAAGTTCACGGAGAGGGTGTTTCTGGATGAGTTTAATATTTGAATGCATAGATAAAGCAGGTTGCTGTCCCCAATTGGGGAGCCCTCATCCAATTAATTGATCAAGACCTGAATAGAACAAAAAGGTGGAGTAAGAAGGAACATCTATGGCCTGTTTGCACTGGAACACCAGTCTTCTCCTGCCCATGAACTGGAACTTACACAGTTGGTTCTCCTGGGTCTCCAGCTTGGGAATGCTCAGCCTCCATGACTGTGTGAGCCAACTTCTTATAATCAACCTCTCTGTCTCTCTGTCTCTCTCCCTCCATGTATGTGTGTGTGTGTGTGTGTGTGTGTGTGTGTGTTTGTGTGTGTGGGGGTGGGTGGGTGCACACATGTTATCCTATTGGTTCTACTTCTCTAGAGAACCCTAATACACTTCTTTCTCTCAACTAAAAAGCTCCTGAAGAACAGAAACCATTCCTTATTATTCTCCGCCTTCTTTTCCCATGTGTAGTGTCATGTTTTGCATGCTGTGGGTATTGAATAAATGTTGTTAAATGAATCCCTAGAGAAAGGAAATTTACTGTTGAAATCCCTTACTGAGAGTGTGATGTATTAGCATAAGCAATATTGCTTGTCAGGCCCATTAGAGCTCCCAGAAAGCCAGGGCATTTCCTGTGGACAAATAATTTGAGTGGCCCTGGTCACAATGAAGAAGAGGAAGGGGAAAGCCTTTTCTCTCAGCAGAGGGCTGCTGCTGAATCAGTTCTCCTAAGGAGGCTTCCCCTGTGTTTGCAATCACTTCAGTATTTCCTAAATGGCCAGAAAAGATGCAAAGGAGGAAAAATCAAATTGCCACTCATCAAATCAGAATCAGAGAGAAAATTAAAGAGCTGGATTTCCTGAGACTTTATAGATTATTCCATTCAAAGAATAAAAACTTCATTTTTTTCTTTAAATACAAAAATGACGAAGGGAGAAGGAGACAAAGAATGGCGAGTAGAGGCTCGGTAGAGCCTGGGTAGAGGCTCACTCCAGAAACTATTTAAAAAGCTACAGGCCTTGATCAAAAGGAATAAAAAAGAACAAGGCATGTTAATCTCTAAAGACAGCCTTGCTAAGGCATGTAACAATTCTCTCTCCATAAATACTGGAAACAGGGTTTGTCAGCCACAGCCTAGGCCATTTCTCAGTCTACTCTTTACAGTTCAAGGACAAGTAGGTAGCCAGTAGACAAGGAGGTGCCCAGTGCCTGACCCGGACACAATCAAAATTGTTATTCATGCAATTGATTCAAAACCCAGGCTCTCTAACAACCTTCAGAGAGAGCCTGACCTGACCTCACTGGGACTCTAGAGAATTTTCCATTCCCATTTCCAAAAACAATGTCATTGACCTCTATAAACAATAAGCAACTGGGATTCCAGGTTTAAAAAGAAACATCGAAACATCCTGGTACAAGTGCTGAACCTCTTGCTTCTTGGGAAATCAACCCAAAACTTAAATATAACCTGGAATTGGCACAGAGTATGTTTACAGTTTGAATGTTGATTGAATCTCTCCAGAGTCCCACAGGTTCTTATCTACAAAGCAGTAAGCTCCAGTGTCTGTAGCTCTATAAGCATGTGCATTCTCTCAATGGTCAGATTGTCTTCTGTGAATACGTTAGTTACATCAGTAAGTGAGACCAATTGCCTATTTGTTTTCAGGTTATGGAGCTATCATGTAGCCTGAATATACACACATGGTTCCAAGTGAATTGACATGCCTGTTTTCCACCATTTTTACCATTTCACTGAAAGTGGATTAAAACCTGATTGAGTATTGTTGATCTCAAAATCAAACTCAAAATAAAGATCCAAGGAATTGAAAACCCTATTAACTGCTTCATATAAAGGGTTTAACTGTTAAGTATAAAACTGCCCATTACCTTAAATTAATCTATCCATTTAACTCAAAAAGAAACACTAGAAATAGTATCTCTGCGTAGACACATACAGCCTTGTACTGTCTCAACACCAAAGACGTACCCAACTCGTTGGAAAGGGTTAAACATCCAGTTAGTACTAGGGATGGACTTGAGCACCAAGCCACAGGAAAGAATACCAATATGTACCTTAGGTCCCTATGACGCCAGGGCATGGTCCCACAGTGGGACATGATCCTTATTCCAGCAGAAGTGTACACAAAGCACACAGAAAGATACAGTGTCTGAGTGTTGACAAAGTCAATTAAAAATATGTACTCAGAAAACCAAATCTCCAGCTCAAAAGTTAATGTGGGGATGACCAACATAGAAGATAAATCCAAGGGTAAAGTATCTGGCAGATTCAAGAGTGGACATTAGTGGTTAAGTGTAAAATATGCACCCAAAATTGCTATGGCACATGGGACTGGCAAAGCACATTTCTAACAATAGGAATAGCATTTGAATAGATTTGTTTGGTTGGAAAGCACAGGATTTTTAAAAAGTATAACCTGGATAAGAACCAGGTTATAACTAAGTTATAACTAATAACTAAGTCTGCCATAACATTAACTTTCAAGTCTTAAATACGTACTATCCTATGGTAAAAACACTCTCCTGCCAAAACAGTTTTGAAAAAGAGGACAAAGTTGAAGGACTTACATTTCTCAATTTCAAAACTTACTACAATGCTACAGTAATCCAGACAGTGTAGTATAGCATAATAGTCATGTAGATCAATGGAATAGAATTGACAGCCCAGAAATAAACCCTCATATTTACGGCCAATTGATTTTTTGCTGAGGTGCCAAGACAGCTCAATGGCAGAAAGAATAATCTTTTCAACAAATGAAAGAACAACTGGACATTCACATGCAAAAAAATGAGGTTGGATCCTTACCTCACACCATACACAAAACTAACTCAAAATGGATCTTCGACTAAAATATAAGACTTAAAACTATAAAACTCTTAATAAAAACATAAGAGCAAATTGGACCAGGCAATGATTTGGACCAGGCAATTATGAAATTGGACCAGGCAATGATTTCTTAGGTTTGAAAATAAAAGCCCATGGGGCGCCTGGGTGGCGCAGTCGGTTAAGCGTCCGACTTCAGCCAGGTCACGATCTCGCGGTCCGTGAGTTCGAGCCCCGCGTCAGGCTCTGGGCTGATGGCTCAGAGCCTGGAGCCTGTTTCCCATTCTGTGTCTCCCTCTCTCTCTGCCCCCCCCCCATTCATGCTCTGTCTCTCTCTGTCCCAAAAATAAATAAACGTTGAAAAAAAAAATTTAAAAAAAGAAAATAAAAGCCCAAGCGACCAAAGAGAAAATATTACATAATTGGACTTCATCAAAATTAAAAAAAAAGTTTTGTGATTCAAAAAATGTTACCATCAAGAAAGAATAAAAACCTACAAAATAAAAGAATATGTTTATAAATCAAGTATCTACAAGAAACTAGTATACAGAATATATAAAGGGACCCATATAACTCAATAACAAAATGACAACCCAATTTAAAAATGGGGAAAGGATGGCACAATAACAGACACTTAGATCAATGGAACAGAGAACCCAGAAATGGACCCACAAACATATGGCCAACTACTCTTTGACAAAACAGGAAAGAATATCCAATGGAATAAAGACAGCCTCTTCAGCAAGTGGTGCTGGGAAAACTGGACAGCAACATGCAGAAGAATGAATCTGGACCACTTTCTTATACCATACACAAACATAAACTCAAAATGGATGAAAGACCTCAATGTAAGACAGGAAGCCATCAAAATCCTAGAGGAGAAAGCAGGCAAAAACCTCTTTCATCTTGCCCGCAGCAACTTCTTACTCAACACATCTCCAGAGGCAAGGGAAACAAAAGCAAAAATGAACTACTGGGACCTCATCAAAATAAAAAGCTTCTGCACAGCGAAGGAAACAATCAGCAAAACTGAAAGGCAACCCACAGAATGGGAGAAGATATTTGCAAATGACATATCAGATAAAGGGTTAGTATCCAAAATCTATAAAGAACTTATCAAATTCAACACCTAAAAAACAAATAATACAGTGAAGAAATGGGCAAAAGACAGGAATAGACACTTCTCCAAAGAAGACATCCAGATGGCCAACCGACACATGAAAACATGCTCCACATCACTCATCATCAGGGAAATACAAATCAAAACCACAATGAGATACCACCTCACACCTGTCAGAATGGCTAACATTAACAGGCAACAACAGATATTGGCGAGGATGAGGAGAGAGAGGATCTCTTTTGCATTGTTGGTGGGAATGCAAGCTGGTGCAGCCACTCTGGAAAACAGTATCGAGTTTCCTCAAAAAACTAAAAATAGAACTACCTTATGACCCAGCAAATGCACTACTAGGCATTCATCAAAGGGATACAGGGGTGCTGTTTCAAAGGGACACGTGCACCCCCATGTTTATAGCAGCACTATCAACAATAGACAAAGTATGGAAAGAGCCCAAATGTCCATTGATGGATGAATGGATAAAGAAGATGTGGTATATATATACAATGGAGTATTCCTTGGCAACCAAAAAGAATGACATCTTGCCATTTTCAAATACGTGGATAGAACTGGAGGGTATTATGCTAAGTGAAATTAGTCAGTCAGAGAAAGACAAAAATCATATGACTTCACTCATATGAGGACTTTAAGAGACAAGACAGATAAACAAACGTAAGGGAAGGGAAACAAAAATAAT
Source organism: Lynx canadensis (assembly GCF_007474595.2). Lineage (NCBI taxonomy): Eukaryota > Metazoa > Chordata > Mammalia > Carnivora > Felidae > Lynx > Lynx canadensis. The sequence continues at coordinate 112,520,659 of NC_044305.1, forward strand.
ATAAAAACAGGGAGGGGGACAAAACAGGAGAGACTCATAAATATGGAGAACAAACTGAGGGTTACTGGAGGAGTTGTGGGAGGGGGGATGGGCTAAATGGGTAAGGAGCATTAAGGAATCTTCTCCTGAAATCATTGTTGCACTATATGCTAACTAATTTGGGTGTGAATTTAAAAAAATAAAAAATAAAGTTAAAAAAAGGGAAAGGATTTAAGTAGAGGTTTCTCCAAAAAACATACAAATAGCCAGTGAACACATAAAAGATGTCAATGTTGTTAGTCACGAGACAAGTACAAATCAAAACCACATGAAAGACAATCACAGCAGAGGATCGCAGCACACATTTACCTGTGCGCACCTTGCACCCCTGCCCCACATACTGTAACAACAGCAGGGAGCACATGTCACTCACCAGTACAGTGATGCCTATGTTGATCCTGTGTGGGCCCTGGTTCTTCTCCACAGGCTTCAAGGCAAACCCACCACAGCCCCAGTCAAAGCAGCAGGGATTCACAAAGCATCTAAATCTCTGAGAGACAGGAATCTTCTTCTGCAATTAGAGGAGATGTGGTACCAAAATGATGGACCCTCTTTCTTAAGGGTGAGTGTAAGAAGCCAGACTCTGCTGTCTCTGTCCTCCTCCCACTTAGCTGAGATGCAGCTGCAGTCCCAGGACATATGCATTTCTAGATCACTGGCCAAAAGACTGGAAAAAAAGAAGACCCAGGAAGCCAGTATAAGCACCAGTGGGATCACAGAGAGGTAGGAGCTCGAAAAAGCAACCCATGAAGTTGTTCACAAATTCTGACTCAATCCCAAGATGTGCATGCATGAGTCTGACCCTAATTAGGATACCAAAGACGGAGAACTGAACTACAGGACAGACCCCCTGCCCAAATCCCACACTGGCCACTCAGTAGGTAGCACACACACAGGATAGATCCATAAAACACTGCAAAAGCCTTGAAAATGGAACTGATACTAAAACTACAACCCACTGAAACCTATTTGGAACTTGCATCTTGAACTGAACCGGATTTATTGCATGCTAAAACAAAAACTGCAACATTCTCAGTGGGATTTAAGCAAGATCAGAGAGTCCCATTACATAATGCTTCACTGTTTAGGATACAATCCAAAATTACTCTGCATGTGAAAAACCAGGAAAATCCAAGCAGCAGGAGAAAAAAAAAAAAAAACCAACAGCCACCAATGCCAAGGTAACACAAAATCCTCAACAAATATGAGCAAAGAGAATCAAGCAACATAAAAAAGCAAACAAATACCACAACCAAATAGAGGATATCTCAAGAATGCAGGGCTAGTTTAAAATGTGAAATAAAGTAGCATGATCCACCACATAAACAGTCTGAAGAAGAACATCATGTGAATACATCAACTGAAACAGAGAAAGTATTTAACAGAATTCAATATCCATCCATGATAAACACTTTACACAAATTAAAAAAAGAGAATGTATTCAATCTATAAGAGAGCATCCACAAAAACCAACAACAAAAGCAAACAACATAACTATAGATAACATCATATTTAATAATGAAGGATTGAGTGCTTTGCCCTAAGATCAGAAACAAGGCAAAGATGACCACTTTATTCACTCAACATCATTTCCTACTCTAGGTCATGCTGGAACCCCTATCTAATGTAAGAAAACAGGAAAATAAATAAAAGAGATACAAAATTACAAGGGAAGAAATAAAACTGGTCTTCCCAAGAGATGACATAAAAGTCTATATAGAAAATCCCAATTGTACGAAAAAATACAAAAAATAAATTAGGAAAGTATCCAGGTACCAATAAGTGGGTCTAGCAAGGTTGTAGGATACAAGATCCGAACACAAAACTTAATCCTGTTTCTATGCTAGCAATGAATAATTGAAAACCTAAAATTTAAAAGCAGTATCATTTACATCAGCTCCTCTCAAAAATGAAATACTTGGGCATAAATCTAACAAGGCATATGTACTGAAAACGGTAAAACACTGATGAAAATTCAAAGAAAGCCTAAATAAGTAAGGAAAGTTACTTGGGCACGAATTGGAAGATTCGACACAGTTAAGGTGTCAATTCTCGCCAAAATGACCTGCAGGTTCATCTAATGCTATTCCAATCAAAATTCATGCAGAAAAATTTTGTAGACAAGCTGATTCTAAAATTTATATGAAAATGTAAATATATTAGAATAATTAACTGCGGGTGAGAAGGTAAGACGATACACCCATTTTGAAAAGAGTTTGGTAGTTACTTAAAAAGTTGAATATTAACTTACTTTACAACATGACAATTCCATGCCTATGTGTCCACCAAAGAGAAATAACTCCTGTTCACTCGAAGACTTGTACACAAATGTTCACAGCAGCACTATATACTGTAGCCAAAAGCTGAAAACACTCCCAATGTTCAAAAAGATAATGCAGTATTATTTAACAATAAAAATGAACCAACTATTGATACATATCAAAATATGAATGAACCTTAACAGCACTTGGCCAGAAAAGTCAAACATATAGATGTAGAAAGCAGATAAGTGGTTTCTCAGGGCTGGTTGTAGGAGGGAGATTGACTACAAATGGATATGAGGGGATTTTTTGAGGCAATAGAAGTGCTCTAAAACAAGATCGTGGTGATGGCTCTCTAAATTTACTGAAAATCACTGAATCATGTGCCTACAATGGATTAATTTAGAGACTGTAAATTAGGCCTCAATAAAGCTGTACAAAAATAAAACAGCAAGGAGAAAGCTATAGGGAGTTACAGATAACCAAAATTGGCAATATATGATAACTGTTGAAACTAGGTATTGGGTAATGAGGATCATCATACTATCCTTTCTTCTTTTGTTTGTGTTTGAAACTAGGATACTGAGGGGCAGCTGGGTGTCTCAGTCGGTTAAGTATCTGACTTTGACTCGGGTCATGATCCCACGGTTCATGAGTTCGAGCCCTGCCTCAGGCTCTGTGCTGACAGCTAGGAGCCTGGATCCTGCTTCAGATTCTGTGTCTCCCTCTCTCTCTGCCCCTCCCCTGCTTACATTCTGTGAATCTCTGTCTCAACAATAAATAAACATCTAAAAGAATTAAAAAAAAAAAGAAATTAAGATACTGAGACACATAAATATCAGGATACTTCATGCCACGAAGTAGTCCTTTAGATAATTAAAGTTGTTATGGATATTTCCAACAAGGCTCAGACTGAGTCTGTTTTCTAAAACATTTTGATGTCTTCAAGATAATTTACGTAATATGATATTAATGACAAGCAGAACTTCCTAAGGAGATCTTAGATTTTACTAATGGATGAATGTTGGCAGGTTCTCCTCTATAAAAAGCTTGCCAAACAGGGACATTAAGTTATTTGAGATTCTCTCACTAGGCTGAAGTTGTGGCAAACAACTTTAGCATTTTAACACCCTCTTCTGCTAACTAGACTCAACACTTCCAAAAATGTCTTGTTTTTTTTTTTTTTTTTTTCTGAGAGTTGACATTTTTTGGAATTTTTGCATTTAAGGTTATCCCTACTTTTCTAGAGAAAAACTAAAATGGCGTAAAGCCCATGGAATTTGGATTCAGAACTGGGTTAGATCCATTTCCAAAACTTACCAGCTTTTTGGCCTTCAGCAAATTACTGAATTTGCGTCTTCATCTATAATACACGTAATAAATCTGACCCCGTGAGGCTGTAGTAATTACTGAAGCACATAAACTATACAAAGCACTTAACCTAGTACATAGTGGGTACTGAATAAATGATAGATATATGCATTTATTGTCTAAGTCATTTTTTCAATGAGAAGTATATCTCATAATAAAATGTAGTGACTACTGTTATAATCTTCTTAGAGCATATGAGATGTCCAGAGGTTTCCAAGTCCAACTTTATTGATGAGGATACTGAAGTCCAAGGATAAGGGTCCCAAACTTTAGAAACCAAATCTGGACTACACTCCAACTCTCTTAACTCTTAAAGTCAGTTTAGCAAAATGATTAAATGCCCCTTTTAATCAGATACCTTGGGTTTGGTTTCTAGCTTTGCCACTTACCACTTAACCTCTTTACGTCATTTCTTCATCTATAAAGTAGGAATAATAATATTAGCTATCTCAAAGGCTTACTGTGATGATTAAATAAAATAAAGCATACCAAGGGCTTAGAAAATAAGGGCCCAATTATATTTTCTGAATTCTAAGATATATTTTTATATGTTCTATCTAAAGTCAATAAGTGTCTTAAACTTGAAATCTGTTAATTTTAGTGTTTCCTTTTTCCCAAGAAAGTTACCGTGAATTCTACTTTTTATAACCCATGGTTACTTGGACTCAAGAAAATATCAAGTTATCAATTTTACTGGGTTCTGTTTGCTCCACACTTTAATATATCCAAAAAGTTATTAAGATCATAAGGCAAGTTGAAGACTGGGACCATATCTTGTTTGTATTTGTAACCCCAATACCTAGCACTAACGAGCTGTAAAATAAGTATATAATGAAGGAAGGAAGGAAGGAAGGAAGGAAGGAAGGAAGGAAGGAAGGAAGGAAGGAAGGAAGGAAGGAAGGAAGGAAAGAAGAAAGGCACAGAGGGAGGGAGGGAAACAGGTGAACAAAGATGATTCAATGTGATGAACAAGCGATCAGATATTCTAAATGTTAGAATTGCCACATATTGTTAGACAATATTGGATTACATCTAAGCCACTTTTTTTTGTAACCTTCAGACAGGAATAATGATACCTACACAGAGTTGCATTGGGGATTAAATGACACGATAACTGTGACAGACTCATATACTCAATTGTCTACTTTTAATCTCCACTTGGATGTCTATCTTGAACTTAGTATCTCCAAAGCTGAACTCTGATTCAACTCCTCAGCTGAGTGAACAGTGCCTCCATCCACTCATTATTCAAACTAAAAACCTTGGCATGTTCCTTGACTCCTCTCTCTTCCTTATTAACTACACCCAATCCACTTGCAAGTGTTCTCAGGTCTGCTTTTAAAGAATATATCCCAGATGCTGGTATTTTTCACCCCCTCTACTGTTACCCACAGAGCCCCAACCACTGCTGCCCCTTGGTGTCCCCTAGGAGTGATTCTTTTAAAAGGATCTAATTGAAATGTACATCAGATCCAGTAATTCCTCTGATCTCAATTTTAATTGGTGTCACAACCTCATAAGAATAAAACCCACAGTTCTTAAAGTTCTCTTGCCCCTTCCCACAACTTTTGCAAGAGCTCATACCTATAGCCCTCTTGTGAGCTCCAGCCACTGGCATCCTTGCAGTTCCCTCTGTCTGCCGCTTGCCCTGAGATTCCCAGGGCTGGTGTGGATAAAGGTTGGTTGGGACCTGAAGCTAATATAATTATGACAGGGAATGTTCTTTTAGAAAAAGAAATAAAACTTTAGGTTACATTTTTTTTTTAGAATAAGAACAGAAACTGTAGCAAATTATGGGAGCTCTGGAGATGACTTTGGAGTCCATTGTTCACTGTCTTTGGAGATATCCTCATCATTTAAACAGAATTGCCTACACAGAAATGCTTCCTGATGGCAACCTGCTCTGCCTCCACATAATTCCACTGTGCAGCACCCCGCAGCTCCCTTCACTCACAGACACCCGTGCAAGTGCAAGTCCCTGAAGCTTAGGCTTCACGTACTTCACAAGAAGTGCAACTCTGCCGGTGGCTGCTTCAAGTCTCTGCACGAGAACCACACTCCCATCTCCCTCACTATCCTCCTACCCTGCTTCCCATCTGTCATGGCACTTGCACATTTTGTCAGCACCTGAGACGTTGGGTATTTGTCCTCATTGTTGTTTAGCATCTGGCTCCCCAGCCACGTCTGACTGGAATGTGAACTCTAGTATTCGGGTAGGGCTTGCGTTGTCCCTTGTGTCACTGGTGTCTAGAGCAGTCAGTGACATATAGTTGGTTCTCACAAAAATAACCACTGATGGAGTAAATGAGTGAACAAATAAATGAAATTAGGTTGAAATATCCTATGACAGCCTGAATTAATTTTTTGCCTGATGTATTTTTGCTTTTGTGGAATGGGTATCTGTTATCAACATCTGGAAACAAAAATGACCTCTTCACAAATGCGTCTATTTCTAAGATTTTGGAATAAATTAATTTGACATTGATATTGTAAGCAAAATAACTGTGAATTTAATGAATCTCTTCAAAGAAGATAACCCTAGCAGTCATCTGATATGTTTCCACATAGTACAAATATTATGATGGTTGAAACAACAGACATTATGATGATTGAGATTACACTGATTAACTTATGTTTCAGTTTCTTAATGAATCTACTAAATTTGCTGTATTAATCAATGTGTTATGGCATGACTAATAAATATAATTCAGAAACTATGGTAAGCCTCAAAGTGATCATTGTGGGAGGAAAAATAAAAGTGCTATTTATTTGAAAAATCTATATCCTATCAATTCTCAGAAAAGAATTTTTAGTTAATTTTAAAATAGTCAAAATCCACTTGGTTAATTGATAATCCAGGAATCAACAAGTTCTTACTAATGAAGCCTCTTTATGATAATGTAATAAAGAAAACCAGTGTTATAATTATGGACCTTTATCATTTGTCCTGCTTCCCTGTGGATCACCCACGGATAGCTGTATGAATTTAGCAGAAGTGAAGAAACAGTGGTTATCAGGGCAAACTGAATAGTCAACAAATGCCTTCAAGATGTGTTTTAACTATAATTATCTCAATATGTGTGTCCCAGGATTCAGGGGCTGCTTGTGCTTCAAGCTTCCTGATGTGCACTGTGCCTAGATTCATTTGCTACTTTCTTAGGAGGCCCTTCTCTGACTCCTACATTTTCTTATCAAGGCCAATCCTAATTCTGAACTTCTCCCCACCCATACACCTAGCAACACCTTCAGGAGCTGTTATTCATATAACCTTCCCCTATTATCATCAGCTTATACTATTAACCAGATGTCTGGATGTTTAGAAGAGTGGGTAAGAGACTAATTAAAGACTAATTAAGTTGAGAAATCTGGAAAGAAAGTAGCTCAGTGACTTATTCCCACCCTTTGTTCTTTTCTCCTTCATTCCCAGAATATATACTGGTTGTTGCTGAATTGGGTCAAATTCAAAGGACTAGGCATCAGCACTAACAGGTTGACTCAAGGTTGGAATTTTTAAATTAGTATATTTCTGTATTAAGATATCACTAAAACATTTCAGTAGCACCCAGACAGGCCTACTTTCCTGGAGTGAAAGACAAGAAGTTATTATCCTACTTCAGCTACAAAAGCTTTTCATCGGATCTTCAAAGTATAAATCATATGCTAAATTCAATTTTAAAAACTCAATGATAAGCCAAAGCTCGGGTAAGAAGGACTTTCAGAAAACAATAATATAGGCCTTAGCTGGAATCCCCTTTGGGGCTTCACAGGGTGCATCTTTATGTGGTCCTTAACAGTGAAGATTCAAAATGTTCCCCCTGAATTTTGGATTCAGTTCTTTCTGGCTTGACTGTTCCAATACATTATCTGTTTGTTCTGGATACGTGGAAAAGACTGTCCACATGTGAATCAAAGGAAGATCTGGGCTCTATCTACCAAACGTTGACAGTAAATAAATAAATTGTTGAATAATTTTTTTAAAGTTGAATAAATAAAACTTCCAGACATGTGATTGAAATTCTCACACTTGGCATCATGTATACTTAGTTTAAATCAGTGAACAGCAAGTATTGTGGGTTTAATGGTGTGCCCTCAAAATTCATGTCCATTCAGAATCCCAGAATGTGCCCTTACCTGGAAATAGGGTCTTTACAGATATAATTGGTTAAGATGAGAGGACACTGGATTAGGGTTGACTCTAAATCCAATGACTGTTGCCTTTGTAAGAGGAGAAAACACAGAGAGACTCAGAGGAGAACGCCATGTGAAAACCAAGGCAGAAATTAGAGTGATGCATCTACAAAGCAATGAATGCCAAAGATTGCCAAAAACCACCAGAAGCTAGGAAAAGAGCAAACTCTCCTTCCCTAGAGCCTTTGATTGCAGACTTCTAGCCTCCAGAACTGAGAGAACAAATTTCTGTTGGTTTACGCCACCTAGTTAGTGGCAATTTGTTATGGCAATCTTAGGAAACTAATACAGCAACAAACAGAGAAGATTCCAGAGCAGTTCCCAGGCCAATTTTGGGAGGATTTTTCCTTGAGAATAGTTTGTAAATGATAAAATAAAATAAACTCTATGGGTAAGTCCACATCAATTGGAAATAGTTGTCTTCTCCTCAGGGAAGGAAAATTGTAAAGACTGACTCTATTTGAGGAAGTTTCAGGGTGCCTGGGTGGCTCAGTCGAGCGTCCAACTTCGGCTCAGTCATGACCTCACTGGTAGTGAGTCTGAGCCCCATGTTGGGCTCTGCGCCCACAGCTCAGACCCTGGAGCCTGCTTTAGATTCTGTGTCTCCCTCTTTCTCTGCTCCTCCCCCACTCACACTCTGTCCCTCTCTCTCAAAAATAAACTTTAAAAAAAAATGAAGAAGTTTCTAGGTACCATTTATTCACAGCCATAGTTGCCTTCACTTAATTCTCTCACTTCTCTTATTTAGAGAAAACAAGGTTGTGCTACTAATTATTATTTTTCAAATGGAGACATTTTGGTTTCAAGGTGTTCAAGGTTTTGTTTTCAGCTTTAGGCAACAGTCTATGATTGTGAGGCTATAATCTGCTGCTTAAATCAGGCAGACTGAGTGGTTGTTACAGGTTGGAATTTTTTATATAATGCTGCAGAATGTTCCAGAAAGTCAAGAGTTAATCAGAATGAAGTAAATCACAAAACAATCCCCCCCTCCAAAATAAGGTGGAAAAACTAGAGGGAAACATAATTAAGTCAAATTTGCAATTTTGTTTACATATAAATTAGAAAGCATGAAATTGAGTGCTGCTGGCCAAAGGTTAAGGAATTTGTATCCAATTTGTAACTGGCAGTTGGCAGCAAACAGGAAAAAACAAAGACAAAAATTCAGCCTTCAGAGATCCTCCCTGCATGCCTGCCCAGGGAAGTCTGCTCACTGACTGATGGCCCTCTTCCAATCTTCTGCACATCCCGCTTCAAAACCCTAAGTACAACTACAAGTTTCAAGTCGCTTGAGCTACAGAAAATGGACGCAACTTGTTCTGAGATTGGCTTCTCACAGAGACAGAAAGGGGGAGAATTATGTTGTTTTTATTCATGCCGAGCTTTTTTTAATGCCAGAGCACTGAATGAAGCTTTCAAAGGAAAAAAGTAACAAAGAAGAAAGAATCAATAGTAAAAGCCAGCTAATGGCTAACAACTGTAAATGTGTGATATACACAATATGCACCTGCAGGAGGGGAAAGGGAGGAGGCTGAAATGCTGAGCAAAAGAGCTCTACTCAGTTAAAGGAATGGGAAGGAAGACTTTAAAATGAGATGGTAAAGAGAGTGTGTATTCAAGCCACTCTTTGCACTGACCTCTCCCATTCCCTTCTTCTGAGTGCTTCCTGAAAAAGAGCCATGGATGCTTGCTGAGTCTCTCTTGGAGGAAGAAGAATATGGGCTGGTTTTAGCTTGTTTACTTACAATGCAAGAATGGTGGGAAAATGTGTTTTCTTGCTGCACGTGGACCGCAATTTAGGTTTGGACAACCTTTGTCCTTCCACATTTACATGCTCTGGGTTTGAGCTGCTTGCTCAAACAACAAGGCTGGAAGGAAGCCATGCAGTTTCGCGCCTCTGATTTGTGAGAAAAGCGGAGTCAGTGCAAAAGCAGTTTCTGCAGGACCTACATGAAAAACCCCTTAAGGCACCAACTGGCATAGTACCTGTTGAGACTGTTAAAAAAGATAAACTGAGACATATTAAAAATGTTAAGAGTTTAGGGGCCCCTGGGTGGCTCAGTCATTAAGCATCCCACTTCTGCGCAGGTCGTGGTCTCACAGTTCGTGGGTTAGCGCCCACCTCGGGCTCTGGGCTAACAGCTCAGAACTTAGAGCCTCCTTCAGATTCTATGTCTCCTTCTTCCTCTCTGCCCGTCCCTGACTCATGCTTGCACTCAATCTCTCTCACCCTCTCTCTCAAAAATAAAAAATAAAACAAATTAAGAGTTTATTTAAGCAAAACTCAATTTAAATTGGGCAGCACCAAACCAGAAGTAGTAGGGTGTGCTCTACCAGCAGGAGGCCTGGGAGCGACTTCTATAGAGAAAAGGTGGAAGCAAAGCCAAGAGATTCTTGACTGGCTGTAGCCTTAAGCCTAGTTGTCTGTTTGTGACTGGTTGTCCTTAGGTTTCAATTTCGTAAACTTGAGGCATTTAACAAGCTGAGAGATTGGTTTGCTTACGTAGACTGCTACAGCCTTAGAGCCACCTCAGTCTAATGGCCTCCTTATTTAATTAATTTAACCCGACTTAGTTATAGATAAAGGAAAGTGAACAAAGTGGAAAAAGGATGGAATTTGGAAGGAAAAAAGACACACATCCTGGCTCCTCCTCACTTGAAGATGGAGACAGTACAATCAATCCCACATAGCAACCCTAAGGATTAAAGGCAGGAGCATTTTCTAAATTACATTTTCATTATTATAATGTATCGTTTCCCCCCTGGGGGAAAAAGGCCCTGGCTTCTAGCGGGAGAACAATTGCTCTGTTCAAATAGTTTCATTATCATTGTGAAAGTGTGAACAGCAGAAGAGACAAGATGTGTTTTTGCTTTGTGTGACCTCCGCAATATATTTTGAAACTTCAAAACTCGAGGAAGTCATCAACATTTTAACGCCGCACTATTTTATACACACATGTGAGTTCCTGTGTTCTCCAGCAGCTCAGGGCCAACCCTCCCACGCAGCAATAGTCACTAGAACTAAGCAGCAGCTGTCCTTTTTGGACAGGACGTGTTCTCTCCCCTTCCACACCCCCACACCCCCAGTTAATGTCCTCTTAACTCCCGAGACACACAAGGAGGGTTGGATAGGTGTCACTTTTCAAAAGACTTGCTTGGTAGCTTTCCTTATACCTGCCTAGTTTGTTCCATGTGGTAGCCCGAATAATGGCCCCCAAAGATGTTCCTGTCCTAAATTGCAAAACCTGTGAATGTGTTACCTTCCATGGCAAGAGGGACTTTGCAGATGTGATTAAGATTCTTGAAAAGGAGAGATTACTCTGGAGTATTCTAGTGGTCCCAATGTCATCAAAAGTGTCTTTGTAAGAGGTAAGCACTTAACTATCTGTCAAGGCCCACAGCCCCAGGTATACAAAGACACTATTATCAGAAAGGATATTCCAGGGCTGGTCAACAGCCAGTCCTTTCTTTGGAATGTGCAGCCCCTTTACTGCATAACCACCACCCTGGCCCTAGGCCTAGGCTCTCTTACAGCAAAATGCTCCTGCTTGAACAAACTACATTTAGTTTAGCATTTTCATAACTGATACAGCAATAGTATCGATATAAATATGCTTAAAATTTGAGGGAGCGCTGTGGATTAGGGGTAGATTTAAAGAAAGACCATAAAGCTATTTTATATATTTTTATATTTTTGTGCTAATTTGATTACTAGTCTACTCCCTTTGATCTATAACTCTTTATCCCTTATGATAAACTTGTACTAAACTATTTAGTATAGAAATTAGCTGATGGTTAGATAAATCCACTTCTTCTCCAGGCCAGTCATTTTCCATTGGTATTATATCCCAAAGAGGCTTTAACTAAACCTAACACATTTGATCATCAATATCAGCATTATCATACATCTGACTTATGTACATAAGGTCATTGACTTTCACCCACAATCCCAGGGTTACATCTTAACACAGAACGGTCATGATACAATTCTATTTCATCACAGAACAAATGAGGAAAAATTACAGAGGTTATCACCATGCCTTATCAGAATTGGCCATTGCCCATATACTGGATTCTATTATAGACAGGAATTATTACAGTTAGCCACAGCCGGGTTATTTCTGGGCTCTAAGTCCACTGGAAACAAAGCTAGTCACCCTGTTCCAGTTCACAGCCTTATACTGGTACTGGTTCCCATTGGGTGCTGTTGTACATCAGGGCTGACCTCCCTCTGAAGACATGGATAGTATTCGGAATAGTTCTAATACTACCCTGCTAATTGTACTACAGGATATGTCTTACTGTGATGTATTCTTGGGGTCAGGGCAGTTATGATGTATCGACATAATTGCAAATGGCCTCAGAGAACTTCCATAGATTGGAAGGTCCTTAAGATCCCCACAGCTGTGATCCTTGAGCCTCAACAGTTAGGATGAGGACCACTGCCATGGCTACGTTGTCCTATAGCTACGTTAAAACAGTCAAGAGGCCCTGTTGGGTCAAAGCACAAGCCCTTTCCCAACACAGTGGAAATTATCTAGCATTATTTTTTAGCCTTCTTTTCCCACTTCATCCAACTTCATTATCTTTCTGGGCTGAATCCCACCCCTTGCTTTCCTCCCAGAATAGAATTTCCCCTAATCTCTTTATTCTAGTTAACAAATCTTTTCCTCTGAATGCTGCTCCTCATCAAAGATGAATTTAGCTTGTTCCATGATACCCAGTGAGGCATCTATCTCCCCTAAAGCTCTTTTGTGTCTTGTGAGCCAGTGTTAAATCCACCATTCGTGTCATTACTGTTATATACTAATGGCCTGAGTGCAATCAGGATACATGTTCTATACCCAAAAACGTTGGGCCACCCACACTAGGGTTCCATGAGTAGTATCACACCTAGATTTAGTTTACTTTACTTTGACTAAATCCATAAAGCCTCCATCATCTCAGGATGGGGCTGTTCCCCAGGGAAATATGGACCTCCATGTAATATCTGCTGCTATAATCCCATCAGAAGCCCATGATCTCTTTCTATTCTGTTTAATAGCTTTCCATCCACAAAAACGAGGGCAATATGTATTCGTGGATAGCACACTGTGGCAGGGCAGGCATACCACTGCTATATTTTTTTCCCATTATAACCAGGGAACTTTCTAAGCATTTTATCATCAAGGTTTATAGTTACACAGTAATCAGTCTGCCAAGAGTTGTATACCATGGGGTTTGATGGTCTTGTAGGGAGTAGTTTCTGGAAATTCCCTCCCAAATGTTATCCTCTGTGGTAGTTGTAACCTGAAATGACAGTCAGTGGACACTAGCATATTACTAGAGTTTCCACCGAGTAACTAACAACTCATCCAGTTCATCATCGTATTGTAAGACTAAAATATCTCCCAGAGCAATACCAGTCAGGTTTTCAGGCTTCCATTTGGCCTTGTCAAAAAAAAATAGTTTCAAAAAGCAAGAGTGATCGCAGCAAATATATGATTCCATCCTTTCAGGTATCTGGTATAATTGTGCTGAGAGAAAGTACTGTTCTCTTACTCCAAGCCTCTCTGAAAGGATCAGTGTTATATCAGATTTCCCTTGTTTCATAACACACATATTCATTCCTTCACCTTCAGCGACTATTTCTCCTTCTCACCATTTGTCGTTAATTTTTTACCAAAACTGTTCCACCTTTGGAACGGGTATTAGGTTCAGCCACTGTGCTGGTCCGGATTATCAGCAGCAATTACCAGTCTGTCAAGTGTCTTCCCCTCAATTCATTCCCATCCACATAGGGTAGGATTACATGGGTACAGAACTATCTCATAGGGCATAGGTACAGGGTAATCTCAACCACTGAGCAATACGGCTGCATTTACTGTTAATGCCAATTTTGCCAGATGGGATAGAGACATAATCCATCCCATCAGGCCATTAGAGATTTGGACATAAAGATTTAAAGATACTGTTACAGTTTCTTACACAGGGATCATCCCTGCTTCTGGCACATGGTCCCAGGATGTGCCCTGGGCCCAGGGCACTGGTCCCAGGATCATTGATTCAGATAAGAAAAAAGAAAGAAAAAAAAAAGCTGAGGTGATATGAGGAAGGTTCTACCAGCATACTTCCCACCCACTTCCACAAATCTCCAAGAAAAGTGGAGGAATCGGAACTAGATGAACTTACATGCCTTTTGCTTTATAATACTAGATAGGGAAGTATTCTGTAATCATATATAATATCCATCCTAATAATGCATTCAGGTGAAAGACACAAAATCACTTCACGTAAAGCCCATTCAAACATTCCAGTTTTCACCCAAAGATTTACTTAAATCCCATCAACTGTGTGTCCCATATCTTCCCAGTCTATCTGTAGCCCCTTTTAGGATTTCACCAACAGGTTTTAGAATCACAGTGCATTTGACTCCTACACGAAGGAGTCCTAGAAAAGTTTCTTCTCTAGCCCTTGACCATTTTCCCCATATATTGTGCATATGGCCTTCAGTCCCCTTCCAGGAGATGAGCTAGAAGACCCTTGCTCTTGTATCAATCTTTATTCTGATTAAGTTGCCAGACCATCATCCCCAGCAATTAGAAGTCAGTTTTTTCATTGTCATCTTTGCCTTCCAACATTTTAAATTCTTACAAAGTAGAGTAAATACAGTATATTTGTTTGGGATCCTTCAACACTGGGGAACAGCAAGGACCCCCACCAGTCCACCCAACCTCCCATGGTGCTGCATTGAGACCTTGTTTCAACCTCATCAATGTCCACATTATTCATCCTATTCATTAAGAACCTTCTAACAACTTCCACCCTGCTGACTGAGTCCCTGGAACCTCCACTTTGTCTTTCTTCTATTCTTTTGTGAATCATTCTAATTTTCTTAGCATTTGTTAAGACCCATAAGGGGAAGTTGAGACAAAGCTGATAAGGTCTCCCAAAGCACTCCTTGCTTTTATGGCAGTAAGTACACATGGGCTGCCCATGCAAAAGGAGCTCCCTCAATCATAGAACTTACCATGACCTGGTTAAGGGGTATATTAAATGGATGAACATCTCAGTCATCATAGTGTCAATCCAGCATGGCTTATATACAAAGTATATCAGACACTTCATCTGGGGAGTTCATTTAGCATTTAAAGGAAGAGAAAGATAATCCCCCTTCTCACAGTAAGCAAACATTACATTATCTAGTCCCCCAGCTGTCCTTTCTGAAATAACCTTCTATGTGTCTGGATTATATACAGCCATCTGTAATTGTTCACTAGTGAACTGTGCATCCTGTATCTACCAAGACATGCTCTTCTACTCTGCATTCAAAACCCATGATACTGCCCCTAAGCTGGCCACTCTCACATTCATTTTAGTAAAAGTTCTTTAGGAAGCTGATGATATCAATCTAAAAGATAAAACAACCCCTTCACATCATACCTCCTGCTGGTAGTTGTTTCTTGGTTTTGTCCTCCTCCTACCTGGATTATCTTCTTGGTGAAGAAAGGTCATAAAGGTTCTATTATCATAGAATATCATAAATTATCATAATTTATCTTTTTGGTGGTGGCCCTGAGGCTAGAGCTTACCCTGAATTGGCTGAAATCCAAGCTTGGTCCAGTATCAGGATCTACTCTAACACACTCCTTTACTTTCACTTTAGCTATTACAGATAATGATAACTAAGAGATTGTATATTTGATTGTTTCTTGTTATTTTGCATTTCCTTACGTATCCAGGGAACCACCTCCTCAGGAACTGAATTTATCATTTTTGGATTTGACTGGTAAGTTTTACATATAGTAACTGATCACAACACAGATGCTTTTTCACACCATGGGTGAGCAGGCAACCATCTAGGAATCAAAAGTTTGTCAACCTCTACCCTCTCACTCTTCCTTTTCCTAAGCTGCATTTTCATCATGTTTTATTGAGTCAGGGTCAGCTAGTCAATCCCAGTTCTGACACAAAACTGTATCACGGGTTCCCCAAGACCACCTTCAGGTTCACTGATTCACTAGAACAAGTCCTAGAACTCAGAGAAGCTCTTAGACTCGTGGTTATGGTTTGTAACGGTGAAGGAATACCAATTAAAATCAGCAAAACAAAGGCACCAGGAAAGAAAAGTCAAATGGGTAGTGTTTAATTCTTCCAGCAATGATGTGTCACAACATGTGCAGAGTATTGCCAACCAAGAAGTTCATCTGAGCCTTTGTGCCCACAGTTTTTATTAGGGGTCAGTCAGTAGGTACAGAATGCCTGTGTGGCGGACCTTACCTATTCAGTCTCCAATTCCCCCAAAGGTCAAATTGATACAGCATGGACCAGGACATTCACTATAAATCACATTTTTAGCATAAACTCTGGTGTGGCCAAAAGCCTTAGATACATAAAGACACTCTTATCAAGCAGACTATTACAAGGGCCTAGAGATTATCTCCCAGGAAAGGATCAAGGGCCAGAACTCCCTTTGGAATGTGCAGGGTTTGAGCAAACCAAACCTGCTGAGCTAACACTTTCGTGCACAACTTTTAACTTCTAGTCAAGATTTTCTTGAAATAAACATACAGTTCCCAAATATCCAATAATCAAATACAAAAAAAAAAAAAAAATGACAGTGTGATCTCTAGTTCCTTACAGATATCACACTGCATATGAAGAAGTTATTTGTGACACCTGACGAAAAAGAAAAGCTTACTTGCGACCTATGTACACAGACATAAGAATGCATGCTGAAATTGAAATTTTTCATAATAAAAATAAAAATTATTTTAAACATGTTCTATATTTGAATCAATATAGAGAAGATTTAAGCTGTTATTGACGATATTGTGTAAATTGAAAAATGCTCTGTTGCTATTGATAAATTCATAATTGTCAATTTATACAGTATTTATTCAATTAAATGTTAATAATACTGAGTTCACAAAGTAATAAAGTTATTTAACTTTTATATACATAGTTTTGAAATTGATGTGTTTTTGTTTAAAAATCAAATCATTTCTTCTAAAACAGATGAATTTTGTTAACATAAGTGTGAATACCAAAGGAAAATCATTTTTGATATTCAATTCAATTATTGGAAAACTTTTAAGTATGTTTGGAACAACTCAGTATGTGATTCTACTTTTTCAGGTGTATCCTAGGATGAGATAGGAGGGGAATTCAAATTGCCAGTAACCTTTTATATCTTAAACTATGTGGTAGATACAGGTGTGTTCATTTTATAATTTTTATACTTTTTGAATTTCTGAAATAAGTATTAATCATAAAAGGTAAAAAATATTAAGCATGCTGGGCCCATAGGGGGCACCTGGGTGGTTCAGTCGGTTGAGCATCTGACTTCAGCTCAGGTCATGATCTCATGGTATGTGAGTTCGAGCCCTGCATTGGGCTCTGTGCTGGCAGCTCAGAGCCTGGAACCTGCTTCGGATTCGGTGTCTCCTCTCTCTCTCTCTCTCTCTCTCTCTCTCTCTCTTTTCCCCTCTCTCTCTCAAAAATACATAAACATTTTTAAAAAATGGTAAAAAAAAAAAACATTGTATGATACTTTTACTGTGCATAGGGTGCTTTCATAAAATTATTTTGTTCGATATGTAGGATAAACCTTTGAGATAGTGAAAGTAATTGTCATTAACATTTTTATTTCATTAATGAAGAAACCAAGGTTCAATAAATATGTCACAAATAGTAAATAGAGAGGCGGTTGCTAAAACTAGCTATTTGGGGCCCAAGTCACCACACTCTCTTCAATATGGTAATATTTGGTCAGTGAGAATGTAGTCAGTTCATAGTCAAGGCTAAGACCACCCCAATTCATCCTTTTCTTGATTTGTATTAAATAACATTGTGTTAAATAAAATACCAAAAAATACTTATTGAGTTGCTGCTGCTATGTCCAAGGTTATGAAAGGTCTTTATTCCAGGTTTTCTGAAACTTTATATATTATCAATTCCTCTCCCACAACATAAGATCAATGTAGAAGGTATCAGCTATTATTCAGAACCATAGAATCAATTTTTTTCTCTCTAGAAATAAAAATTCTCTATAGCTACTGAACTGAAAAGCAGTAAGGGAATCAGAAAATCTGGGCAATCAGAAACTGAAATTGTATTCTTCACTTTGGCATTGGGTTTATGTTGGACTTTATTAGGTCACTTTGTATAACTGTATCTTACTTTATCCAGGTGGGGTTGAAAGAGACAACTGGACCATTTAAAAATACTCAAAAGCCATTGCATGATAACAAAGCACTATCTCGCATAGCTTGCTGCACTGCCACCTTCTTAAACTAGCACCTATTTAGTTTGCTGATCCCAGAAAAAGGATTGCAAAGAGTTAATCTGCACTACCATTTAATAAACTTTATCAAACATCTGAAGTTATACTTCTATAATGAGTGCCAATCATCAGATCAGACAGTATAGCATGGCAGTTAATAGTGTGGGCTATCCCTGATCTATAAGATGAGAATAATACTGACTACTTCTTAGAATCATAATGCTTAAATGAAATTTTATACCACACACACACACACACACACACACACACACAGCACAGTATTGCTTGAGCCCAATAAAAGTTGGTTGTTTTCATTATCATACATAATCACCACATTAATTGATACTCTTATTGACTCACTGACCTGTCCTATCAGATTCTGGACTTTGAGGGTAGTGATTATAAATGGTCTCCCCTGCACCACTTTTCTAGAAAATTGCAGCTCAACTCCCCAATCCATTCACATGACAGCAGCAAAAGCTGCCATGCTTCTATAATGTCTGTGCCATTTGCCACAGTTAATTAGTCCAGGGGTTAACATCTGACCCCAACTGGTCTGAATATTTATTCCTAAAAAATATGAAACTTGAAAGGAGAGGGATAAGAAAAAAGAAGTGAGAGAAGAGAGAAAAAATGCAAGAGTAAATAAGAAGGCTATTTTCTTTCTTAATCACTGTACCTGTAACATGTAAGACTAAGACCATCTTGATGTCCATGCTTCCTGCCCTGTGTACCAGATGCAGGAGAGGGAGAAAAATAAGACAGAGAGGCAGAAAGAAGCACAGAAAAGAGGTGTGGGAAAAGGCAGTAGCGTTCAGGTCCCTAGTTCCAGAGGGCAGCTGCATTCATCTTTGGATATTGTGAGACGTCCAAGCATTGTCCTCTTTTACTTAGCTAAAGTCTGACTATGTAACCAAAAATAAGTCCTCATACCCACTTTTCATCCTGCTCCTCAATCTCTAATGGGAATACAGTCTGTCCCCTAAGTCAACCCCCACAAAGCCTTTTGAAGTCTCCTGTCACATCCTATCAATTCCCAGCCTCCTACCACTCAAGGATGGATTCCTGCCCTCTGACTCCTACTCCTATCATTCTGCACATCAATCCCTCCTTCTGATCCCCCTGACATCGGGTCATGGGGAACTGCTGGGAAGAACAAATTAGAAATGGCTGAAGCCACAAATCTAACAAGTTGAAGGAAGCTAGCCGTGAAAAATCATCTCTCAGCAAAGGCATGTCAGTTCACAAAGCAAGTCAGAGCATGTGGCCACCTTCAGTCCAGAATGAGCTCCACCATGGCAAGGCAAAAGGAAAAGGAAAGGATAAGGTCTGAGGAGATAAGCATCAGGAGAGGCAAACAAAGAGAGTGAACACAGAAAGGCTTCAGAGGCCAAGGACAAGACCACACTGATGGCTCCTCTACGTCATCTCAAGCGGAGAAGAGATTCCCCTGGGGGTCTCTGACTTCAAGCTGGAATGGAAACTTGTAGGCCTCAGGTTATCTCCAGCCTCCAAGTAATATAAACACAGGGCAAAAAGCAAGTAGCTTCCTACTCAAGGTTAAGCGTGCTGCACTCATGGACTATTCCTTAGCTGACTTTTTTGGATATATAAAGTTTTTAAACACCAAAGTCCTCACTGTTTAACTAGAACAAATTCAAAAGACTGACTGTGTACTTCCTAAACCAAGGATTGGCTAGGAGGTGAGGATACAGAAACAAATCAGACAATCCCTGGAATTGTGTAGAGGGCATAGAGTCATTCCAGCCTCATTTGATTAGTCTGACCTACCTTCTAACAGCATTACCTGCAGCAAGGTACTTAACCTCTACGAGCCTTAGTGTTCTCTCCTATAAAATAAAGATAATACTATTGACTTTAGGAGTTACTAAAAAGATTGGAATAATGTACATAAACTGTATAGAATGTGGTGGATGCCAAATTAATGGTATTTATTACTAACATGTCTATTGGTAGCCCTATAAATACTCTGGAGTTAAAAAAATCAAACTGAAAACTTACAGGTAATACTTATCAAAATCATCCACCATCCTCTCCATCCAGTTGAAAAGTAGAAGGTACTTATATATTTTTGGAAACAAATGCTTCTTCATTTTAGCCCATTAGCACTGTAGACCTAGGTCTTCCAAGAGTAATCAGTATTCAGTGGTTATAATGCTAGAAACTTGCTACAGATGTTCCTTGTGTTCATCAGTGCAAGGTGCCTGAAATTTGAGTTTTAATGCCTAATAGAATTTAGCCTCAGGGAATCAGAAATTGGCTGGACCTGATTCCTTAAAAAGCACTATTGCATTCAAATAGACTCACTGCTCTGCATTGCCTTAGCTTCCAATAAAATGAATCTTTTAAAAAACTCATTGTACACAGGAGATTAACCACACTCGGAAGTCACCTTCGAGTCAGGTACACACCTTTACTTTCTGATATCAGTTCATCATAAGGAACCCAGAAAATGTGGGACAATCATGGAAACTACAGAAATCAGGTATAAAGTCCCCAGAATATGCACCGCACAGTGTTACCTTGTGACTGAAAGTTAATTTGAAGCGGTTTGTGTGGCAGAGCAGAAAAGACTTCAGATTAGGAGCTAGGACACAAAGGATTTGGTCCCAGCTGAGCTATTAACTCATGATGAGTCAGTAGAAGTGACTTTTTATGATCCCAATATTCTGACTCAGTTTCTACTCCTATCTATCAAATGAAGAGGTCAGACTACCAGAAGGGACACATGGGTCTCATCTCACCAACTCTACCCAGTTGCCGTGATCACTGCAGTAACTGTGTTAAGAGAATAGCATAGACTTCCCAAGTTGGAGAAGCATGCTTTCATTCAGTCTTTTTTTGTTGTTATATTTTCCCACATTTCCTTCATTAGATATTATTTTTATGATTACATATATACACCAAAAGCATGCAGAGAGACAGCAAATTTAGCTTGACTGACTGTAGTTCATCCATCAAGATACCTATTTCCTCCCTCAGAAAGTCTTTTTGCCTCGTCGCCCCCCAACCTTCTCCCCACACACACTCCTAATTTTTTCTTCTCTCTCACAGAAAGTTCTCTTCTGGCTCTGTCCAAGCATGAACTCTGTCATTGATGACAGAACAAGATCTGTGTCATAATAATCCTGATACTTGTCCCACAGGCACTATAGTGAGTGGGAACGAGGATTAAAAAAAGGAATGGATGTTTAGGGTGTTGTATGGAAACCAATTTGTCAATAAATTTCATATAAATAAATAAATAAATAAATTAATTAATTAATTAATTAATTAAAAAAAAAGAGGAAAAAAAAAAGGAATGGATGGGTGTGTGCATCCATGAACAGAAGAGTGAACACCTTCAGGGTTCTCATGGGTGGGAAACCCAATTATCAGTCAACCTGATCCATTATATTAAACAAAAGGCTCTTCTCTGTTTCCTAAAATTGTAGCTGCACATTTAGGTAAAACATTCAGAAAAACTGAGTACACAAATGTCTCTGAAAAGGTACATGGCCCAGTTTCTTTGCTTCTACAAGTTACCAAAGGGTATGTATACCCTGATATCTAGACCATACAAGTTGAATTTTCCAGTGATAAAGAGAGTTGGATGGCAGTGATGAATGACAAGCCATATGATAATAAGGTATTTTCCATCTAAACACTGAGTCTCATGTAATTAAAATTTCTTTCCAATATCCTTTCTTTTCTTCTTTCTAATGTTTACCAATTTCAATTTTCCCAAGCATTACTACTTTTCCCAGCATACAATAGGTACTATTCATCAAAGATGACACATTCACTTAAATCGTTTAAAGGAGCCTTAAAAAGCCTCTAGGTGGCACTTACCCTAATGTGTGAAATAGTTCTGTGGTAGATTATCCTGTGTGTCCTGTTCCTATATACATGTTGCTTGGTTTTTAAACTGTCCACATTTCTGTTTTCTTTTCCCTTGTCAAATGTGCATCCAAGAAAAAGCAATCGGGGGCAAAGAAAAGGCCAAGTTTCTTCCACACTTTCCTCAGGCAAGCTTTTTTAATGTTTCATTTGCTGAAATGTGGCTTCACTATTGGCCTTTGTAGGAATTTGTCTGATTGATTTCTGTAGCTTTCAGTACAGCTAAAAGGTCATAAATGTGTATGTAAAAGACCCCAAAGAAAGTTCCATTGAGGCCTACCAGAGTGAGATTAAGGGGCAGGCCAGCCAGGCAGCTGACCAGGGCACTGATCAATAAGAGGCATTAAAACATCACTGGAAATGTAATTAAATGGAGACGCTTGCACTTACCAGAAGTCCTCTCAGGAAGACTATAAGCTGTTGGAAAGAATTTCTGATAAGCCACTCTGGATGGGATTTGAGACCTCCAGAAACCTACGGATTCAGTATTACAGCTGAACTCTGATGTGTCCAATCAGGTGCACATGATTGTGCTATGCTAAGTGTGATGTGAATGTTTAGGGCCAGAGCTGACCACCAAGGAGAAGTTGAAGGCCACCTCCAGAGAATCTCCTTCTCCTGCTTCTCTCATATATTCTCTGCCTTCCCTCTAAATAAATAATGAATGACTTCTTGAAGAACATTATTTCCAAGGGACATTAAATTATTGACCTATATGTGGTACTCATATATCCTGCTCAGGGGAACATCCATGGGCAGATGACACTCAGCCTCAGAGTGTTAGCTCTTTGTCAAAGGATGGGCCAGGGAACAGTATTCTTTAGAGTCTCAAAAAGTAACAAGAATGCTTTGAGCTGCAGGTGCAGACTCCCAGGAATGAGGCTATTCAAGGGACCAGAAGTGACACACCAATGGGTTCCCAACAGGGAAACAGCTTGGCAACCTCAGAACCTTTGTTTCTAAATTGTTTTCATGGTGTGATCTGGGATGTAGAAAACATAGACATGGCCCCACTGGGGCCTCCTTTTGATCCATGAATTTGGAGAGGTGGAAGGCATCCTTCCAATAGTGAGCAGAGTTCAGTGACTTCCACCCGATCCAATCCATATTCCCTGAATGTTTGGCCTCCAGCTTCAGTGAGGTTTTTCGTGGTAAGGAAATTAAAGCAATCCAATAGGATAAATTTTTAAGCATCTTCAACTGGATGTTTGTTTTTGTTTGTTTGTTTGCTTGCTTGTTTCTGCCCAGTGAAAATTATCAAAGCCCACGGGATGCATGAGCCCTTAATTCGGAGAATTCTTAATCTACTCCTGGACCCAGTTAATCCACAAGACCATAATGCATTCTGATCTCATTAGCTAAGCCCTCAAAGAAATAATTTTGCTGATTAAAACTTTAATGTTATAATCTCATGATACCTTGTTCCCTCCCCCCTCCGCACCACCTGTATTTCCTTGGCTGCCAGGAAGTCCTGATTCAAATTTAATTTTCCCTTTATTGTTTTAAATGTTTATTTATTTTTGAGAGACAGAAAGCAGGAGCAAGGGAGGGACAGAGAGACAGGGAGACAGAGGATCCAAAGCAGGCTCTGTGCTCAGTGCAGAGTCCAATTTGGAGCTCAAACTCACAAATGGCAAGATCATGACCTGAGCCTAAGTCAATACTTAACCGACTGAGCCACCCAGGCACCCCAAATTTAATTTTTAATTGCTGTTACAACAGTAACATACATTTTGTCACATATGTTTCTCCCCACTTGTATAATTTATTGTTGTTGTTATTGTTAATTGTTTTCTTTCTGCTTAAAAGTGATATTGTGAATGTGTCTTTTACTTGTAAACTTCTCAAATACCTTTTGGAAAGAAATAAAGGATACATCCTAAGTTACAAATAGAAAAAGATCCTGTTTTATCATTCATCACTGACATTTAATGTATGCTCCTCTTCTGAATTTCTCATTAGGAAATAAGAAATTTTGCTATTATTGATATGCCAGATCAGAGAAATGTAGACTATCCACAGTTTTTTTAATCCCTAATTTATTGATATAATGAGGGATCCATATCTGATACTCTGCTGTTCTGTATAGAACTTGTTTGTGTGACTTGTCATGTATTTCTGCCCAGAGCTGCACATATACAATCATGGGAGGTTTGTTGGCTTGTGCTCTGTATTTGGCCTCAGGACCAGAATTGGCCCTTCTGTTCCTGACACCAAGAGGGATTTACAGGCCTCACATTCCTCCTGGAGCCAGACTAGGCTGGCCCCCTGGGATGGATCTGGGAGGGAAAGGAATAAACAAATGCCCAAGATCCTGGGATTGTGAGATATGACAACACACACACACACAAAAAAAACCTAGCTTGCTCAGGACTACACTTAGGCAAACTTAATGACTTACCATAGATCATACATGGATGATGTATCTATTGCCCTGGTGGGAATAGTTAGTTGGAAGCCTCACCTGAGGGGAATACACTCTTCCCAGGACCCTCATTCAGGACTCCAACCGGCCGGGCTGTGCCCTGCAGGGCTTCCCCAGCCAGAAGGCTGGATGTTGTGAGTACCCGATTTGATGTATTAACCCTTCTTTGTTCTTCTCTGTACTTCTCTCCCTCTTTATGTTTACTATAATTGTTTAATTCTGTATATCCCCTTTCCCTTATAATAAAACTTTCCTCCATGAAACAAAGTGCAGCTATCGTGAATTACCATTATTCGGAACATCTGCAACAATGGAGAATCCTAGAAGGCTCGAATGAAGTACAGAAACTTGAGGACAAACCAGGAGCACTACAGGAGGCAGGATTAAGAGGACCTAGGCTCACCTCGTCCCATGGATACAACGAGGTAACACTCACATCAGCATAAATAACCCAGAAAATGACCCAAAGATTGGCAGAACAGACTCTACAACTAAAGGTAGAGAAAAGGCCACATCAAAGAGGGTAGGAAGGGCTGAGAGGCATTGAAGAGCAAAACAGAATGCAGCTGTCCTGGGACAGGATGGAGCAGGGGGAGTGGAGAAGTGAGAGAAACAGACTCTCTTTAGGGAGCCTGCATGGGAGACGATGAATCCCCATATCATTTGGTTTTGAAAGCAAGAGGGGCCACGTTTCATGAGTTCTTACAAGGAGCTGTACTTAAAACATGGAATTTTAAAAATGATCAGGCTCCACTCTGGGACAGTCCAGAGGGATAGAGGAAACAGAGTCACTACCTGTAAAGAGACAGCACAATAAACAGCCCTTAGAGTTACAGCATAGAAGGGAGAAGCTTGAAAAACAACTGGCACACATGAGAGGAAGAGTACTCATTTCAGAAACTGCCCCAGAGGAGCAGGGATTTTAGGGGGACCCCTCTAGGTACAAAGGAGCTGGCAGGCATCATCTCCTTTCCCGACCTCTAGCATAAGCACATGGCCACTTATGGGAACCAGCAAGGCTTTGACACTCACTACCTAACTTACACACACACACACACACACACACACACACACACAAAATAATAATAATCCAATAATGCAATTAAGAAATGGGCAGCAGACACAGACATTTCTCTAAAGAAGACATACAGCTGGCCAACAGACACATGAAAAGATGTTTAAAATCACTCATCATCCGGAAAATGCAAATCAAAACCACAATGAGACACCGCGTCTGTCAGACTGGCTAAAATCAACAACCTGGGAAACAAGAGATATTGGTGAGGATATGGACAAAAAGGAATCCTCATGTACTGTTGATGAGAACGCAAACTCGTACAGCCACTGTGGAAAAGAGTTTGACATCTCCTCAAAAAATTAAAAATAGAACTACCCTATGATCTGGTAATCACATTACTGGGTATCTACTCAAAGAATAAAAAAACACTAATTAAAATTCAAAGGGATACATGCACCCGTATGTTTACTGCAGCATTATTTACAATAGCCAAGATATGGAAGTATCCCAAGTGTCCATCATCAGATGAATGGATAAAGAAGGTGCAGTATATGTACAAGAGAATATTATTCAGCCATAAAAAAAAGAATGAAATCTTGCCAATTGCAATACATGGATGGAGCTAGATGTTAAGATAAATAAGCTAAATAAACCAATCAGAAGCTGAGACAAATACCATATGATTTCACTCATATGTGGAATTTATGAAACAACAGGTAAAATGGAAAAAAAAGGAGACAAACCAAAAAATGGACTCTTAACTGTAGAAAACAGATGGTGGGGTGATGGGTGAAAAAGGTAAAGGAGACTAAGAATACACTCGTCTTGCTGAGCACTGAGTAATGTATGGAACTGCTAAATCACTATATTGTACAACTGAAAGTAACATAACACTGTACATTAACTACACTGGAATTTTTAAAAATTAAGAAATAAAATAATGTTTTAAAGGGAATACTGTATTTATAAAACAGATAGCCTTTTTCAATCATATTACCTCTAAGATATGATTCATAATCTCACTTGATCATGGTGAATGATCTGCTTAATGTATTACTGTATGCAGTTGCTAGTATTTTGTTGACAAAATTCAACATCTATTCATAATAAAAACTCTCAACAAGGGGCAGTTAGAAGGAACATATCTCAACATGATAAAGGCCATATATGAAAAACCCACCACCAACATTATACTCATGGTAAAAAAAAAAAAAAAACTGAAAGCTTTTCCTCTAAGATCAGGAATAAGGCAAGGATGTCCACTCTTGCCACTGTTATTCAACATAGTACTAGAAATCCTACCCCTATCAATCAGATAAGAAAAAGATATGAGGCATCCATAATGGTAAAGAAAAAGTTATAATGTCACTATTTGCAGATGTCATTATACTATACATATCAAATCTTTAAGACACCACCAAAGAACTACTAGAAGTAATAACTGAATTCAGAAAAGTTGCAGAATACAAAATTAATCCACAGAAATCACTTGCATTTCCATAAATCAATAACAAAGTAGCAGAAAGAGAAATTAAGAAAACAATGCCAGGTACTGTTGTCCCAAAAAGAATAAAATACCTAGGAATACACTTAACCAAAGAGGTGATAGACCTATACTACACAAACTATAAAACACTGTTGAAAGAAATTGATGATGAAAAAAACAAATGTAAAGATATTCCATGCTCATGAATTAGAAGAATTAATACTGATAAAATGTTCATATTATCTGAAGCAATCTATATTCAATGCAATCCCTCTCAAAATACATCACTTTTCACAATCCATTAGAACAAATAATGCTAAAATTTGTATACAGACAGAAAATAACCAAAGCAATCTAAAAAAAAGAACAAACTGGAGGTACCACCATCCCAGATTTTAAGATATACTACAAAGCTGTAGTAATCAAAACAGTATGGTACTAGCACAAAAATAGACATATAGGTCAATGGAACAGAACACAGACTCCAGAAACAAACCCACATTTATATGGTCAATTAATCTACGACAAAGGAGGCAACAATATACAATGGGGAAAATACAGTCTCTTCAATAAATGGTGCTGGGAAAAGAATGCAAAAAAATGAAACTGGGGGTGCATGGCTGGGTCAGCTAGTAGAGCATGCAACTCTTAACCTCAGGGTTCTAAGTTTGAACCCCATGTTGGGTGTAGAGATTACTTAAAAATAAAATCTTCATATAAAAAAATGAAACTGGACATCTATTAAAACCATATACAAAAATAAACTCAGAACGGATTAAAGACCTAAATGTGAGACCTGAAACTATAGAAAATGTTAGAAGAGAACATAGGCAATAATTTCTCTGATATTGGCTGTAACGTTTTTCTAAATATGTCTCCTAAAACAAGGGAAACAAAAGCAAAAATAAACTACTGGGACTTCATCAAAATAAAAGTTTCTGCACAACAAAGAAAACCATCAACAAAAGAAAAAGACAACCTACTGAATGGGAGAAGATATTTGCAAATGATATAACTGATAAGAGGTTAATATCAAAAATACATTAAGAATTTAAACAACTCAACTCCAAAAACAAACAACAATTGAATTAAGCAATAAGCAGAAGAACTAAATAGACATTTTTTTCAAGATATACAGATCCAACAAATATATGAAAAGATGCTCAACATCACTCATCAGGGAAATGCAAATCAAAATCACACTGAGATATCAGCTTACATCTGTTAGAATGGCTAAAATCAAAAACACAAGAAATAACAAGTATTGATGAGGCTATGGAGAAAAAGGAACCTTCATGCACTGGGGCTGGAATATAAATTCATACAGCCACTGTTAAAAACAGTATGGAGGTTCCTCAAAAAATTAAAAATAAAAATACCATATGATCCAATAATCCCATTATTGGGTATTTTACCCCAAAAAAAGAAAACACTAATTTGTAAAGATATATGTACTCCTATGTTTACTGCAGCATTATTTGTAATAGCTAAGTATAAAAGCAATCTAAGTGTCTATCAATAGACAAATGGATAAAAAAGATATGGTACACACATACACACACAAACACAGGCAATGGAATATTATGCAGCTACAAGAAAGGATAAGGTCATGCCATTTAAAACAACATGGATGGACCTTGAGGGTATTATGCTCAGTGAAATAAGTCTGACTGAGAAAGATAAGTACTATGATTTCACTCATAAGTTGAATCAAAAAAAAAAAAAAAAAACAAAAACAAAAACAAACAAACAAAACCAAATGAATAAACAAACTGATGGCTGCCAGAGGGGAAGAGGATGGAGGGCTGGGCAAAATGGGTGAAGGGGAGTGGAAGATACAGGTTTCTAGTTATGGAATGAATAAGTCACAGAAATAAAAGGCAAAGTATAAGGAATATAGTCAATGACATTGTATTAGTGATGTATTAGAACAGATGATAGTTACGCTTGGGGTGAGCATATAGCATGATGTATATATAAACTTGCCTAATCACTAAGTTGTGCACCTGAAACTAACATAACATTGTGTGTCAACTATATTCAAACTAAAAAAAGATATGACTCATAACAAAAATGCAATAGATTCTAGAAATATTTAGAGGAATTTCAGGATGGGATAATAGTGTCATAATAGACTAATAAGGAAGACCAGAGATATTTTTCTGACGCATCACAAACACTTGGAAATTAACATCTCACAGGATAAACATGATTTCTATAATGCATTCTCTGTATCACTTCCAGAGGAAAAATATTGAACCATAAGATTCAAGTATGAAACTGTGAATCTGTTTTGTGTCCTGACACTGCATGTTCAAAGTCTCAGTTAAGAACTAAATCAACTCCCAAGCTTTGTTCTGTGAAGCACTGTGGTTCAGGAAGATAGTAACAGAGGTACCCTGAAAGGGGACTCCTTTGTCAAGTAAGTTTGGGAAATGCCCTATCCCATGATATCATTCTTTGAGGTTCAAAATACTCATTAACTTATAATGTCTTTAGGAAATCCTGAGGGCAAGAAAGTTGTTTCACTTTGCTTAATCTAGCTTTTCAAAAGCCTTCTTTGAGAAGAAAGGCTGTTTCCATGGGATCCCTATAAATATTCTGCACTGAAATTTATGAAACTACTGTAACAGGTAGCCCACCCTGCTCCCTGATTGAAATGAGTTTAGGAATTCTGGGACTCCGCAGTTTTGTCAGCCATGTCCACAGAACCCTACAGAGCGCAGTCCTGCCAGCCAAGAAAAAGAAAATGCCTGGAGAGTCAACGACTTCATTAGCTCATCTTTCTGAACTACTGCAAAGCAGGGAACCTGCCATTATTCCAATTCACAGATGAAGAAACTGAGGTTCAGAGGACTTAAGATCACATGTGGCAGAGCTGCGTTTTAAATGCAGGTCTGGGGGCGCCTGGGTGGCGCAGTCGGTTAAGCGTCCGACTTCAGCCAGGTCACGATCTCGCGGTCCGGGAGTTCGAGCCCCGCGTCAGGCTCTGGGCTGATGGCTCAGAGCCTGGAGCCTGTTTCCGAATCTGTGTCTCCCTCTCTCTCTGCCCCTCCCCCGTTCATGCTCTGTCTCTCTCTGTCCCAAAAATAAATAAACGTTGAAAAAAAAAAAATTTAAATGCAGGTCTGTTGGGCCACAATGACCATGCTTTTAATCCCTGAAGAAGGGAACACAGGAGAGTTTTAGAAAACCATGTTGATGAGTGGGATAAACACAAACACCCAAACTTCTCAGTGTTTATTAAAAGATGCTACAAGTGCTGTACGTGGTGGGCACCATTCATCCATTCATCTGAGGGAAGGGAAATTGTAATAGCCAGGCAACCCCCCACTGGGCACCCCACCGGCAGTTATTTGGCTGACTAATCTACTTACAATTTACTGATCCAACTATTCCTTTTCAAAATCCTTGTCTTCCTTTACCGGTGCTAATTCCTTTATAAGGGTAATCCTTCCCCCATTTAGCTCCTGGGAAATCCATTCTTTCAAAAGCAACTCAAAAATCCCTTCCCCTGTGAAGGCTTCCCTAACTTGTCTCTCCCACACTGACTTTCACCCACAACCTCCTGTGGTCCCTGAGGACGCTGTAAATGCTTGAATATCGCGCAGCTCTGATTGCAGAATCATTTGCTTGTTTATTTATCTGCCTTCCACTTCACACCACAGTCATGTTATATCTATTTCTGTGTTTCAGCACTAAACATGGGGACTGACAAGCTGGAGGGCACTTTAAAAATATTCCTTGAACATGGGGCTGGATGGCTCAGTCAGTGTCAGACTCTTGGTTTCAGCTCAGGTCATGATCTCACGGTTCATTAGTAGGGGCCCGTGGAATCAGGCTCCATGCTGACAGTGCGGAACCTGCTTGGGATTCTCTTTCTCTCGCTCTCCCTCTCGCTGTCTCGCTCTCTGTCCCTCCCCCCCTCACACTGCCTCCGTCTCTCTCAAAATTAAATAAATTTAAAAAAAAATTTCCTTGAACAAATACACTCACACATGTGTCAATAATTATATATAGCTTCCATGACTATGCAAGTAACCTGGGAGCATTGTACGATTAAAAAGGTACAAAACAGAAGTGAAAGTTGATCCTCTTTTGAATAAATATTACAACCATTCTAATGATTCATATAATGGGATACTATATTAACAGCACTTAAAAGGAACAAACTAGAGCTACAAGTATTGAATGGGTAAATATCTCAATGCTGAGCTAGAAAAGAACCTTGTAAAATGATATCTATGAGAGCATTTGTATAAATTTTGAAACATGAACAACAGTGTTCTGTATTACTTAGGTATAGTAATAATAACTGATTAACAGCATGCACAGGGGTGATAATCATTAATTCAAGGTCATGGTTACTTCTGAGACAAAAACCAGGAGAACAGAATCAGTGACAGACTCTCCCGGCACTTTATCTGTATGCTTCAATTTGGCGGGTGGGCGGTGGGGTGGGGTAGGGGCGGGAATCTAAAGGAAATATGGCAAAATAAATAGACCTGACCTGATGGGTGGATGGGATGTGGTAATGTGTCTCCCTACAACACATTGAATGTTGGAAGTATTTTATAATAAAATATTCATATATCATTACCTCTGCCAACTTGTGGAAGAGCTGGACTGCGGGCACACAGAACTGGTGGAAGAGGTAACCCAGTTCAGGTGAAAACTCTGAAAGTCACAAGGGTTTAAGGTGGAGGGCTGAAGTTGGAAGTGCGATGGGTTTCTTGAGGAAAGAGAGGTGGGGACCAAATGGGGCACCTATTTCACCCCTGAGCTTAAAGTTGCCTTAAAGAAAACATCCCAGTCCTGGGGGCTCCGGGCACCTGATGGAACTTCAGGAGATGCCCCCACGTGCCCCTGTGCCCAGTGCCGTCTGTCCATGCAGTGCCTTATGCAGCAGTAAAGGACTTGTTCGCTGGGTGGAAACAGCCCACGTGGACCAGAACTGGGCAAGCAAGTGGCACCTTTGCCTGAAGAAATCAGCTCACCCTCTCCAGCTGAGAGGCAAGCAGGACCCCTGGCTCAGGAGCAAGACTCAGGTTGCAGGGCTCTCAGCCCTTCCAGATTCATCTGCACAGTAACTGAACTGCACTGACCAGTGAGACCTGGCGTTTCTCCTAGCTCTGAAACCACAAAATCTCTAGGTATTCCTCCCACTCTTTCTCCTCCAAATCAAATGTGGGGGGGTGGGGACAAGGGGTCCAAACTCACCTGAGATTTACTTATCTCTAGGTGTGAGGTATCCATTTTCATGGGGCTGGAGTCCCCCACCCTCTACAAAGACAGAAACAGAGATGGAGAGAGGGAAGGAGAGAGGAAGGGAGGGTGGGAGGCAGGGAGAAAGGGGAAGGAAGGCAAGAGGGAGAGAATGGGGGGGGTGGAGGACGATAACAGGATACATTCACTTTTTCCCAGCACCCTGCTCCTCCTCTGGTCCCTAACCTTCACCCTGCCACTTCTCCCTAACTTCCTTCTAGGAAGTCCCCAAGATGCCACTAAAAACATCTACAATCTCCAGCCCAATCCCAAGAAATGGAGACAATCTCTAGACCTTTTAATTTCTTTCAGGCTTAAATCTTTGTTTTATCTTCAAAAAGTACTTTTTAAAACATCTTATAATATTTTCACATTATAATCTGGTAATAATACCAGAACAAAAATGTAATATTCCCACTAAAATCACAAATTGGTGCTTACTTAACCAAACCTCCCTAGGATTCAATACTCAAATATATGACTAAATGAAATTCAATAGAAAGATCTTCAGTTGATTTCACATCACAAATCAAAATACAATTTTTATAGCCACAGGTGACATTAGTTACTCCAAATCACAAATATGTCTATGTCCATAACATTTACTGAGCACATATTCCATGCCAGGATTTGTAGGAATCTCTGCAGACAGTCTATGCTCTCCAGGATTTGCTGTCTATACATTATGAATGACTCATCTCGTATAGCTTACAGCTTTGAAATGTATTTGACAGACCGCATAGTATCGTCTGAACTTACAAATGGAAATTAGCTATTGCTTTGATTGCATTGGGATGGATGGTACCATAATTATGTCTTTCACATTTTTGTTACGATTACTTTCCTGACCTGTACTGAACAGAGCCCACAGTCAGGAGATTAGCAGTGAATCCAGAACGTGCTTCAAATTGATTAAAGAAATGTAATTGCCACTTACAAGAAGGCAAAGGTCTTTGCAGCTACAAATATCAGTAAGTGTGTGGCCACCAATCACTTACCATTATCTAAATTATGAAGGTCATGGATAGGAAAATATGCAAGAATGGCAGAAACACTTGTTCTGTTGCAGATGTGGTAAAGCAGAGATCAAGTTAATAAACATATCTGGGAATGTAAGTATGAACCATTTCCTTCTGCTCAGAATTTTGTGGCTCTGGACTCAACAGCACATTACTGTCAAATATTGTCCAATAACCAGCAACTGAACATTAATAACCAGCACCCTTTATTTAGAAATCCATGTGTGGATATAATTTATGTAAAATGGAAAATTCCTCCAGATATGATGACCAGAGTCATGCATTATATCATGAAAATATTATTAGATGTCCGAAATGACAACACATTACTGTCTTATAACAGGAATATTCACCTCTTCTTTGGAAAGACCACCAAACCCAACAGTTAGAATTTTTCGGGAGAACCTTATACATCCCTTCTCATTTGATTGAAGAAAACCTTCTAAAACGTCCTGGTAGATGAC
The DNA here is from genome assembly GCF_007474595.2 of Lynx canadensis. Lineage (NCBI taxonomy): Eukaryota > Metazoa > Chordata > Mammalia > Carnivora > Felidae > Lynx > Lynx canadensis. Next base: position 112,554,356 of record NC_044305.1, read on the forward strand.
TGTCTAATGTCTGCTTAAAGAGATCATGGTGGAGAACTCAGCATTTCAAAAGTAGCCTCGCTGCTCTTTCTCACACTGCAGTCAATTGTTATGGTGAAATATTTGAAATTTAGAGCCAGAAAAACCTGCATATGAATCTCATGCTAGTGATGTGACCTTAGACACAATTCTTAGTCTCCATATGTCTCAGGTCCCAATCTGTAAATGGGGATAATAGTACCATTTTAAAGAATTGCTATCAAGATTAAGTGGAGAAAGTATATAAAGCACTAAACAATTAATGATACCTAGTAAGTGTGTAATTGATACTCACTGATAATCCTAGTGTGTGTTTGGTCTTGTTCTTATGTTATGTGACTACTCTGGGGCATTATCTCTGTTGACCACAGCTCCTTCTTGAAACTCTCTCTCTTGCCTTGTTTTCCACTACATTGCTGTAGGGGAGGAAAAATTTTTCCTTAACCCTCCTCAGGTTCTCAGCTAGGGCTCTGTGATGAGACAGATTAATAAGAGAAAGAGAAGCATAAAATTTTATTTAATGTAAGTTTCACATGGCATTGTGGAGGGGCTCATAGGGAACTGGAGACCCAAAGAAGTACCAAACCTAAATGCTTTATATATGAAATTGAACAAAGAGAGGCAATTGGGGAAAAGTAAACAAAGTATGCGGACAGACTAAAAGATAAGCACTATTTTGACAAGATCTGTTTGTACAAAATTCTCTTGACCCTGACTACTATCTCTGATTCCTGGTATAGGGATAGCATCTTTCACATGGGAGTTATATCTCCCGCTTTCAGGAATACAAGGAGAGGTCAGAGAGGTCTTCTTGCACATGTTTCAAGAGGCTTTAGCTCAAAAATATTCCTTATGCTAAAATGGCATATTTTGGGGTGGTCCTTTCTGCCAGCCTTCATGGCTCTCTCCTGGTTCCCCACCTATACTCTTGAGTCCTCTATCTCTCTCACTTGTTAGTTTCTCTTTCTCTGCCTCCTATGCAAATGTCAGAAAAATTGAACATGATAGAAATAAAAGATTTACAATATCTACCACTCCATCCCTGCTCCTGTAAGGGATGAGGATACTTATTTGCTGGTTCATCTCTTCTTTCTTCCTATTATATGCAGAAGCAAAGTAAGGGGTAAAGAAAATAAGTCTAAGGAATTCATATAGAACCACATTGATTTATAAGAAAAATAAATAAGAAAAAAAGTGGATGAAAGCCTTAAAGAGATCATTCATTAACTGACAAATTACCGAAGTTTGTGTAATCTTTAATTTCTTTAGTAATCAGAGAAACTGTTTAGTAATCAAGAAAATGCAAATCAAGATATGTATTGTGTATTTATTAATATTATACATAATCTATGTGTATACATACATATGTGGTATGTGTATGTAATTTGAACATAAGCCAAGATAAAGTGAAAATACCGCTTCCATACTCCACTAGTGGGAGTGTAATTCTAGAAGAAAACTGAAGTGAATGTATGAAGAGCCTTAACACTAATAGTCTTATTCTGCCTATAATTTCATTTCTAGAAATCCATCCAGAAAATGTATACATAACAATATTAATTCAGTGTTGCATAAATATATCTTTGCAGCATTACTCATTATTGCAAAAATTGAAAATGACTTAAGCATCCAACAATAAGAGATTATGTATTCCCAAAGTGATACATCCATAGATAATCATATATCTAATTAAGTATTATAAAGGAATCTGAAATAATACATAAAGATTATTCTCAAAATAGGATCAACTTTTTAAAAATGTTACCAAACCATATATCCCAAATGTATAAAAACTACATATGTATATTCATATTTTTAAAGACCTGAAAAAAACACCACAAATGTTAAGCAGTAATAGGAATCAAAGGAGGTTTGGGCTTATTCCTCCTTCTTTCTCTTTATACATTTCTTTATGATCCAGTTTTTACAGATGTGTGTACAATTCTAATAGAAGAATAAATGTGCTCCTTTTGTGCGAAGAGAGCCAAGTCCTTTCCCCAGAGCTCCTTGGTCCCCCACACCAGGCCTGTTAGCTCTGTGTTAACACCAGGTCCTGAAGAGGCTTCCCCATGTTACTCCCTCTGCCTTGTGAGAACTAAAATGGTAAAATATTAATCAGGTGTTCTGCTTTTAGCACAAGAAAATTCTAAGCAGCTCTCCAAAGAGTTGAATTGTGTTATCACTGGTACATGTTGCTGTTTGGCCTGTTTTATAATCTCAGCAATGCACATGCAGGCTGTGCGGTCCGCCGACTCTTCCCACAAGGATGTCCCTCTGCTTCTTTCGCCTTTCATCCTCACCCATCTCTCTCTACTGAGCTCCACTCTTAGATATGAATATTCACCTGAACACCTCCTTCACTCACTCCCTTGCCACACCACTTCACTGTTCTCTTGCCCGTTACTTTCGATTCATTCGCTTATTCAGTTATTGAGCTTTAACACATTTGTTACTAGGGGATTTCATGTGCAAGGCACAAATACACACACACACACAAATTAAAACCCCCACTTCTTGCTTTAGAGCATACAGTCTGCTGGGAAGTCAAACAGACAAGCAAACAATCACAGTATTCTTACAAGATTGCTTTGATGGAAGACTTGGGCACTTCAGGTTGAGCACGAAAGCCTTCCCTTAATGGGGAGTCAGGAAAAGCTCTGCAACTGAAGGCACATCTCAACTGAGTTTAAAAAAAAAAAAAAAAAAAAAGAGTGCCAAAGGGAGATGATCTGTCTCCAAACAAAAGAAACAGTGTGTCTGAAAGCAAGTAGGTAGAGAAGTACAAGTGCAGGTGAGGGGAGGTAGGGGGTAAGAACCACTGGGAGGAAAGATTCGATGGCATCATCTTCTAGACCCTAATCCCACCGCATCTCACCAGTGGTCTGGGGTAACCAGAATGTGTCACTTGAAAGCTGGGCCATCCCAACACAAAAGAAATGAGGCCCCGCTGTAGAGAGCAGGTGGCCTCAAGTTCACTGCTCATACACAGCCTTGGATGTCCTGCTCCCGCTTACCCATCCACCTGCTTCATAGTAATAACGTCCATATAATTATTTTCCATACTCCACTTCATCCTTCTCAATGTGCCATCTAAGCAAATGACCACTACCCCCAGTTTTCTTCTGTTCCAGTCCTGGAATATGCTCCTCGAAGTCTATTGACTCCATAATTTAATAATTTATAAGGCACCAGTTTTTAAATCCTGGCTCCTTATTCCTAGCTGCAAAAGTTACCTATTATTTCTAAACTTTAATTTCTTCATGTGTACAATAGAGATGATAGCAATAGTACCTACTTCGGACAGGGGTGGGGGGGGGTTGCAAGATATTTTTATTTTATTTATTTATTTATTTTTAAGTGGTTTTTCAAGTTTATTTATTTTTTGAATTGTTTTTTAATTTATATCCAAATTAGTTAGCATATAGTGCAACAATGATTTCAGGAGTAGATTCCTTAGTGCCCCTAACCCATTTAGCTCATCCCACCTCCCACAAACCCTCCAGTAACCCTCTGTTTGTTCTCCATATTTATGAGTCTCTTATGCTTTGTCCCCCTCCCTGTTTTTATATATTTTTTGTTTCCCTTCCCTTATGTTCATCTGTTTTGTCTCTTAAAGTCCTCATATGAGTAAAGTCATATGATATTTGTCTTTCTCTTACTAGTTTCACTTAGCATAATACCCTCCAGTTCCATCCACGTAGTTGCAAATGGCAAGATTTCATTCTTTTTGATTGCCGAGTAATACTCCATTGTATATATAAACCACATCTTCTTTATCCGTTCATCCATCGATGGACATTTGGGCTCTTTCCATACTTTGGCTACTGTTGATAGTGCTGCTATAAACATTGGGGTGCGTGTGTCCCTTCAAAACAGCATACCTGTATCCCTTGGATAAATACCTAGTAGTGCAATTGCTGGGTCATAGGGTAGTTCTATTTTTAAGTTTTTGAGGAACCTCCATACTGTTTTCCAGAGTGGCTGCACCAGCTTACATTCCCATATTGCAAGACATTTTTAAAAAAAATAGTAGCAATGGGTAGAACTTAGTAAGTTCTGAATAAAAGTTAGCTATAACTGTTAATATTATAGTTATTATTATCACTACTCAACACCTTCTTCAGAAAAACTAACCTTCACAAATTATAACATTGGAAATATTGTAAAATCACGCTAGTCTGTTTCTGTTGTTAAAATTTTCTTTCACTTAGCTTCTCACGCACAACCCACCTAAGCCCAGTATCTTAAGTTTGCTCCACACCCCTGAGAACTATTGAGTTAATCCTTGATGCTACTGTCTTCCTCACACCATGTATGCTGTCCTCCATGTGTATGAGCTCATCTTAGGATTTCTCCTCTGTCTCAAGATTTAATCTAAAATTTTCTAGACTAGCAGTTCTGGCAAATATGTGTATTGTCTATTTTCCAAATTTTGGACTTATACCTGTACCTTCCCAGAAAATACATAAAATTTGGGGTTATAGATCATAGTTAAGCAATCAAACCAAATTAAACTAGACACTCTAAATGCTGGGGATGGTCTTGCTCTATATCAAATATCTGTTCATACCAAGAAAATAAAATAGAATAAGTGGAATGGATGCAATGTGGCCACTTGAATACTGCTGCTACCTACATGTTTTCAATCAACAATGAGGACAATTCAATAATGTCTTAGGAAATCCAAAATTAGGTTAAATTTCTCTTGAATCTATCTACAGGGGTGCCTTTTCAAGCGATTTAAATGTTCTCGTAGTCAGAACTCTTCTCTAAATTGGATAAGTTACCTACAATTGTTTATTTTCCAGATTCGTAGATAGTGATGGGAACCAAGACGATGACAAAACATGAAAATCTTTACAATACTATGTCTATTTCAGCCGTCAGAACATACCACCACTGTGTTTAGCAGCCAGATATCAAAAAGCAACATCTGATAGTTTTCTGTACTGAACAGGCAGATTACAGATTTGGTTATTGAACCAAAAATATTTGAACATAAATAGGTATTTTAAATTTGTACTTTTTACTCCTCCAATGCTCAGTCACTGGCAAAAATAAAAAAATAAATTAAATAGCTTTGGAGTCATTTAGTCTTCATGAATTATGTAACCAAACTCAGTATAAGCTGTCTAGTTGAATGACTTAGGTGAGATAAATTAGGCAACCTACAAATAGATCCCTCTCCACTTAGCCAATTGACTCTATCTAATATATGAGAAGAAGGTAGTAATAATATTTTCATTTATAACTGAGAAAAGAATATTTAGCAGTCAATATTTTCATAACCTTTAAAACTTGGTTTCTAGAATGCAAGACCACTGGTCTTGTAGGACCTGGGTACCTCTCTAGCATATCACATGGGAGGATTCCTTAGAAAAGGCTACTGTGCAAATACATTTAAATGAATTAGTAAGGCTTTTACTATCATTAAAGACATACAAAAACTCAGAACATGAAGAATTAAAAATTGCCCTAGCCTGTTCAAAGAGCAGAGGGATGGGGCACCTGGGTGGCTCAGTAGGTTAAGCATCTGACTTTGGCTCAGGTCATGATCTCGTGGTCCATGAGTTCAAGCCCCACATCAGGCTCTGTGCTGACAGCTTGGAGCCTGGAGCCTGCTTTGGATTCTGTGTCTCCCTCTCACTCTGCCTCTCTCTCACTTGCACTCTGTCTCTCTCTCTCAAAAATAAATGATAAAACATTTAAAAATTTTTCAAAGAGCAGTGGGAGATGGGGTGTAAGGAATAACTTTTAGGAAGTAGCTTAGATGAAAATGATCTATAGCCTAATGTGTCTCTCAATTAATATTCAAATGCTACCTTCAGACATCCATAAGCCTTGCCTGTATGACAGGGACCCAGCCCTGCTCTGTTCCTATGATTATATCTACCTAGAGGCCAGTTACTAAGATGCCTATTTTCTGACCACAGACACTGAGGCTCTCTATCCTGCTCAGGAAACTTTCTGTCTTGCTTTGGGCTGTTCTCCTGGGCACGATGAGACTCTCTTCTGAGATTTTAAGGTCCTTATAATTCTGTTACAGTTCTGACTACTCTCACAGTACCCCCCCCCCTTCAGAGCAATAGCAGCCAGAATTTCAGGCAAACATGTTTCTAAAAAAAAAAAAAAAAATACCCAGACTTTAGGAAGCAGTCCTTGAAAATTCAATGTATTTCAACGACAGCAAATCCTACAATCTGTTTATCTCTTGGTAGGAAAAGAATGGTACGGCTTGATAAATAGCCAGCACTTATATTTACATCAATTGTACCTTTCCAAATAATACTGCACTGTTGATGCCTAGGATAGGATTTATGCTAGAAATTCAATTTAGTGGCTGAAGTGAGGCAAGTATTTACAGTGTTTCACTGAAAGCCTCTTTCTCCAACCCTCCCCCATTGTCAGGTTTGTGGAAAGTACTAAAGATCGATGAGCCCAGGTATAAACCTGACTCATTCATTGATGGCCAACTGAAGACTATTCTGTGCACATTTAACTGGGATTGAGCTATTGAACGATACTTATTTATTTGTTCATTTATTCATTGCTTGCCTAATTAAAATTTACTAAATGCCTGCTCACTATATGAGTCACTTCCAACAAATATTTAGAATAAAATGTAAAAAAAATTCTTGAAATTTGTTTGGACCATAAGACCTAATTTAATTCCTTGCCAAAACATTTTACTTACTATTTCATCAACACAGCCAAAAAGTTGAAACATCATCTGTGATCAAATAAATCACCTATGAAAGTGGATTTTTGACTACAATTGCATGAAATAACCTCATTAAGCCTCTACTGGATTTTTATGCATTATTCTATGAGAAGAACAGGCACACTGAAGTCTACTGCACTAACATATTCCAATATGTTCGTGTTAGTGTTACTTTGTAAAAGATAAAATGGGTCTCAATATGAAGATAAAGAGAGCGTGAGGGACTCCATTGCCAGTAGTATGATAGTTAACACCACTGTCTCTAAAAACAACTAAAAAGACAGGATAAATTATTAAAGGTTCTTGGAAAATGTTTGAAATGGATAACAGAAATGGTAAGAAATATTCAGAGGCCAAACATTAAGTGGAAATAAGAATTCAGAGAGATGACTAAATTGCTAAAGCCAGATTTTTCCCAGGAGCATGTCAAAACTGGTGGATTTGAGTTTCATTTGCATGGCTTCCTGGGGCACTGGGTACAGAAGATAAAGTCAGGGCCATCCCAAGTCAGGGAATCTCATAGAAGACTCCATCCATGAAGCTGGCTATCCAGCAGCTATAATCACAGAGAAAGAATAAACTTGGCATAGACCCACATCTTCTTCATCCCAAAGATAGCAAGAAATCATTGCCTGTTGAATTTCAATGCTGCATGTCAGGAGGAAAATTCTTCTTTAAAAGTTCTTAACTATAAGTCAGCCTTCATGAGTTCCACAGCCCAAATTCATACTACCTGAATGGTCTGAAAAACTTCAGCAGAAAATTTAATGTAAAGTGCCTGGAAGTTGGCAGTTGTAAGTTAGGGTACTGGCTGTTCCAAAAAGTGCCTAGAAAAATGCAAAGAACAGACTGATATAAAGTACAAAGAAAATTGAGTTCATAGTCAAAGAAACAGCACATAGAAACAGCACATGCAAAGAAACAGCACATAGAAAAATCAGACCCAAACAAATCAGATGTTGGAATTATCAAACACATAAAAAGCATAGCTAACTTTATCATATAGAGAGAAATATAAGAGATAAAAATAAAAGTAAAAAGCAAAAATTATTTTTAAATGACCAAGAAGATTTGAAAAAACAAAACAGAACTTGTATCTATTTCTAAAAATGTTAATGATAAATAAATGTAGGAGGAATGACGGATGCCTGGGTGGCTCGGTCAGTTGAGTCTGGTCAAGTCTGGTCACGATCTCAAGGTTCAAGATCAAGCCTTGTGTCAAGCTCCATGCTATCAGCTCAGAGCCTACTTTGGATTCTCTCTCTCTCCTCTCTTTCTCTGCCCCTCCCCACTTGCATGCACACACACACACTCTCTGTAAGATAATAAATAAATTTTTTTTTAATATAGGAGGAGGAATTTAAGAAACAAATGAAAATAGGGGAAGGGGAGGAAAAAAAAAATAAGATAAAAAACAGAGAGGGAGGCAAACCCTAAGAGACTCTTAAATGTAGAGAACAAACTGACGGTTCCTGGAGGGGAGGTGGGTGGGGGAATGGGCTAAATGGGTGATGGGCATTAAGGAGGACACCTGCTGGATGAACACTGGGTGTTATATGTAAGTGATGAATCATTAAATTCTACTCCTGAAACCAATACTACACTATTTGTTAATTAACTTAAATTTAAGTTTAAAAAAGCAGGAGGAATGGTATGATTAAAACACCATCGATTAGAAAACATAGTAAAAATAATTGATTCAGTGGAATCACCAATGAATAGTAGAACCACTGCATAAAAGTTTGATAAAGCACAGAACATTCACATAATTTAAAAGTTTCTCTCCGCTGATTGCTTATTCATTGCAGAGGGAAAAATGAAAACTTTACAGTGGAAAAACCTGGCTGACACCCCAGGTGACCGAAATTAATACTGTCAATAATGAGAAAAATTGACATTCTGATATCAGGCACTGAAAAAGGAGGAGTGTAACTTATATGGCATTCCTATTCAAAATGTGACTGGACTCAAATTGAGGGACATTCCACAAAACAAGTGACCTGGGTACTCTTCAAAAATGTCTTTATCGTTAAAGACACAGGACAACTGATGAAATGTTATAGATTAAAGGAAACTAAAGGGACATAACAACTAACTGTGATATGTGAACCAGATTGGATATGAAATCAAGGAGAGTTTTGCTATAAAAGGCATTATTGAGATAATTGTTAAAATCTGAATGTATCTGTAGAGTAAATAATAGTAGTAGATCAATATAAAATTTCATGACCGTGATAATTATATACACTGAAGTCTTTAGGTATAAAAGGCCATTATATCTGTAACCTACTCTCAAATGACCCCAAGTAGATATACGCTGCAAAAGAAAATAAAGTGAGGAATGCCAAAGCAGCTAATTATTCTTTGAATCTATAGCAGTTAATACACCATGCTAGTGGTCAGACTAGAAAAATAAACCAAAGGTACAGCATACATAGCCCCCCAAAAGACCCTCAAATATATGTAATACAGATGTGTGACAAATATGACATTAGCAGGAAGTGTGGAAAGGATGCCTTTTCATTAATTGGCTCTGAAATCACTGGCGTCCACATGGGGGAAGGATAAGTGGACCCCTACCTTATGAAAAGTCAATTCCAGGTAATTAAATACTTATGAATAGGGGGAAAACCCCCAAACTACAAGCTTTTATAAAAGTAACAGAAGAACGCCTATTTGACCTTTGGGGTGGGGAAGGATTTCTTACACAAGGCCAAAAGTTCAAACTCTAAATGAAAAGAGGGGTACATTTAAGTTTATTACAGTTATGATCTTCTGTTTGTCAAAAGACTCTGTTAGAAGTGAACAGGCCAAGTCATGAAAAAATGAAGGTTAATTCAATAATTTAAAGAAATACTATAGACAAAAACTTCAATAGAAGATGGTTTGAAGACTTGGATAGACATTTCTCCAAAGAGCCTAATACATTACCAAGACACTCAACTTGATTCGTGATTAAAGAATACAAAATAAAACATAATAAAATACTTACAGACGGATAAAAATTTATGTCTATATAACCAAGAGCTGCAAGGGTGTGGAGCAATGAGAACTCTAACACACTGCTATTGGTTGTTAATGTCACTCCAGAAAATAAGTTGGCATTTATCTGCTGAGGTACGTATCGATGACCCTCCAACTCCACTAAGTCTAAGAAACATGGACAAGAATAGTATATCACTGTTCAAAACAACAAAAACTAGAAACATGAATACCCATCAACAGTAGAATGGATAAGTAAGTTATGGTATATTCATATAATAAATACAATACTGCACATACTGCCCTCAAGATTACTAGTAATTTTCCATTTGTCAGATTAGGTGGTAGATACACTGTTTTCATTATATTTGTTATACTATGCACATATTGTTAAATACTCTTCTATCTACTTAATAATAAAAGAGAAAGAGAAAGAAGTACTTGTATGTCTTACAAACAATCTAAGTTAGAAGCAGGTTATGCTTCCTATATTGAGATTTGTGACCAGAACACCTATGCTCTTTCACAGTGTTACATTTATGCATTTTTCTTCTTAATCTTTACATAGCAGATCCTTAAAACCAACAAAAAAAGCTTAAATTTAAGCTGTTACACATACTAATATAAGTTTAGAATTTTATTTGAACTATGAGAACAGGAAGATAAGATGCGTGACCTTGAATAAGCCACTTAACATTTGGCACTTATCTAGGAAGTCTGATTGGATCTGGGGATAAATGAGCCTAGGTAAATGTAAAATACCATGTTCTTTGGGGCCATTAGTTATAAAGATACATTTTATATCTTCAAGTGTGTAGTATATTTCATGTGAGCCTCTTGGCATTCCAATAAGAATTTCAACTCAAGGCTGAATTTTGTAAGAGTGTTCTCTCCTAGAATACTTTCATTCTTGCTTATTTTGTATCATGTCTGTGTGATTGTCACTTAGGATCATTTCTCCTCTTTAAGATTATGATCACTCTCAATCATCCTCTTTATAGACAATTTCTACAGCCAAGATTGCCAAACTCATATTCTTTTATCCTTTCAAAAAGTTCTGAAGTTCCAGATTTTCCAGTATCACACCCAAGTAATGGGGAAACAGCTGGTGTTCACCCATTGGCTCTCCTAAAGTGAATATATCAAAGTCTTCATTCATAGTCTCTGGTACAGTATTCAAAACATTTTTCTGAATGTTTTTAAGGCAGTAAAAATCTAACTTATATTTTCATTTCAGACTTGACATTTCTAGTATCTTCAATACATAACAATTTCAGCAAAGGCTTGACAGAGACCCTCATGATAACACTGAAGATAAGACTGAAGTGGATCCAAAGATAATTGTTGCTTGTTAATTAATATGGTACCTTACATATCTTTTTCCACTTGAAGGTTATGACCATTCTGAGGACAGTGACCATGTTTATACATCAGTGTATCTTTAAATCACAGACAGTAAATTTTGTAGAATGAATAAATGAATATTCAACTGTAAAATCTTTATGTTAGATACATTCTGTTTTTGCTGCCCAGCACCCATTTCTCCTGTAATGGCATTCTAGTCATCATAGGAAACCACCCCTTACTATTTTGAGCATGTGGTTTGGGCTTAAGCTATCTCAAAACCGCCAGCTCCTGATATAGGCTTGTGAAATGGCCTTGTCACTTAGCAGTGTTCCATCCCTCTGGCTATAGTAACTTCTTCAGAAATGGCACAAGACACAGGCCCAGCCAATGAAGCTCAAATCCAGAATGGATGGAACTGTTGGGGAGGGGAAGCACTCTTTACATGGATAATGCTAACTCTAAGGATACCATTACTCTAGAGCTACCAGAGGCCACCAAATGGAGAGGGCCTGCCTGAGAATGCTGCCAGCACAGAATAAAGAAGAGCCAAAATAGGAGAGTCACAGCCAAAGTCTTGCTGCCATTTGGTGAACCTTAGATCTAGGAATGAGTGATGCTGATCTACACTTGAACCCTTCAGTGATATGAACTAATATATTCATTTTTAAAGCTAGTTTGAATTGTTTCTGACCTTTGCAATGAAAGTGAACTGATACTGTCAAACTTTTAGCTAGTGGCTTAGATAAAGAAATAAAAAACTTTTTAAAGGTTTAAAATTTTTAACTTATACCGATTTACATAACTGCTAATTAAGAGTTCCATAAACCCCTGACATGTGGGACTATAGTTAAACAGCCTGGGCTCCCTGAGCCTATAACCAGAAGTCAAAGACTAAACAAAAGGCCTACTGTTAGGGGAGAAGGACAGGGATGGGGCAAATAGGGAGAAGAGCTTAGAAGTAGTGTCTGCAGGAAAACAAAGTTGGGGCAAGGGTGGGAGGTGGGTATGGAACAAGTCTGGTGGGAATAGATGAGAACATTAGTCTAAGCCAAAGACTATGGAAAGTAAGAAGAGTACTCAATTCTTTTTAAAGAAGAACTCGGCAGGTAGCTAGTGTAATATGGCCCTTGGCTCCTTTTCCAGATTCATCTCCCACCACTGCTCCTCCCTAGCTCCCTAATTCAAGCCATTTTCAACCATTAGCAATTGCCTAGATAGGCTATGTGGATTGTATCCTCAGGGCCTTTGCATATATCCATCTCTATATGCCCTTCTCTTTCTTCACCCAGTCTTCAAGACTGGACCTCAGTATCACTCTGAGAAGCCTTGAGAGGCCCCCTCTGTACCTTGTGATCCACCTCCATGGGAAGGCCTGGACCTCTCCATGGCACTCCCTTGTCTTCCTATCTGTCACTTGTCTATAATACAAGCTGTCTTAGTAAAAGGACTTTACCTAATTCACTTTAATATCTCCAGTGTCCAGGGATGCCTGGGTGTCTCAGTCAGTTAAGCAACCATCCCTTGGTTTTGGCTCAGCTCATGATCCCACAGTTCGTGGGTGTGAGCCCCATGTCAGCCTCTGTGCCGACCGTGCAGAGCCTGCTTGGGATTCTCTCTACCTTCCTCTCTATCTGCCCTTCTTCCCCTCTCTCAAAAATAAATGAATAAATAAACATTAAAAAATCTCCAATGCCCAGCACAACGTCTGATCCATAATATACACTTCCAAAACATGAACTGATAAAATTAATTGAATTGAATGAAGAAAGATTAAATATGACCAGCAGCAAAATAGTCCTATAGATTTCCTATAGTACTTTCATCAACCCAGCTAAAAGACTAAAACAAAACATCATCACACTAAAAGATCCAAGAAATATACTGAGCATTTACTATGGCCATAGCAATGGGAAAGAAATTTCTCTACCTTCTCATCCAACCCACTATCCACCTCCAAATGTAAAGCAGATCCTCCTCCAATTCCACCACTTCAGTCCACCCCACAGAGTCTTCTCTCTGCCAGAACAAGGCATTCTCTGAGAGCCATATTCATCTTACAAATGCAGCAGGTGCTCAGCAATCAGAATGCTTTCTCTTTCTGTCGGCCCCATCACTTGTCTCCACTGTATTATAAACAACCATAGAATAATGACCAAATATCTGTGTAAAAATGTCTTTTCATTGTAAAGCATTGTAGCTGAGTTTTTACTGAGTAATTTTGGTTATTTGACTTCACATGAGAAAATGACAATTCCTTCAAGTTCTTTAAGTTTTTCCTAAATTAAAAAGCAAATTTTATTTTAGACTGAATAGTGCTTAGTATGGATTTAAATCTTAGAGGGGAACCAAGGAGCTTATTTCAAACATTTAAAGTGCTAACATGTAGTAGAGGAATTAAAGTTGGCATGGTTTCAGAGAATAAAACTGCAATAAATGGGTAGAAATCAGCAGAAGACAGATTTTAGCGTAAAGTAAGGCAGAACAGTCTGTCCTGCAATTAAAGCGATCCAACAATTGAGGGACTGAGTTACAAAACAGAATTTAGTGAGAGTCATAAAAAAATACTCCCATTAATTTTATGTCTTGCAAGTATTATTTCATTAATGTTCATGGCATTTTGAAAGATGTAACAAAGTCTTAGGTCTCTGTTTTGTAGATCAAGAAATCAGCAGGCTTAAATGATTCGCCCAAGGTCACATATTGACCAATACAAGTTTGATGTTCCTTTTCTTATACAACATGTATTCATTGGTCTTCAGAAATAATAAGCTTCCTGCAATTACAGGTGGTGTTACTTATTGCTATTTAATTCTTGATCCTCTAAACAAAACTTGGATTTTTAAATTTAAAAGTTCACCTTCTTGAAACATTTTAGTAGATAAGGCTTTTATAGTTCTGCAAATTCTTAGGCATGGCACTTTAATTAGTTTTCACCAGTTTTGAATAAAAAAGCTAGATGCTAATGATTAGCCTACAAATTGCTAGATCATCTGTAATAAATGTTAAAACCATTAAATGTCAACATGTCATTACAAATCCAGTGGCAGTTGGGGAAATAAATGTCAAATTTTTCATTATTTTTCTCAGAGTTTCAATAGTAACTGCCAGTAGTGGCCACAGGTAAAAGTCCAATCTTTTTGTTAAGAAACAAGTGCTTGCATTGAAGCACAAACCAAAATGAGATATAAATTTCTCTCAACTTCCTAAAGTTTACAGGGAACTCTTTCTTCCATAGCTAAGTCACAATTTCAAATTAAATTAGCATTTCAAGATGAGGGGATGGGTGGGGACTAAGACCCACAAAGGGAAAAAATGGGAGAAAATAAATAGACAATCTAAAGAATAAAATTAGGGGTGCCTGGCTCAGTTGGTGGATCATGAAACTCTTGATATCAGGGTTGTAATTTTGAGGCCCACTTTGGGTGTAGAGATTACTTTAAAAAAATAATTTTTTTAATTTAAAAATTAAAAAAGAAAGAATAAAATTAGAAACAACCCATAAACAATAAATAACACTTCATTCATTAGTAACAAAAGAAATAAAAAATGAAATTATAATGAAATGTGATTACTTTTACTTATCAAACTAAAAAATTTTTAAGTGTTTTAATGTTTATTTATTTTTGAGAGAGAGAGAGAAAACAGAGTTTGAGCGAGAGAGGAGCAGAGAGTGAGGGAGACACAGAATCCAAAGCAGGCTCCAGGCTCCAAGCTGTTGGCACAGTGCCCAAGGTGAGGCTTGAAATCACAAGCCATGAGATCATGACCTGAGCCAAAATTGGATACTTAACCAACTGAGGCACCAAGGAGCACCTCAAACTGAAAAAAAACTTTAAATATAAAAACATTCAGTGCTGGTAATGATGCAATGATAGTAGTACTCTGTGATAGGCAGCCTCAAAGATGGCTGCCATGATTCCCACCTTCTTGTTGTACTCTTGCCCTTCCCTCAAGTGTGGGCTTTGATAACTTGCTTTTTACAAATAGAGTGCAGCAAGGGGCACTTGAGTGGCTCAGTTGGTTAAGCAAACTTCAGCTCAGGTCATGATCTCACAGTTTTGTGGGTTCGGGCCTTTCATCGGGCTCTGTGCTGACAGCTCAGAGCCTGGAGTCTGCTCCAGATTCTGTGTCTCCCTCTCTCTCTGCCTCTCCCCTGCTTGCACTGTCTCTCTAAAAAATAAGTAAACATTAAAAAAATTTTTAAAAAATAGAGTACAGCAAAGTTAACATTTCCAACGTTAATTTACAGAAAAACTGTGCCTTCCATCCATATTGCTTGCTTTCTCTCACTCTCTCCCCTGCTCACTCTGAGAGAAGTCAGCTGCCATGTTGTGAGTTGCTCTAAGGAGAGGCCAAGGTGGCAAGGAACTGATACCTCTGGCCACGAGCCAGCAAGAATCTGAAGTCAGCCTGCAGCCACCTGAGTGAACTTGAAAGCAAACACACCCTCGTTTGAGCCTTGAGATATAAGCAGCAGGGATCAATGCCTTCACTACAACCCTACAAAAGACCCTAGCCCAGTGAAACCGTGATAAGCCATGGTGGGATATCTGACCCTCCCAAACTGGGTGATAATGAAAGCTTGTTTTTAGCTGCTAAATATTGAGGTAATTTTTTTTTTTTACAACAATAGATAACTAATACATCCTCTCATATGCTTTAAGATTCTGGAAAATTTATATGACATTATGCATCAAGAGCCTTGTAGAAATTTTATTCATTTTTACCCAATAATTCCACATCTAGTATTCTTTATAAAGAAATTAATTGGAGGGGCACCTAGGTGGCTCAGTTGATGAAACATCAGACTCTTGTTAGATTCTGTTAGGCTGCTCCGTGCCGAGGGTGAGGAGCCTGCTTGGGATTCTCTCTCTCCCTCTCCCTCTGCCCCTCCCCAGATCCCAGTCTTTCTCTCTTTCTCTCTCTCTAAAAAAAAAAAAAAAAAAAAAGGAGCAAAAGAGAATATATACTCTATTGCACATTTCAGCACAGAATTTATCAGTGATTACAAATATATGTATATAAATACTATATATACATACACACATATATCTATAAAACAGTGTTCTCTAGATTGCAAATGGTTTTTATTTTCTTATTTTTTTTAATTTTCTTAATAAACTTTTTTTCTACATTTTCTAAAATAACCACATAAAACATTCAAAGTAAAAGAAAAAAGACTTTCAAGATATGCATGTACATATTAAAAACTATAATGGTAAACACTATATTCAATAGGGATTGAAGCAGGTAAGGAGAAAGTCTCTGATTTTTCTTAAAGTTTTCAGAGCTGAGCATTTTCTTCATGTAGTCATGAAAAATGAACATTATATTGACTTTCACATATGTCACATAAAATTGATAAGGACAGAGTAATGGAAGAAAAGGTATAATCAATCTTTAGGTGCAACAGTTTGCTTTTCTGCTAAGTATCTCTTCCAAAAGCAATTACCAAGGAAGAAGTGAAACCTGAACCAAAAGGAAAACAAGTCAACATCCGCCTTCAAACACCTTCGTAAGTTAAAGTTAGACTGGCCAACTAATTGTCTCTAACTTGGAAAAAAGAATGCATTGTGGAAGCAATGTGTTTGGTAGTTTGGGGAAGGTCCACACTGAAAGCAAAAAATCCTTACTCACTAATTTCAGTCTGCCAGTAATGTGAACGACCTATTGACCAAACTATACAATGAAAAGACAGACTATTCTGCAGATTTATAAAGCTATTGAAATACATAAAGAGTTATAGAACCACCTCCCAATTTGGCATCACCCACTGGTAAGTACTACGGTCTGAATGTTTGTTTTCCCCAAAATTCAGATATTGAAATTCGTTTTTCTTGTAAGGTTTTTTATTTATTTTTGAGAGAGAGAGAGAGAGACAGAGTATGAGTTGGGGAGGGAAAGAGAGAGAGAGGAAGACACAGAATCCAAAGCAGGCTCCAGGCTCTGAGCTGTCAGCACAGAGCCTGACATGGGGCTGGAACCCATGAATCGTGAGACCATGACCTAAACTGCAAGATCATGACCTGAGTTGAAGTCAGATGCTTAACTGACTGAGCCACTCAGGGGACCCCTTCATATGTTGAAATTCTAACCTCCAAAGGTGATATCATTAGGAGGTGGGGCCTTTGGGACATGATTAGGTCATGAGGGTGGAACCCTCCCCGGAACAGGATTAGCATTTATAAAAAAGGTTTAAAGGAATTCATTAGCCATGGATGTATTCATGAAAGGACTTTCAAAGGCCAAGGAGGGAGTCGTGGCTGCTGCTGAAAAAACCAAACAGGGTGTGGCAGAAGCTGCAGGAAAGACAAAAGAGGGTGTTCTCTATGTAGGCTCCAAAACCAAGGAAGGAGCGGTTCATGATGTGACAACAGTGGCTGAGAAGACCAAAGAGCAAGTGACAAATGTTGGTGAGGTGGTGATGACCGGTGATGACAGCAGTCACACAAAAGACAGTGGAGGGAGCAGGGAGCATCACAGCTGCCACTGGCTTTGGCAAAAAGGATCAGTTGGGCAAGAATGAAGAAGGAGGCCCACAGGAAGGAATTCTGGAAGATATGCCTGTTGATCCTGACAATGAGGCATATGAAATGCCTTCTGAGGAAGGTATCAAAACTATGAACCCGAAGCATAAGAAATACTTTTACTCGCAGTTTCTTGAGACCTACTGAGAGATGTTCCATCCTGTACAAGTACTCAGTTCCAACATGCCCAGTCATGAATGACATTTTCTCAAAGTTTTTACAGCGTATTTTAAACTCTTCCATCAGCAACAATTGAAATTATCTGTACTTGCCCTTACTCAGCATTTCAGTGCTTCCCTCTCACTGAACTGAATATATGGTAGCAGGGTCTCTATGTGGATATTGTGGCTTCAAATCTAAAAGTTAAATTAAAACACCTAAGTGACTACCACTTATTTCTAAATCTTCACTATTTTTTTTTTGTTGCTGTTCTTGAGAAGTTGTGATTTATTATCATATATTATAAGATTTCTAGGTGTCATTTAATGATTCTGTCTAAAAATAATGATGTATTGTGAAATTTGTTAATATATACAATACTTAAAAATATGTGAGCATGAAACTATGCACCTATAAATATTAACTATAAAATTATAAATAAATAAATACATACATACATACATACATACATACATACATAAATAAGGTCTCACAGAGCTCACTAGCCCCTTTCACTATATGAGGACCAAAGTTTGTAGAGGTGGAAGAGAGCCCTCACGTGCTGGCACCTTGATCTTGGATTTCCAGCCTCCAGAACTCTGAGCAATAAATTTCTGCTCTTTATAAGCCTCCCAGTTCATGGTAGTTTGTTATGGCAGCCCAAACAGACTAAGACTAAGACAGGAAGTTAGTCTTTCTCTTCAGGATCCCATCTGCCATTTTGAGGCTTACTTATGAAAGTGGGTTCAGTAAGGGAGATATGGCATGGAGGAAATTTTTTTCTAAAGGGCTGGATTTCTTGATTTTACTGATGCATGCGGAGAAGGGAGAGAGCATCGGGAGAAACGAGTAAAAGATGCATGAGGTTTGGCATGGTGAGGGAGGGGTGCTAGAAAAACAAAAGGAAATCAGAGGGCATCAGGGAGAGGGGTTGCCCCAAATCTTGTCTGTGACTCTGAGAAATAATTGCTCCCCAGGAGGACCCCAACCCACATGCACATTCCTGGACACTGGCAAGTGTGGAGAGCACTCAGTTTTTGTTAAGAAGGTAGAATGTCAGAGCCCAACTTTCTCTAGGGAAGAGAGGATTCCAGTGTCATACCCCAGATCTATTGAATCAGAATTTCCAAGGTGAGATCTAGCAACCTATATATTTTTTAAACTCCCTCACTGATTCTGAATTATCAAGACCATTGCCCACTGTGTAAGAATAACTTTTGCATCCTATCTTACCCTGAATGACACCTATATTACACATCTCATTCTTTTCTGGTCCTAACACTGTAATTTTTCAGACAGCCTAAAGCATGGAGAATCGTCAGAAATCTTCACCAGCTGACATTGTGTAAACAGTTGCTAAGTAATTAAATCATTATTATCAAAATATAAATTCCAGTAATATATCGCCTGATTAAACCTACAAAAGACAGAATATGTGATAAATCAATATTTGCAAGCCCTCTTTCTGTCAACTGCAATTTTTGAGCACTATGGGAAAATCGGTATATAATTTGATTTTGAGTCACCAAGGAAATAGAATAACAGAATCTCATAAATGGAAAGGACCTTAAAAGTCATTCAGTCCAACATTCCCTCTAATGCCTAAATCCCTACTAAAGTACCTCTGACAGGTGATTTTACAGCCTGGGCATATTCAGAAAACAAGAATTTATTAGTTAATGCAGAAAGAAAAAATATAAACGTGTGAATGAAAAGCAAAATTATAAACACTTACATGAAAGCAATCTCAGCCTCCCAGAAAATTACAAGGATGGATATTTGCTCATGTTTTCCTGATATTATTTTGACACATGAATTTGAGTGGCCTAAACAAAAGAAATGCCTCAAAGCACTAAACAGGATGGTGTTTCCTTGAAAATACTACACTTGGGGGCACCAAGGTGGCTCAGTCAGTTGAGTGTCCAACTGTCGATTTCAAGTCAGGTCATGATCCTGGGGTCATGTGATCGAGCCCACGTTGGGCTCCACACTAAGAGTGAAGCCTGCTTAAGATTCTCTCTCTTAACTGAGGGTTGATGGGGGGTGGGAGGGAGGGGAGGGTGGGTGATGGGTATTGAGTAGGGCACCTTTTGGGATGAGCACTGGGTGTTGAATGGAAACCAATTTGTCAATAAATTTCATATAAAAAAAAAAAAAAAAGATTCTCTCTCTCCCTCTGCCCCTCCTCTCTGTCACTTAAAAAAAAGAAAAGCAAGCAAGCAAGCAAGAAAACACTGCCTTTGTACTGAAGTAGAAATAGCATAATCACTATAAAACCCACAGACTAAAAACAGTTCTAAAGTTGCCAGCACTGAGCTAAGAGGCCACATTCTTACTGCACTATATATCCCTTTGAAAAAGAGAGAGATGGGCTGGAGGAGGACTTACATTGGCCATGACAACAATTTAGTGGATTAAACTAAACCCGACTCATTTGCAGCTGGAAAGGTGGTCATGGACCTCCTGGATAACCCCATAGGTTAGGCCAGCATAAAGCAGGTGAATACGTACTTCCTCGCTGTCATCCCAGCACTTGGGGAGAAATACTCTCAGGATCTACTAAATTGTGTGTCCTAAACTCCAAATATCAAAAGAGGTTGAGAAAGAGGTCAAGTTCATTGAGGGTAGACGTTGTCAGCTTACAACTCTGCCACTTACACAGTTTCTACACAATCTAGGGAAAGGGCACAAAGAAAAAGATTAAGCCCTTTAGAAAAAGAATTAGGTTTCCATATATAATTCTTAGTTGCTTAAAGCTAACCGTATCTACATGGCCTTTCCCCTTTCTTTGCTACAAGGCTGGTGGTGGGCAAACTACTTAACCTCCCTCTGCCTCAGGTTCCTCCTAGAGGAAACCATGATCTTCCTAAAACATGACTCACGGTGTTTCTTTCCCATGGTTAAAATGCTTAATGGCCCTACATGAACAACGGAACAGAGCTCAACATCAATTTCCCTTTCAATCCTTTCCCAGTTTATTCTCCCACAGTCTTACTCATCATCTCCCACAATGTTCCCACCTCCACACCTTTGCTTAGGTCTCTTTGCCCACCTGAAATCCACTCCCCTCTCCAAGCACACCTTATTTCTGCCTCCTGAAGTCCTACGGAGTCTTTGAATCTAGTGGAAATCCTACATTTCTGAGCTTTTTGTTTAAGTTTATTTATTTGAGAGAGAGAGAGAAAGGAAAGAGAGAGAACCAGCTGGGGATGGGCAGAGAGAGAGGGGGACAGAGAGGGGGACAGAGGGGGAAGTGGGCTCTGTGCTGACAATGCAAGGCTCAGACTGTGAGATCATGACCTAAGTCGGACACTTAACCGGCTGAGCCACCACACGCCCCACATTTCTGAGATTTTTGTTCATCGCATTCATCTGGCCCGAATTAGCTCCTGCCTCATACTGTTACAGCATCAAGTGTCAAGTTCCCATGGGACTTGATCTTCCCCATGACGTGTTTACTACTTGAGTTAAGGCATCTGCCTTTGGGACTAGGGTTGCCAAATAAAATATACGATGCCTCACTAAATTTGAATTTCAGATAAACAACAAATAACTTTTTTTTAGTATAAATATGTCCCATGCAATATTTCAAGCTCATCAGGGTACAGGATGTCAGCTATAGCTGTGCTACTTAACACCCACACAGTCTCTATGCAGCTGAGAAAATGTTTCCATACACTGTTTGGAGCATACGCTAAATATATATATATATATATATATATATATATATATATATATATATGGTTTATCTGAAATTCAGATTAACCAGGTATCCTGTATTTTTATTTACTAAATCTGGCAACCTTATTTGGGACACTTCTATCACTATTTTAAATGCCCAGCACAATACTCCAGGATAGTGAGTTTAACAATATATGTAAATTTGCTGAGCTGCTATAACTTAATCTAAATAAACCTAAGGATGGCTATCTGAGAACACATCTCCAGCATGTGGCCCTTGGTTCCTCCCTATTCCAAGGGACCAACCTTGATCCACCTGCCCTCTCCTCTAGGTTAGCAAGATGACCAGGAATCTGACCTCGGCTGCTTAAGTCCCAAGCAGCTATTTTGGGAGTATGGAAACTGGAGGACTGGTCCAATGCTGAGACCCAGGGGAACAAGTGCCAAAGCCCAGGCACGCAGGCTCTCCAAGGGTCTGGTGTGGATCAGAAGGGAAAGGTCTGCGTCAGGAGGGTATATATGACTCAGAGAACCTCACAGAGCAGCCACAACCAAACTGATAACAGTTGGACAGTGTCCAAGCCACTGAGTCCATTTGGACAAAATTTCTCCCTCGAGTTCACTAATGTCAATCTTTTATACACTTACCATGACTTTTCTCTGCACCCTTCATCATACTGCTGCATGCTAGCTTTCTTCTAAGAAAGGGAATTAGCTGTGTCTTTCCAAATTCATGCCCCACCAGAGACAGTGGAAGGAAAAGAGAGCCATGATCCTTAAAGAATAATACCATATCCCAAGGTGGTGCTCTACTAAACAGACCAAAAGTTTCCTGCAGCAGACGCAGGGGGTCAAGCACAGTCAGAAGACCTGTGTCAAGTTGTGGGGAGTAATCAGAGATCACAAAGGGAGGTCACAAGAGGAGGTAGCCACACAGGTGCTTTTTAGGACTGCCTTTTTGGCATCGCTCTTCCCACGAGATTCCTGAAATCCTTCCAGAGCACACTGTGGCTGCTTTATCCTCAGCAGCACCCTAACTACCTTCCTCACTGGATGCTTTCTCTCAGCATTCACCAGGTACCCCAAAACCCCCCAGCAGAGGGCCAACAGGCCACAGAGCAATGCGGCTGCCTGCCTGACTGACCTTCAGCAGTTAGCTGGTGCACTGTGTTCAAATTCCAGCTCAGCCACTTCTTCACCACATGCCAATAATAAGGTTACAACCCTCTTTGCACCCCAGCTTCAAAATCCACAAAAAGGAGGCTATAACACCTCCTTACACGTAGTGCTGCCCACTGGATAAAATAATATTAACATCATTAGAACATAATAATAAGAACTCAATACATGTCGGTACCCCTCACCTTCTACAATAATTTACGGAGATAGGGGGAATCCATCTTTAACTCTGAAAGACTCTAAATATGGACAATGAATAAATGATGAAGTCTTATAAAGAGCCTCTTACAGAAAAAGTAGAACTGAAGGAAGAGTTGGAAAATCTAAGGAGCATGTATAAATTAACAGATTCAGATGACATGCAAGGTAGGGTATTAAGAGAACTGACAGACACACCTCCAGGGTCCTTTCTCATTTCGGCTCAAAGACTTGCGTGAAACCAAAATGACTAGTGGGGTACTAAGGAATTGGTGTTAAATCTTAATATCTTAATAAAGATCTGGGAGAAAGAGTGATCAGCAAGTTAATGAGATTTTCCTGATATTACTAATCTAAGGGATGTTGCAAATATCAATGAGCAAAGATAAAATAATAGAAAGACATAAATAAGTGTGGAAACCCAGGCAAGATATAGCTGTATAAAACTCAATGTGAAAAATGCTAACTCATTCGACTGAGAAGCTCGCTAGGCCCAAGGGAGTGGAGGAAATAGGGAACTAATAATGAAAAAAGACACCAAGGGGCAAACAAGAATAGCAAATTAGAAAGAAGTTTATATTATGAGCTCGGCCAGGGAGAAGAATAAATACCACTGTTGAGTACATGTACAAAACTCTATTATTGCCCTGAAAAAAAAGAAGGCATGAATCTACTGAGATTTCTCTGAGGGTGACACACCAAGTTTAGGGATTCTAAAGGTCACAAAATTATGTCGAAAGTGAGGGAAATGAGTGACAAGGAATAAAAATGCTATAATATGGGAAATGATGGTTCCCAGGAAGATAAACAAGGGCAGCTGAGTGGTTCATAAAAAAGGAGAAGCACATGAAATTAGTCCATAAATATGTGAGACTGATGTGTAATGTGGGATGGCATTTTGTCTGCAGAGAAATTAAGAAAGAGAAGGAATTTTCAAAAGAGAAATGAAGTGTAATAACCTGGTAAACCTATGAAGAATGAAACCATGAATCTGATGCTGCCCAGGAAGCAAGGGCAAGGCCATGTCTCCAGGCTGTGAAACCAGCAGGGATCAGATGCTAGAGAGCGTCCTTCCTCCTGAGATATGGTCTTGTTGGTGCAATGGACCAAACGACCTATCAGGCCCTTCCTGAAAAAAGGTTTATGATAGGAAGAAACATATGTCCCACTCTCAGAGGGAACATCTCTCAAATAAGAATAAAGCAGAAATCCTGGCTCCCTACAGTTATTACATGTCCCAAGACCCAGTTTCAACAGCGACTCAAATCCCAAGGCAAATTCAACTTAATGTATGACACTTCCATTAGCAGAGAGGACATGTGGCTTCAACACATTTTTCCTACTTAGAAAGTTTCTGACAAAGGTCAAACGATGTAGCAGAGTCAATGATGTGTTCCAAGACTCCAGAATAAGGAAGAGTTACAGTATTAAAAAAAAATGAATTAAGTGCTAACTATTATAATGTCAAAAGTGACAGAATTATAAAAGTTATATCTGGGAGTCTGGGGGTATAGGGAGAAAAGGGCAAGGACTGCATTAAGTTTGAGAAGTGAGAAGGAGACAGGGTCTTTCCATGGTTAGGCAGAGCCGACTGTGGTAGAGAGGGCTCAATAAATTTGTAAGGCAAAGTAGAAAGGCAAAAGGGGAGAAAGGAAGGAAGCAGGGATGGAAGGAGGGAAGAAGAAAGACCCATACCAGGATTCTCTCTATGCCATTAACTGGGATCCCCCGAAGTGAATGCAGTGAGTGGAACCCAGGGGCCCCCTGGAATTGTGATCCAGAAGATCCAATGATGCTTAGACCGTCTACAGCAGTAGACATCTCCACTGTAGCTATCTCCAATGGGAGAAATGGCCCCAAGAACTATAGTAAAATCATGCACTCTCAGTTAAATAGCTATTCAAATTTTGAGAAACCACTCTTGGCTTGCTATTGAGCCCTGGTAGATACTGAATGTCTTACCATGCAAATGGCATTATTTGATTTTAACAACCCATAAAAATAAGTATGTCTAGTGGCACCCCATTATCAATTAGACATGTTATTTATGAGATCAGGCTTGAGCACATCCTGAAAGTATAAGCAGGTGGTTCACCCTCCTGGTGTAGTTGCTCCTAAAGCCTCATTCCTAAAGGCTGTGTAACCACCTTTCTGTCAGCCTACTGTTTAAGGTTCAGAAAGACATTCTCTATAACCACTTGACCAAGAGGACATTTTAAGCCTGATTTACAGATACTTCTATCAAAACTGCTGGTACCAAAAGTGGACTACTGCACTGAGTAGGTCTTTGAGGAGTTCTTCCTGTGGGTTACTCTGCCTAGAAGCAGGTAAGACCTAAGGTCAGAATTTATATCAAGTCATGGACAATGTTTAATTGTTCTTCCAGACTGTCGGGAACTTGGAAGGATAAAGTTCCTTGGGAAATTCAGGAAAAGAGGACTCAGGAAAGAGTTCTATCTATGTATAAGGACCTATCTGAATGGACCCACAGTACAAGGATATTTTTGTCCCAAATGAACGATGACCAAAGAACCTCCACTAGGAAGGAGGCTTTCTATAAACAGTTATGTGTTAGCTTCCCTCCCCCATCAACCCATGTTTCTTCATTAAGTTCATGAACAAGGAACCTCCACTAGGAAGGAGGCTTTCTATAAACAGTTATGTGTTAGCTTCCCTCCCCCATCAACCCATGTTTCTTCATTAAGTTCATGAACAAGGTGACCATGCAGGCAGGAATGGAAATTATGCATGGGTTCAACAAGAGAGACTCCCTCTATCCTCTGAGATAGGGAGAAGAGAGCAGAGGGAAGTGGGGTGTGAGATGAGTTTGGAAAGTTAGTGGAGATCAGATGATAGCAGGTCTTGTTGCACATAGTAAAGATGTTGGTTTTCATCTAAGAGAAGAGGGAGGTCATGGTAGTATTTACTTACTTACTTACTTACTTACTTTTTTATTAGGTGGGGGCACAAGTGACCCAGGGACAGAGAGATAGGGTGAGAGAGACAATCCCATGCAGACTCTGCCCCATCAGCACAGAGCCAGAAGAAGGGCTCAAGCTCACCAGAAGCGGGGCTCAGACTCACAAACCATGAGATCATGACCTGAGGCAAAGTCAGAGGCTTAATGGACTGAGCCACCCAGGTGCCCCCATGGTAGTATTTAAAGTGATGAGAGAGAAGAGGATACACAACATGCTTGGAACAAAAATGTTTTGGAGTGAAGCTAAGTGGAGGATGGTCAGGAGTTCCAGGGGGCCAGGTAAGAGCTGATAAAGCCTGGACTCAGGTGCTTCAGCAAACAGATGAATAAGAGGACGGACCGGAGTAATACTGCAAGTTAACACCATCAGCGTTTGTGACTGACCAGGTGTGGAAACTGAAGAAGATAGATGGGTGCAGGAGCCCCTCACCAAGACAGCAAAGCACTGTAAAGGGACCCAAAAGGAGAGGAATTGTCTTTGAATAGAAACCATGGCTATTTCTTCTAACTACCTCACCACCACCACCAGCAATCAACCAACTCACAAGATAAGATTATATCAACTTTATTTTCACTGATCAAAACACAGAGTCTGGCTCTGCCTTCACAAATATCTGCCCATTGTTCACTGGCGCCTAATCTTTTTAAAATAAATAAATAAAAAGGAAGCCTCAGTCACCACACTCCACAATTAGAAGAAGAAGGCATTGTACTACTTTCCTAGGGCAGCCAAAACAAATTACCAGAAACCAAGAGGTGTAAAACAAGAGAAGGGTATTCCTCTTAGTTCTGAAAGAGAAGAAATCTGAAGTCAGTGTCATTTGGGCCATCCACCTCCAAAGGCTCTCCGGAAGAACCCCTCCTTCAGTCTTCCAAGTTCTATGGTTCTTGGCATTCCTCAGTGATGGCAGTAGAACTCCATTCTCTGCTTCCTTCTTCACATGACCTCCTCCCTGTGTATCTCTGTGTCATCTCCTTTTGAATTTCTAATAAGGGCACTGTCATTAGATTCAGGGCCCACCATAAAACCAGGATGATGTCATTATGAGACTCTTAATTACATCTGTAAAGACCCTATTTTCAAATAATACCACATTCACAAGTACTGGGGGTGAGGACTTGTACACATCTTTGGGGGGCCACTATTCAACCTACCGTAGGTGTAAAATGTAAACAGACTGCTTAGATGCACCCTGCTTAAGCATGCTTAAATGAGTTTCAGCTAAAACAGCATTCTCCAGCATGTGTCAGACACACCTAAGTTTCTGGAGATGCTCAAAATAAATTTCTACCACAGTCAAATAAGTTCTGGAAACAGTGGATGCTCTAACACCCTTCTTATGATTTTTAAATTTACATATACCCATTAAAGTTTCTGACAAGTCCATTGAAGCTGTTCAGTCCCACACTTTCCAAATTAATCTGACCCACAACCCTTTCCTCTTGGTTACATCACACCCACTGCCATCTGAAAAACTGTGGTCCATGGGGCATACTGACAGATCTGTTGAGTTAAAATATAATTAATTAATCAATACTCAGTGAGGATAAATAGTGCAGATTTCAGGATTACTCTCAATTTTGATGGAGAAAAAGATATGAAAGAAGGTCTTGAACATTAGGAGAAGAGGAGGAAGTAATCTGTGAATTCAGACAGGGGGTGTGCTGGAGCAGGTGGGCAGTATGCTGGGACAAGTGGGCAGAATGCCGGGGCAGGTGCAGAAAGATGAGACCAGATACTCCAAGGAATTTTTGCTCAGAGAATTCTTTCTTCACTTTAAACTGTGGGGAAACAACACAAGCTGTAAAAGAGAGGTTCTCGGATGATTGCTTGGATTTTTTATTTGTGGGTGTGTTGGATTGTCTTTTTTTTTTTTCAGTCGAGTAAAAGCCTGTACAGCAACTTTTTGTGATTTATAGCTGTTTTTGTTTTGCATTTTCTCAAACATGATGCTATCCTTGTAAAGGGCATGTTTTCCATGGATGTTATTAATTGAAGTGCCACTGTAACTAAATTTCTGTCATTCTGAATTCTTCCTGTAGTTGCAGCTAAAAGCCACAGTATTTCTCCATTTGGCTCCTCAATTACCAAATACATATAATAGAGTGATGGCGTGGTCAATGAGAATCTTGATTCTCCATTGGAACAGGAGCTGTAAAACTGTAAATCCCGACTGTTGGCCAACATGAGCAGGTAAGCCCCAGTTACCTGTAGATCTGGTCACTCCCAGCATCTGAGATTGGACTGAGGGCCAGGGTTGCAGAGAAAGTACAGGCCTCGCATGCATCTTGAGTTCTTCCCAAATTCCTGCACCACCTGCAGATCTGTGGCCCCTGCCTTCCATGGCATTCTCTGCCTAGGCAAGAGAGACACAGCTGATCTCTCAGCCTCAGGTATCATGTCTTCATTGGTCACACGAAAGCTGGGGCTTAACTTCCTCTTTCTGGGAAGAAAAATGTGTACTCTTGGCTCCTTGTTCACTGGGACCCTATTTCTTCCCCTCAGTAGATCAGCAGGCTGAGACAGCTGTCAGGGCTAAGAGGTACTGAGCCCCGCCAGTATTCTTTATTCATCTCCAGATTTTAGCCAGAGCTACCGCTCACAAAGGTTTGTGGCACAGCAGGCTTTGAAACACTATGCCAGAGTCCCAATGTGGAAGTCCTGTACCATTAGGGAAACACAAGATCATATCCTCTGATAGAAGAACAAACATATTTTATGGGTTATGAATTTATGTTAATGTGCATTAGGAGAAAAAGAGCAGCACACAAAATCTGTGATTCCATAACTGCACATGCTTGGAATCAGCCAATTTTGTAATACACTTTGCTTACTTTAAAGCTTAATAGGGGTCCCTGGGTGGCTCAGTTGCTTAAGTGTCAGATTTTGGCTCAGGTCATGATCTTGCAGTTCATGAGTTCGAGCCCCAAGTCGGGCTCTGTGCTGACAGCTCAGAGCCTGGAGCCTGCTTTGGATTCTGTGTCTCCCTCTCTCTCTCTGTCTGCCCCTCCCCTGCTCTCTCTCTCTCTCTCTCTCTCTCTCAAAAATAAATAAACATTTTTAAAAAGTTAAAGTTTAATTTAAAAAACATCAATAATAATAGAGATGGGACTTCTCATATACGTGAGAGGTTTTACCTGATTGAGAGGAAGCACCACTACATCATCTATAGCCACAGAATCTCAGGTGGTGAGAGACTTCAGTGGCAACCTGGACTGGAAGAGTCTTCTCTACATTTCAATCTCTGTTCAATCTCTGTCAGTGTGAGAGAAACTCTAGGGGAGACAGTTTTCCATCACAGACTAGTTCTGACAGAAGGAGGACAGCAGTGCTTTTCTTGCTTAGGAAAAAAAACCAAAAAACAAACAAAAAACAATTTAATTGCTCTAAAGCAGGAGCCAATGTTGACAAATATCAGGCCTTAGAGGAGAAGAACAAAAGACTTCATTTCAGAAGTTGTAACTTAAGGGAGTAACAACTGGATGATTCCAATGCAAAGGGTATTTGCTTCTTAATACTTCTGAGTGACTTAGAAAGATTATTTGCTGTGTGCAATGTGTCCATGAGTAGAATAGTTCTTGCCCCTTCCTCTAAACTCTACATTTTTATTTTTCCTGAATCCAGCACTGCCCCCTGCTTTGCATATGTGCAAAGCTGTTCCTGCTCAGATCCTCCAAGGAAAGCCAGAGTCCCTAATTCCCTGGATTACCCCAGCAGGCCTCACCAGGACGAGGATCTTGTTTTAGGTCTTTCCACCCTGATGTCAAGGTGAGTATTGAAGGAAGGAAGGAAGGAAGGAAGGAAGGAAGGAAGGAAGGAAGGAAGGAAGGAAGGAAGGAAGGAAGGAGAAAGAAAGAAAGAAAGAAAGAAAGAAAGAAAGAAAGAAAGAAAGAAAGAAAGAAAGAAAGAAAGAAAATGTTACTCATGTACACCACACTAGGAAACTCTCCATGGATCTTTGTCATCGAATGAGCAAAGTTACTCATTTATTAACTGAGTATTTTTTGAGTGTGTGCCATACGCCAGACACCGCTAAGCAGCACCCCTCTTGCTTAGAAGTACTGGCACAGAGTAGGCATTTGTAGGGAGAATGACTTGAAATTGATTAGAACCTGGTGCCTAAGAGACCCCTGGGCACATATTTAAGAGTGTTCTTCTCATCCTTACCTTCCTGGCCAACTCCTTATGCAATTTTCAAGAAACAATGTGTATGTTCTATGATACTTTTTTGCCCTCATCAAATTATGTGTTTAAAATTTGATCTTCGGGGCGCCTGGGTGGCGCAGTCGGTTGAGCGTCCGACTTCAGCCAGGTCACGATCTCGCGGTCCGTGAGTTCGAGCCCCGCGTCGGGCTCTGGGCTGATGGCTCAGAGCCTGGAGCCTGTTTCCGATTCTGTGTCTCCCTCTCTCTCTGCCCCTCCCCCGTTCATGCTCTGTCTCTCTCTGTCCCAAAAATAAATAAACGTTGAAAAAAAAATTTAAAAAAAAATAAAAAAAATAAAAAAAATAAAAAAAAATAAAATTTGATCTTCGACAACAGTATGTGAGCTCCTCAAAGGTAAGAACTTTGCATTTCTCATCATTATATCCCCAGTGCCCAGCACATATAAGCATGAATTTATCACATGAATATGTGAATTGCTAAAAGAATGTAATGTAATCCAAAACTCAAAAAATAATTCATTAACTGGTCACTGTTTTGAGTTACTTTTCTTACATAAAAAGAATCACAGCTATCAAATAAAAAAAATATTTCAGATGTGCCCAATTAAAATAAGAAAAAGGAGGCCAGGGATTGAGATCAGGATAAACTCAAAAATGGGATCAAGAGAAGAGCCATGAGTTGGGAAAAAGTCAACCGTCTCAATGAGAAGGAATTATTAAACATTTACACAATGGCATAAAAAGGAACACAACTTCTCTACGGATATAGAAGTTTATTCATTCAGACAATCATTCAAACATTAAATTATGCTTTATAGAATGTTCACTAATTATAATTCCTTCAACATTGTGTTCATTGGAATATGAGGGGACTTCTAATTCATTCCTTCATTAACTCATTTAATGTCTCACAATGGCCTATTCTGGGTCGTGCTCTAAACACTGGAAACAGAGGTGACTCTGACAGACAAGATTCCTGCTCCCTTGGCATTTATACCATCTTGTGAGCTGGTGGGAGACAAACATCAAAAGTAGGACAGACATCTAAAACTAGAAAGAAGGAGGGAAGAAAGGAAACAAAATACCCACTGACCACAGTGCTACACAGAGATACGAAATAGAAAAAGTGAAAAGGAGTGATCAGTAGCTATTTTAGACAGATCATCAGGGAAGGTCTCTCTGAGGTCTAAATGACAATAGGAAGGCAGCCAGCTATAATCATGAGATGAAAGCATTCCAAGAAAAAAATATCTAGTACAAGATTCTGATTCCTGGAATGAAAATTAAAAATATAATTTAACAACAAAACATGCACACAGAGAAACATATAAAAGTTGCTTCAACTTCTGATGACTATGAATTCAGACCTCAACCAGAATAAAGCCCAGAATAAAATTCTCATCATTAAGTAACATGATAATTTAAGCTAAAAAAATAATAAATTCTGAAACAAGAGTTTTAAAACAAGAAAAGGTAGAAAGAGCCTTTTAGTTTGTTTGGTTAAAGTAATCTACTTTGGTCAAAATGTGTTATCTTAAAAAGGAAATCACACTTTAAACTTTTAACTGTTCATTTCTCCTCCATTTTGTCAATCTTTAATTTGGGAAGGGAGGGAAAGCGCAACTTCCTGTTGGACTGACTACCAGCAGGATACAGAAATCCTACTTCTGAAATGAGAGCAATTGGAAATTTTAGCCAAGTAGGCACAGAGCTGGGCTTTCTTTATGGATGAGGCCATCTGGTGATCTTACAGTATCTCATCAATCATCACGACCTCCACTGGGTTACAAAAATCATGATATTTAAAGTTTCCAATTCCATAAACAGACAATCAGAGGCACTGAGGGGCCAAATAAAATGATTAGCTTACAATCACTGATTAAGTCCCCAGCAATACTTACCAAAACCTAAGGGGAAATTAACACTATACCACAAGGGAAATCTATGACCTGAATCATGTTACTAAACAAAAATAAACAAAACTTAACCATTATGCTTGAATTGGAAAATAACAAAACATACATAAGGGCAGCATAGAAATAAATTTTAAATGAAATATTGTCAATAACATGAATGAATTTTGAAGACATTATGTTGAGCAAAAGACTTGTCAGAAGTTCACTACAGTACTGACTTATCAGTACTAACTACAGTACTTCTGACTTATCAGAAGTTCAAGAATAGCCCATCCTAATTTATGGCAATAGAAATCAGCAG
Organism: Lynx canadensis; assembly: GCF_007474595.2. Taxonomy (NCBI): domain Eukaryota; kingdom Metazoa; phylum Chordata; class Mammalia; order Carnivora; family Felidae; genus Lynx; species Lynx canadensis. Next base: position 112,586,531 of record NC_044305.1, read on the forward strand.
AATAATTACCTCTTGGAGGGCAATGGGGGTAGTTTATAAGAAAAAGTCACAAGAAACTTTCTGGGGCATTGCAAAGTTCTATAACTTGGCCTGCAGAGTGGTTACGTGGCTGTATACAAAGGTAAAATTCCATTCAACTTAAAAATGTGTACATGCGTTGCATACCCTGTGTGGTAGCTAACTTGACAATGAATTATATTTTTGAAAAATGTGTGCATGTTACACTGGTAGGTAATATCACCAACTTAAGGGAAAAAATAATTAAATAATAGTAATTGATAAATCAGAAAACAAAAAAGTAGAACTGATTGATAGATATAAAAGCTAGTCTCTTAGGAGGGTGGGTAAATAAATTAACTAGGTAAACCACTACACTAGATTTTTCAAAAAGGAGGAAAACACAAAAACACAAATTTAAGAATACAAAAAGGGAAATGATACAAGCTAAAATAACTTTAAAATAATAGTTTGTACCTTTTTTCTAAAAATGTTGAAACCCTCAAAAAAACAAACAAAAAACATGAAAAAAAATTCCAAAGTTTTCAAAGAGCTAATTCTCACAAAAATATTGAATTCAGGTAAGTTTATGAGTGAAATATTTCAAATTTTAAGGCTGGGATAATTATTGTGTTATTTAGACCGGTTTTGAGTAAATATGGTAGGTCAGAGCCAGATCACAAATACACCTTCTTCCCATAAATTGAAGAAAGAAAAGTAGTGAAAACTAATAAAAATTCACACATAAACACACACAAACAGGTCAGATAAACTAGTGCCCAAATTTCTGCCATAAATGTCTAGAGGAGGCAAAGATTATGGTATTATGTAACATGGCATAGAGTGGCTTTTGACCCATATGACAACAGGTGCAAGGAAAGGCTAAGGTAAAATATACTGGGAATTCTTACTAATAGTCCCAATTCACAGAGAAGCAAACTGAGTGACAAGGATGTTCCCTGGAAAGACATGGACAACCCAATTCTGAAGAGGGCAGAAGCCCTTGCCACCTTTCTACAAGTTTCCAGTGAGGTGGTTGGAATAGCTACTACTGTCTCTACAGAACAGGGAGGTTATCAGTTCTGTTCAGACCTAATTATCCCCAAAGGAACATGGAGGATTGAAAACAAATGAGGAAATTAATAACATAAGATCTTCTGAGAAAACAATAAGCCAGGGGACAGGAGAAACATTGAAAGGCCCCAGGCAGGCTCTCATTGCCCACTCACACCCCAACAAAGGCAAGAAAACCAACCTATCACCAATGGTATCTACGGTTGCCAGATTTAGCAAATAAAATTACAGGACACCCAGTTTCACTTGTATACATTTAACACTAAAAACCGTGTTCAGTGTTTATCTGAAATTCCAATTAAACCGGGAATCCTAGATCACATACATCTACTGTAATAAAACCAGAATCAGAGAGGTGTCCTTATTGTTTCCTTTCTGTCACCAGATAGAATGGAAATAGCTTTGGGAAAAGATGGGTGACTGAAGATGAAGTGAACCCAGGAGTTCGTCCCCTCTGACAGAAATTCCATGGTATCATTAGAAAATAATAAAATGAAATAAAATTAAAAACAGGCTGGTCTTAGACATTTCCACAGAAGCATACACTGCCAGAAAATTATATTAACAATATATACAAAGTTCTGGGGGAACGTGAAATATCAAGAACCTAACCAACCAAGAGGTTGATTAATGATAATGAAGTAAAGCACCCACAAGACTGTCTTGCAAATTCCACTGAACAATGGAAATAAGGCAACTGTGATGAATAAAGAAGATGCTAAAAGGATCACTGGTGAGTACTGAAAATATTAAATTATGGTAATAAGGCTAAAACAAACTAGAAATTATGAGTAAAGAACAGAAAGCAAGCAAAATAAGTATGATGACTTAAAATAACATTATTTTAAAAAATTTTAAAAATAGTGAAGACAGGAATTATTACATTGCTATCAATCAATATTACCTAAAAGTTAAGTAAAAGTAAATAAAAAGTAAAAATAAATAATATAAATCAAATCTTGCTGTTTTATGGAATTATTTACCTTAAACCATAGAGGTATCTTTTAAAAATTAATATTTTATGGTAAAAAATGTATCTAAATTTCTGAACCATCTCCAGTTTCAGTTATTTCAACTATTTGTTTTTATTCTGTTAACATCAAGTAAACTTAATTTTGTTCATTTTTATTTAAAGCAAATACTAGGGGCGCCTGGGTGGCTCAGTCGGTTGAGCGTCCGACTTCAGCTCAGGTCACGATCTCACGGTTCGTGAGTTCGAGCCCCGCGTCAGGCTCTGGGCTGATGGCTCAGAGCCTGGAGCCTGCTTCCGATTCTGCGTCTCCCTCTCTCTCTGCCCCTCCCCCATTCATGCTCTGTCTCTCTCTGTCTCAATAATAAATAAACATTAAAAAAAATTTAAAGCAAATACTAATACAGTTTAATAAATAAAAATACAATTTGGTATCACTTCACATTTGCAAAACTAATTCCTTCTAACATTCTATTTATTAAATAAACAGATATCATTAACTGAGCACCTGCCAAGTTCCAGGCACACTGTTCTTTGTACATACACACATAACATATATACACATCAAGAGATATCTGGTATCATGTCCATGTTGCATTAATTATAGTTATTTTCAAATGATAGAATTGAGAGTGAGTCTTCATTTTGTTTTGTTTTTCCTTTCAAACTTGAATTATTTATAAGGACTGGGAATCATTTTTATAAAAACAACCAGTTATCAAAAAACATAGAGAAAGGAGGAAATAACATTTAATTTTAAAAAGCCAGCATACTATATATCAAAACTTGACCCCCCCAAAAAAAAACTTGACCCAAAAAATAAGCCAAAATGTCACACATGCAAATCTTATTTATGAATATTTAAACAAAAATCCCAATTAAAATAGAAACAGAGTGAATACAATAAAAGAGTAACATGCCACAATCAAACAGATTCATTCCAAGAATGACAAATAGTCTATATGTATTAATATACTAATTATAGTAAGGTGTTTTTAAGTTTATTTATTTCTGAGAGAGACAGAGAGCGAGTACGGGAGGGGCAGAGAGAGGGGACAGAGGATCTGAAGCTGGCTCTGCACTGACAGCACAGAGCCCAACATGGGGCTTGAACTCATGAACCATTCATGAACTCATGAACTGTGAGATCATGACCTGAGCCAGAGTCGGACACTGAATCAACTGAGCCACCCAGGCACCCCTCATGATAGTAAGTTTAAAGGAGATTAAATCATAAAATTTTCTTGTTAGATACTAAAAAGCATTTTATAAATGCATATTTTATTTCAAATATTAATGAATAATAACCTAAGAGATATATAATTTTTTCAAACTAATAAAGCTGGAGGAAAATCAGGAAAGTAAGATATTCCAGAATCCAAGTGAAGAAACTATTTCAGAAAGTTTATTGCTCTGTTGAACATTGCAGAGACTTGCATAAAACAAAAAATGAAGAAAGATCATGGGTGACGCTGGTAAAAGCTGTTTTCTTGTTATGGTAAGGATAAAATTTTTATTGAAGTGTTCAAGCAAGACTGAAAGAGGAGAAAGTGGAGACATCAAGCATGGACATCATTGGAAGAGTTTTACTATAAAGATAAAGAGAAAAAAGAGGGTATGGATGCGGTCAAGGAAAGGCTTGCTTGCTTGCTTGCTTGCTTACTTGTAGATGGGATATATTCTAACATGCATGGTGATTACACATTAAGGAAGAAAACCTTGTATTGCCAGAGAGAGAGGAAACAGTTCTAAGAGCAATATCTGTGAGTAGCAACAGGTAGCTGGTCTTAGGAAAGAGCAAGGATGGTTCTTCCTCCATAAAAAAAGGAGCAAGGGCGGAGCATAAAGTACAGATGCAGATAGGTTGGAAGATTTCATATTGCAAAGAGGAGGGAGTTCTATGTTCATTATTTTCTACAAAGTAAGACTCAAAACCATCAGTGAGAGTGCAAAATGGTGAAGGATGTTAAAGGTTTGAGGGGAGTAGGTAAGATGAAAATAGTCTTTGGGGGATCATGGAAAAATGATAACAGGAAGAAGGAAATAATTAAGGCTGCTGGTCTGTATTCTGGACCCACTTGGGACTTAAGGTCACAAATTCTAAGTGTAGGGCCAGTCACCATGGGTGGGTGTTTTGTCTCAGGTGTATACAGCCCAGGGGGCAGACGCAGAATAGATAGATTGGGTTAAAGCAGGGTTGGGCTGGATGAGTTCAATAGTGAAGAAATAGGCCCAGGAGTCAGTGGTTATACACAGTGACTACAGCAACACATATGGGGATCTAGGCTGGATAAGAGAAGAGAGACCATTGTGGTAAGTTCAGCATAACGTACAGAGTTGCTGACTCACTGTGTCATACACTCTAAACTAATGTAACATTGTATATCAGCTATACTCCAAGAAAAAATAAAATAAAATAAAATGTGCTTGAAATCCTACGTGTAAAAGAAAGAGAGAAAATAGGACAAGGCAAAGGCAACAACTAGTGAAAAACTCTGCAGTCAGTGAATAAAAGGCCCTAAAGTGATCACAAATGGTTGGAGTTGGGATGTTAGAATAAGACAGGACAAATAGGAGGCAGATGGTCAGAGAGTAGGACATTGAAATGGAGATTTTGAAGGTAATAATAAAGGAATGGAGAAAAGGATCATTAAAAATGAGGAAGATAAGGTACTCAGAGGCCCGGATGATGGCTTTCCATCTCACTCAGTGCAAAATGCAAAGCCCTTAGGATGGTCTACAAGGCCCTAAATGTTCTGCACCCACCCGCATATAATACCTTGACTTTGTCTTCTACTATGCTTCCTTTCATCACTCTATGAAACCACACTCACCTCCTTACTCTTCCTTAAACTTGCTAGGGATGTCCACATGTCATGCTCCTTTGCACTTGCTACCTCTACCCAGAATGCCCTTGCCATGTTACCACCTCATCTAAAAAATGGTCCCACCACACCCCAACATTTCCTACCCCCTTTCCCTGCTTTATTTTACTCCACTGCATTGATCACATACTTACATATATATCTCTTACTTAGTTTTCTTGCTTACTCTGTCTCTGCCAAGGACCCATAAGCTCCACAAGGGCAATGATTTTTGTCTCTTGTTTTTTTTGATTGCTATATCCCCAGCAACTAGAACAATGCTTAGAAGAACATAGTAGGTGATCAACAAATACATGTTGAGTGACTGAGATAGAGAGATGAGTAAGGGAAAGATAGAGAGATGAAGAAATACATGGGGCTCTAAAAGCTTTTCTGAAACAGAGGAAGATACCACTTAATTCCAGAATAATATGATACATGTTTATGTAAAAGTTTAGAATCTACATACACCACATCATTAATTATCAAGGAAATGCAAATAAAAACTACAATAAGATATCATCTCACACCTGTCAGAGTGGCTAAAAGCAAAACCACAAAAACAAGAGTGAATGAGAATGTGGAGAAAAAGGAACCCTTGTGCACTGTTGGTGGGAATATAAACTGGCACAGTGACTTTGGAAAACAGTATGAAGTTTACTCACAAAATTAAAAATAGAATTACCATATGATCCAGTAATTCCACTACTGGGTATCTACCATAAATAAATAAATAAATAAATAAATAAATAAATAAATAAATAAATAAAACATACAAAAAAAAAAAAACCCACTAATTGGAAAACATATATGCACCCTTATGTTTATTGCAGCATTATTTACACTAGCCAGGATATGTAAGCAACTTAAGTGTCCATCAACAGATGAATAGATAAATAAGATGTGACATATATATATATGTATATATACACACACACACACATATATATATGTATATATACACACACACATATATGTAAGTGTGTGTATATAAAATGGAATATTAGCCTAAAAAGAATGAAGTTTTGGGGCGCCTGAGTGGCTCAGTTGGTTGAGCGTCCGACTTTAGCACAGCTTGTGAGTTCGAGCTCCATATCAGGCTTTGTGCTGACTGCTTGGAGCCTGGAGCCTGCCTCAGATTCTGTGTCTCCCTCTCACTCTGCACCTAACCCACTCACATTCTGTCTCCGTCTCTCTCAAAAATAAATAAACCTTAAAAAAAAAAGAATAAAGTCTTGCCACTTACAACATGGATGAATCTAGAGAGTATAATGCTAAATGAAGTCAGTCAGAGAAACACAAATACCATATGATTTCACTGATATATGGAATTTAAGAAACAAAACAAATGAAAAAATGAAAAAAAAAAAAAAACAAACGGACATGTAGGTCGCTTAGTCAGTTGAACATCTGACTCTTGATCTTAGATCAGGTCATGATCTCATGGTCATGAAATTGAGCCCCCTTTGGATCCATGCTGGGCATGGAAATTGCTTGAGATTCTCTCCCTCTCTTTCTCTGCCCCACCCCTAGGTGTGCTCTCAGAAAGAAAGAAAGAAAGAAAGAAAGAAAGAAAAGAAAAGGAAAGAAAGAAAGGAAAAGGGAGGAAGGGAAGGAGGAAGGAAAGAAGGAAGAAAGAGAGACAAAAACAGACTCTTAACTACAGAGAACAAACTGGTGGTTACCAGAGGGGAAGTAATTGGGGGGGACAGGTAAAATAGGTGAAGGAGATTAAGAGTACACTTATCATGATGAGCACTGAGTAATGTATAGAATTGTTGAATATACTGTATATCTGAAACTAACATAAAACTGTATGTTACTTACACTGGAATTTAAAAATAAATGAATAAAAATTCTTAAAGTTAACATCTATCAAAATATCCTATTTTTGAAAAAAAAAGTGTTCATTAAAAATGAAGAAACTTCTAGATGACATACAAAACCACTCTAAAAATATTTAATTTTAGCTATTTATCTCTAGGTTCTCATCCAATCCCTGAGCCATTCCTTAAAGACAGTTCTCCCAGGAGTCTTGCGTAGTTTTAATAAGGCACACAAGTCCCAATGAGAATTAGGGCTTCAAGCAAAATCCAAACTTAGAATTTAGAAGTTTTTCTTTTACTTGTTAAAGTATACATCCAAATTATTTTTAAAACTTCAACATTTATCTAAGCCATCCAGTCTTATATGAGGAAATAGTCTAGGAATGTTCAAATATAGATTTATAAGATTAAATTAATGAATTTGTCCTAAAACTCAAGGCTGTTCCCAAGGAAGACCAAAATGGAAGATATGCAAGAGAGACTACAGGTTCTGAAATGGAGTCTAATGTCACTTACTTTCTGGTGTTCTCAGAATTGCACATATATTAAAGATTTAACACAAAAATTAACAAAAGGTAGAAACAACCAAATTCTTCAGTAGAAGAATAAACAAACTGTGTGGACCTTTCATGACGGGGAATGGTATGCACTAGCTAAAAACGAAAGGACTAAAAAAGCTCAAACACAATTTCCCTCTTCTCGTTCTTTTCTTCTCCTTCCCTTCTCTCCCCTTCCAGCCCATTCTCATCATCTTTCATCCTTACCCTTCCCTTGTTTTTCTGTCCCCACTCCTCCTTCCCTTTCCCTCTTTCCAGATCACTTCCCCTCCATTCCCTTTTTGGACAATTCAGTTTGAACGTCATTAGTGACACCAAGCACACTTCACGCTGGTGACAGTAATCTATGGCTTCCTCGAGTAAAGTATCAGGGCCTGAGAAGGGTGAGGAAGGTTTCAGTCCAGTAGGTTCCTATTAATCTTCAAATTCCAATCCAGAACTCACCTCATCCAGCAAGCCTTCCTCCGTGACTTTAAACCCAAGCTCCCAAGACACTTTACCCATGTCTCATAATACAGTCTTATTACAGTTGGTGTTTAAATTGGTTCTCTCTTCTGCCAAATGGTGAATTATTGTATAACAGCGATCATACCTAATATATTACATCTTCTGATACTATGATGACTGGAATTTGTAAAATGAAGTTGAATAAGAGAAGAGCAGTGACAGAGGATGTATGGGCTTTAGATCCAGGTAGATGGAACTCCAATAGAGGTAACATCTGCAACCATACTCAACAACCCAACCCTCAATTTTCTCATCTGTAAAACATGAAAATACTGGGACAGGGAGGCAATGGTAGCTGCTTCCAGGTTGTTGAGAGGCTAAAATAAAATAACTGTAAATGTAGTTAGCACAACATAAGCCTGGTAATCAGTCCGTAAACACACTGTAATGGTGTCTTTGCTGGGTACGGGCTGTGATTTTGGAATCATTAAGTTGTGTGGAGTTAGGTAGCACTGTCCTCATGCCACCTCAGTTTTATTTACATGCATTAGGTTCACATTAGGTTACTTCTAGGGAAAGAACTCCTATGGTACCTACAACAATTTAATGGGAGAAAACTGACAAAGGAAGGGAAGAGGAAGTGCCAGAAATCAAACTGCGAGAAGAGGAACCATCAGGACCAGAGAAAGTCCACCATGGGATGTGTCAAATCTGCCCAGGTTGTAACTCATGCAATTACATGGAATTGAATATATGTTCTCCACTTAATTGTATCTCCAGGCAACTGTTTGCCCACTGAACTCTGTGCCTGCAGTGGAGATTTGTTGTACAAAACAACCTCAGTAACAGAGCCTGGGGTTGGGAGGAAGCTGTTATCCTGATTGCAGGACATGGCTAGCACCTGAGCCTTCCACTGCACCTACCCAGACCATCAGCAGATCCTCTGAAAAGACTGATGCTGTAGTCACAACCAAAATAGGTGTCTTATTAAATCTTCTATCTCCTTATAAGCCAAGTAACCTGCTATGACTAACCCTACGTGATCAGAAAAGTGGCCATTCCCCTACAGTGTCAGGAACAGTTAATCGGTTCTAAGCAACCAAAACTGACTTTGGCTATCTTAGTTATAGAAGAAAAGCCGGTCCACCAAAACCCAGGAAGGATAGAAAGCAGACTAGTCACTGTCAAATCTCATATATAGTCTCTTTGAGGAAATACCACTGGAATAACAACTTCCTTCCAAGGAGGTGTCCCTCCATTCACAGTGCAAATTTCCTGGACACTGAGTCACCCCATCCTACCTTGAATTAAGGAGACACCTGTGGGCCTTGTGTGTGAAAGTCACTGTGGTCAGTAATCCCACTGGACCACAGAGAAGAGGGAGGTGTAGGTTCCCAAAGAGAATGAGAAGCTGAACAAGCATAAATAGCCATCTAGTCCAAGCCTGCTGTTCTGAGCAGACTGCCAGGACACAGCAGCAGTATTAGGGCCAAGACATCATGTGGCTGGATCCTTGGGGGGGGGGGGGGGGCGGGATCCACACCAGGAGAAGGGATTAGCAAGCAGCACAGGGGCAAGCTGCAGGGGAACACCAGCCTAGATAGGCAGGATCCCAGGGCAGAACAGCAACATCTCACACTGCAGGCATTGGTGGCAGCAGCATGGCATGGAGTAAGCTAGTGGCAGGTGGGAGCCAAAGGGCTGATTTGTGAAAACACAGATGACCTCACCTGAGAACTTCCAAGAAGTACATAAAAAATGGAGAGAATTAAAAGTAGGCTGAGGTCCACCTGTCAGGGAAGAGCCAATGAGTTAGTAAAATTCAGTAACTACTGTGGACCTTTGATTAGGAAAACTTTAAGAGACGCTTAGTTCTTTTCTGTTCTTCAAGAACAGATAGAAAAAGGACCTGGATTCCAATGTCATGCTTATATGTAAGGCTCTTAAAATGGGCCACTGCTGCTAATAACAAATGGATAGCAGGTCTCCCTCCCGACAGATGCAGTTATTACAGAAGAATGACTGACTCTATGAATAGAGCTGCCACATACGGTGCTCTCCCTACCGACACGTGAAGGAAAAAAACTCAGGTAATTCTCAAGTTCAAAATCCTTCCTCACCCATACTTCCTACGGATATAATTTTTCAAAGACATACCATGTCCGTAAGTCAACCCAAAGGATGAAGGGGTGGACCCTGCCATGAAGCACATAGTAATGTTGCATCCTTGTTTCTCTCCAGCCATGGGCCTACACATGCACACGCACATGCACACTTTGTGCCTGTAGGATCTAGTCAAAGTGAACATCTAGAGATTGATCAAGGGGAAAAAAAAGCATTTAAAAATTGCAAAACCTAGAAATAGGGAATGAATGCAAAGAGGTCACATGTGCACATGTACATACATGCATGCACACACTCAGCCTGCCTAAGTCATGGGCATGCTTTTCACCAGATTAGAAGATGACGAAATAAACATCAACTTCAGAAACTTCTCAAACTTCAGTTAATGTAGCTTCCTCCCTCTGAATCAGCTCTGTGGCTGGCCCCTAATAAGACATCCCCCAAAGGGCAAGTCCCAACTCATTGCAAATTTTGAGGAAGGATGGCAGGAAGAAGGATCCCCTCCACATTTTTATTCAAATCCTGACTTTTTTGGAAGTGTTATAAATAAAATTCTCATATGGCAGATGAGAGGTTGTTGCAATATAGCCATTGGCAAATAAATGTTCCACTGCTTCTTTCCTCTGCTGTAGAATGTCTGGGTAGACCATTTAGGGAAGCTGCTGAAATTAGTTATTCATAAAACCAGTCTTATACCAAAGTCTTGTCAAATGTAAGAGCATTTAAAAACTTCAGAGCACTGTTTAATACTAGTCCCAGGTTACTAAAATAGGTACATTAATTTCTAAAAATACTCTTCCATTTGATCCTGACATTACTTTACCGGCAATCTTTTGCACAGAGGAAGACCTTAAATTATAGTTCAACTCTCTAATTGGGTTTCGTGGTTTACACAAATTTAGCTTCTATGTTTTGGGCAGCTAAATATTTGCCATAAGATGATCTCTTGATCAGAATTTAATTTCTCCAGACTTTAAGAAGAGCATGACTTTCACCATGAATACTTATGGAGGCTCTGTTCTCAAGCTTTCTGGATATTACCCTCCAAGACCCTGGAGAAACCAAGGTAAGATGAGTTCAAAGATGAAAATCAGAATGTAAAGCACACAAAAGCCTAAGGGTTCCTTCACTGAGAGAAAAAACAACTAGCAAATTATCATGTCCATGAGCTCTGAAAAATTTAAAAGTTTAAGAAAATGAAAATACTTTACATGTGTTCTTTACATGTGTTTATACAGTTTTGCATCCTTCTTATTTCTATAGCTTTGAGTGCTAAGCTAACTTTAGCTTTAGGATAGTATCTCCAATAAAAGTACATTTAGCCCATGAGAGCACTAATAATATATGTATTAAAAAAGCAACATTTCATGAGAAACATGTAGTTCCATTAGGAATTGTGCATTCTTTGAGTCCTTTATGCTTTACAGCAGGATTCTGAAATGCCTTTATGATTGTGGGACTGTTATTGCACGTAGTTTCACAAAATAAGCCTTCACTGTCTCATAATTATTACTCAGAGGTTTGATGGACTCACATGGACTTTGTTGCATTCTAAGACACCAATAAGAAGCTCATTTTAAATTGTCAATAAATACAAATACAAAATTTTGCATTGTAGGATACAAAAAAAAAAACCTTTTGCAAAAGAATACAAAAGAGACAAAGGTTGCTAGGCAACCTTCCAGCACAAGCTTTAGCTTTCAAGGTAACAAAGAGACTACTGTACTTCCATCACCTGAAGGTTCTTGCTCAAATCAACAAAAGGAAACTGACAGGGAGGAGTTGAAACATGACTCAGAACCACCGCCACTCTCCAAAATCATCGTTGAGCATGCTTACCAATTTTAATATGTCGATTTACAAATCAGGAAAATAAACATTATTTGGATCGTACCCAACTTTTAAAATTCGACTGGCATTCGCTGCATGACTCCGGGCCTCACCTTCTGTGCCCTCTCAAGCTTATCTTTAGGCAGGGTCAATAGGCGCGAAAACACCTCTGAGGGGAACTTGCCTTTGGTGACTTCAACCTGGTCTATTCTCTTCAGTGTCCCTGAGACTCCCGAACATAGAATATCTGAGGTTGGTTTTATAGGATTGAACTGCTTCAACAAGCTAGTAATATCCTGGTGAAAATTAATCCAAGTGTCGGGTGTCCTATAATATTTGTGCCGCTTGAAAGAGGCCAGCTGCAGGAAGAGACTAAAGAGGGAATCGCAAAGGGCTGAATTTGAGGCAGAGCAGCCCCTGAGTGAGAACAGAGCTCACCAGACCATCACCCATCACTTTGCCAAAAGCCCAGCACTGAGGTTATAAGGATTACAATCCTCTCTGTCTATGGCGCAGAACAGTGCAGGGTCTAGAGGCAAGCTGCCTGGTTTAAATCCTGGCTCTACCACTTACTAGCCTCCTGACCTCTGACAAGATGCTTAATCTCCTGACCACCAGTTTCCTCGCTTGCAAAAAGGGGAGAAAAACACCTACCTATCATATGACATTCGAGTGTTGATTGAAATAATACATGCAAAGCACTTTACGTAGTTGCTGACATGTAATATGTGCACAACAAATGTTTACATTATTGATATTTAATATTTAACATCAGTACCTTCAATATTATGAAGGTCAATAATAAATACTGCTCCATCTCATTTTTTAACTAAATACTCTCAGAGTACTTATTAACTAAATAGCCATTGCCAGAATATGTTGTTCCACCACACTGTATAACAGAGGAACGAATGGCGTGGGGCAAGAACATAGAAGTGGCACCAGATGGATGTGATAAAAGAACATTAAACATATACCTGTACCTTTCATCACCCTGCACCACCAGGGCCATGTTATTATAGCAGTGGTGATACAGATAAATGGTCCCCAGAAGAGGATGGTCTATATATCTTGGTCCTGAGTTCCTTGCATTTATGTAGATGAGGCTAAATGGAATTATGTACACTTAGATCACCATAGAATTTCAGATCTTTGGGCTACTATCTAAAGGAATAATGCCTATAAAACCGTGAGGAAAATTCCATCCACAGAAAGAAAATCAAGAACTACACTGGAGCTGGCTCAGCCACAGGGGTTCATACTTCCTAAGTCCAGCCAGCATCATTAAGGTGCTTGGTGACACCCTTCTGTGCTTTCTGACCTAATGCAAGCTGCTTCTGCGGGTACTTACAGCTTCTGTTTCATGACATTAGCTTCCATATGCCTCACAATGGCCTCACTGGCCCCTTCCTCACAATGACTTTCACTCCCTTCCATGGACAATGACAATGTGCACTGTTTTGGGCTCTAAATTCCAAAACTGAGATTCTAACTGATAGCAAAAAGGTGAAAAGTGCTGTAATGGACAAACACTGCAATGTGCCACCCAGACCCTCTTTAGAAATAAAGGGATTTCTCCCTTAGCCACTGGGAGTGCTACTGACAGTCCCCAGCTGTCAGCCTCCACAGGGACTGCCCCAGCTGCCTCACACAAGGCAGTGTCCCCTTCCTGGGCAGCTGGGACTTATGAATAAAGAGGATAATGGCCTAGTTCGCTTTTCTCAACTCGGGACATCTCTGAAGATTCGTTCTAGCTTCAAAACTGCATTGAGACTGCATCACCAGTCAACGCCTCCCTCTGCTCACTCCTGCTTCCTTCCTTCCCCTCTCCTCCTCTCCTTCCCCTTGTTAATCCTGAGAACACTCCCAGATAACCTTCCTACACACCTATGTCCATCTCAGAGTGCCTCATGGGAAACCAGTCAGTGACAGAGCATCAGACGTTGCACACATCATATCTTCAAGCCAAACCATACAGCTTGTCACCGGCCAACAAAAATAATGTTTGCTCTAGATTAAGCGCTCATTTCTGATCCAATAAGCTATGACCCAAAGGCCAGGAAAATAAGGTTGTGTGCTAGAAAACACCATTTTCAGAGCAGCAGAAGCTCCGGGCTGAGCGGCAGGTTTGACAGTTCTTTACATTGTTTTATCAATCCCATGCTGGATGCGTATGCTTTTCCTGTTCTTCCCATAATCCACAGAATTCAGCCCGAACTCATTTCTCTATACAGCTGTCACTGCCTCCTCTACTTCCTGGAGATCCCTGCCTACGCAAGAAAGTTTGGAATGAAAACATTTCCACTTTACTGCTATCTAAAAACATCCCCTTTTGAGTTGGAGGGGTTTCCTGCTAATCATGACAGGAAAACAGAAAGGAGATATGTAAAACAGCAAACATAATTAATACATTCAGAAGAGTTGTTAAAGAGATTTTTAGAAATTCAAGCTTGTGCTATTGCACTAATTAAGGACACTCCGTGATACTTCTAATAAAATTTTAAGAATCTCTTTCTCCTCACATTAGTAATGACTGTATCTTTGTTGAGAAAAAAGACCTGTTCATTTTGTTTATAATTATGTGTACTCATTATAAAAATTAAAATGATGCAGAAAAGTCTAACAAAGAAAAAAAAATGTCCCAAATCCTACAGCCCATACATAGCCATAATTAACATTATGTGAGTGCCATTCTATTCTAGTTGTCTGTCTATTCATATATCCAGAAAAATCAATTGACTTTCATTAAAATGGAATCATAATATGCATGCTATTTCAACTTTAAAATTTTTTAATTTTATTTAAGCAAAAAATGAAAATGAGGCAACACTGAAGTAATCCTTGAAGATGAAATGTCTTTTCACCATAAGAAGTATTCCCAAAAAAGATCACTCTTAGGTCAAAAAGTGATTATTAAAGCTTTAAGTTGAAATAATTTCAACTACATGTTTCAAAACTTCAGATGCTTCCAATGGAACCGTGTCTTGTCATAAAAATGGGAGGGAGGAAGCAGACCACAATACTTTCTCTCTCCCTGCTCACTCCCTGACTCAGATTATATCATTATTTTTAAATTATCAAGTGTGGCAAAAACTGCTGCTTCTTCCCCAATCTCTGTTTCCCACTTCTATTGTAAGTTTTAGTTGAGCACAAGACATCCCTGCTAAAGACAACCTTTCCCCGCCTCCTTTACAGGTAGGTGTGGCCATCCGACAAGATCCTGGGCAACAAAATACTGGAGGAGTGATATATACAACTTCTACACCATGTCTTTCCAGAGAAGACACAGGCCCTTGCCGAGGCCCCTTTCCCACACTTCCAAAGGGTAGAATGCAGACATGATGGTGATGGCTGGAACATCCATGTGGGAATATGAGATGAAAGCCACATGCTAATGATGGGGCAGAACAACAAAGCAGTAGAAGCCTGCAGCCCAATATCCTCAGCCTCCAAACCAGCCCTGGATTACCTACCCAGGCTTTCACATGAAAATGAAATACATTTCCATTTCATTAAAGCAATTCATTTTTAGGTTTCTTTTTATAGCATTCTAACTGCATTCTAGCTAATATCTCAACTAATCCATTAATAGACTATACATTTATTGCCTACTCTAAACCATAATTTCCCAGAGTTAGTTTGTCTTAGTTCTGTATTCAAAGCCATTCAGTGTTCACAGCAAGTCCCTTTTACTGTGGTATCTCCATTCCTGAATTCTGGGAGATTTCTTTCTCTTTTTGTTTTTATTCGGTTGGTTGGTAGTACTTTAGTTTCCTATTGCTACTATAACAAATTACCATACACTTAAAGCTTAAAACAACACAAATTTGTGATCTTACAATCCTGAATGTTGTAAATGCAAAATGGATTTCACTGGGCTAAAGTCAAGGTGTTGGCAGGGTGACATTCCTCTTGAAAGCTCTAGGAGAAAACCTGTCTCATCACTTTTTCCAGCTTCTAAAGGCTGTCTTCATTCCTTAGATCATGGCCCCTTCCTCCATCCTCAAAACCTATAATACAGTAACTTCAAGTACCTCTCTGATTCTGACCTTGTTGCCTCCTTCTTTCTCTCTCTTTTTTTTTTTTCATTTATTTATTTTGAGGGAGAGAGAGAGAGAGAGAGAGAGAGAGCAAGCAGGCGAGGGGCAGAGAGAGAGGCAGAGAGACAGTATGGCAAGCAGGCTCCAAGCTCAGCTCAGAGCCCAATGCAGGGCTCGATCTCACAATGGTGGGATCATGACCTGAGCTGAAATCAAGAGTCAGATGCTTAACCCACTGAGCCACCCAGGTGCCCCACCTCCCTCATTCTCTTATAGGGAAAGTTGCAATCACATTAGGACCACTAGGAATCCAAGATTAGCTCCCACTGTCGTGATCCTTAACTGCATCTACAAAGTCCCTTTCACCACATAAGGTAATATATTCACAGGTTCTGGGGATTAAGACATGGACATCTGGGGAGATGGTACCTTATTCTGCCTTCCACAGATATTTTTATTTTGTTCTCTTTCTCTAATCTCATCAAGTTGGTTTTTTCAGAAAGGGCTCATGAGTGCTTCATTGCCTGAAATATATGATATACTACTGAGAACGTATGTTTTGCTTTCTACTTGAAAACAACTTGTCTCAGTGTTATAATATTAGATCACCCTCTTTCCAATATGGTACTTATTGCTATTCTAAAAGAAAACTTGAAGGCAACATGTCATTTTTCTCTTTTTATATGATGTTCTTTTTCCACCTTAATGCCTTAAGAATTCTCTCTTTATTCCTAAAGTTCAACCTAATTAGGCTATGTCTGATGTCGATTACTTTTTTTTATTTTTGCTATCCTATTTTATTAGGATACAATAGTCTTGTCCAACTTATTCAGTTCTTTCTTTATTTCATAGTAATTTTCTTCTACTATATCAATCTCTAAATACATTTATAGTTCCATTTGTTAGGTTATATATATCAGGGATATCAGTCATCTTTGCAATGGATTTATTGTCTCTCTTTTACTTTCTGTTTAATTACTTAAATATCTTATTCCTTTTTGTCTTAATTCAATATGGCTATCTCAAGCCTTATGTCTAAATCAATATTTTTGTTTTCACCTATGCTAATCTGTTCCCTGATGTTTCTAACCACTTTATTGTTTCTGTGATATCTTAGTTTCTCCCTCAGTTTGTTTTACTTTTTCTAGAGCATCCTCATTACATTATCTATCATCGCTTCCCAGAGATGTTACATGACTGCCATTTTTACTACATTACCAAGTAACACAGACAATTTGTGAGAAATTTCTTTTGTTCCAGGTCATTTGTACCTCCCAGACTGGATTCATAGTTTGTTCTTCTGAGCTTTTGTTCATGCCTGCTTTTGTTGTTTCTGAAGTACGTATTCACAATCGCGCTGTCATTTCTTCTCATGCTTTCCTTACTCAGGCTGAGCTGCTTTATCCCAATAATTTTTCCCAGATATAGTATGGGTTGCTGTTTGTTTTCTCTCTCAACTATTATTTGAGAGATGGATATCTCATATTCAATCATAGACTGAGTCACAGCAGGTGGGGGGTGAGTAAAAAAAAAAAAAGAAAGAAAAAATAAAGACCTCTACTGATGCTATGTACAGTCTCTTGAAGAATACAAGGGCTCCACTCTCCCTTTGAGAGTGTTCACTTCATCTATTCAGGGAAGGGAATCTAGGGCATGAGGTGATACCATGCATATCATCAAGGGTAGATCTAAGATTTGTGGTCATAAAGTTTATACAATTTGAGGGACACTCTTTAAGGACAAGAACACACAGTTGCAGGACAAAATCAGATATGCATATGAACTATTATTCAGAGTGAGAAAGGATACCACAATATTGTAAATGTTAAAAAGATGGCAAATACCACAAAAATCATACAATCCAGAATTACAGTTAATAATTAACCATATACACACTTCTATAACACTTTTTTCCCTACATTTTTGGCCACAATCTTTCATTTAACTTTCAATATGACCACAGTTTTGTAAAATCACTTTCTGTGGTGAGACTAGACAGATAATCTAGTTTCTGCTAGCATATTTATCAAAATTTGCTTTTATTATTGATAGTTTTATTATGGATAATTTCTTTTATCTTCACAATAAATTCTTGGTAATATATACGTTCGAGGGAATACTATCAAATTTGAGATTCGCTATCTAAGTTCTTTCAGTGTGACATGTAAGATGTCATATTTGGAAGTGTTTCTAATTTCTGGCTCCTGATTCCAAATTTTTCATACCTGGTTTCTCCTGTAGCACGTACATGTTTCCAGCGCCAGGTACCATAGGACACTGTCATATCATTATTCAGCCTCTGGCTTTGCAGTTGTTTCTAAATGACTCCAGTTGGACTTGCAGGGCACAAGGTAGAAGCTCTTCTGGAGGCAGTTTCTAAATTTCTACATTGGTCCAGCTAACAACAACTTAATATTCAGGAATAGAACTGCAAACTACTTAAATATACCTCATCAAGTCTAATCACTAATCACTAATCATCCAGCTCAACTTACCCTTAGCTAATTTACAAAAAAATACCACTGGCCACCCAACACAAGGAGAAGCCAGAGTAGAAAAAAACAGCTCCCTTACCTGGCTGCGGTCAAAATATCTTCCTTTTGCAAAGTTTACAAAAACACAAGATAATGTGAAAATACAATGTGAGGGCCCTTTCTGTGTCATTTGAAAGGATTTACGCAAATGAGAGACTCTGAAGCTTAAGCTTTACTATATTCACTGTATGTGTACCTCCAAATGAATGGACATCCTCAGGGTTTAGAGTGCCTCTCTGATTCATGTGAAACCCCGGACCCTACTCCTCACATTTCTTCCACTTACTCTTCTCTCCTCATTCCAATACCTCCCATCAGAGGAAGGAAAAAATAAATCCACTCAGTTGTCTTCTTTCCATTTTGAAGGTAATAGACATCACTGCTATAATGCGATTATGTATTCCTGATAAATTTTATTTTCTGTAAACTTATGTATTAAAAATTAGAAAGTTTATGGGGAGAAAATACATTTGGAACAGTTCACTGAAAACCTGTGTAATTCTATCAGCAGAGTACCAACACAAACAATACCAATCCAAATAAAAATACTAGCCACAGTTAAATATCTACTGCAATCTGTTGGGAGACCATTCTTCTTGAACTCTTTACTTTTTTATGCAGCCTATGCTTTCTGAGCACAGGTCAGTAATAGGCTTTTGTTCAAGGAAGATTGGAGAACAAACCTAAGAAAGAGAATACCTCTTTCCCCAAAGATTTTCAACATTCGTAAAGTCTTGTTTCTCTTCCCCAAGGACATTTGCTTATGTTCCAAGGATAAGAGTAATAGCTTTCCAGAAGAGATGACAGGCAGGTCATTAGCAACCCTGATAAAAGCTCACAGTCTCCTAAATGTGGGATTTGTTTCCTGTGACGAAAACCCACTCTATGTGCAGGAAGTATCTGGCCTTAATTTGCATTTCCCTGTGGGAAATTGGAGTTGGGGAAGTGATGCAAGATTCTACTCTCATTATTTTCACTGTGAGCAATAAGCCATCTGTGTGTGTCCCTGACCCATGGGTCTTGTGTTCTTCTGGACGTGTGTGTGTGTGTGTGTGTGTGTGTGTGTGTTTACATAGGACACACACATACACATACACACACACATTCTGTGGCAAGCTAACTTGCTAGCTTGCAAATAGGACAAAATCTTAGACTTTACAGTTTCTGATTTAACAGCATTTACATCCAATATCATAATTGTTCCTTAAATCTTGGGAATTTCTCTTACCCTTTCATATGTGGGTCCTTAAGAGACCAACTTCATCAAAATTAAAATTTTGATCTATTTTATAGCCTTTTTCAACAATCAATTTTAACACAGAAAATAATGTCCTTATAGTATCTTCATCTGTACTCCCAGATTTAACAAAGGCCTTCATCTTTTAGGAAACATAGTTGTTGTTGAAGCCAATAACCTCACTCATATTTGCACTCAGAGAAGATACATTTGTAAGATGTGCAACTTTTTTCATAGGTATTTTATGTATCACCTAGGTTTTCTCTTTGTGAGAAAGTCTGCCCCTGATCACTTCAAAATATTAATAGAATGGGGGTGGGAGAGGGAACTCACACACGAACCAAAACTTTTTTCATCATGCTATGTTAACAAATTCACACTGAAAAAAAAACATGTCTTATAAAAGAGCACATGTGTTAGGAAAAATTCTCAGGGTTTGCTTTTGTTTTGTTGTTTTTAACATACTGGCTTAACCAAAGGGACATAGGGTCTAGTTAATGAGCTATACCCTGTTGCTCCAGAGTACTTACTTTTCTCTTTTAGCCACCACTTTTCATATTATTAGCTTGTTCTACTTTCTTTGTTTGGTTCCTACTTGCTTTGGGGGGCATTTTGTGGGGGGGAGGGAGGGGGAATAGAATTTGCTTGATGTGGTCCTCTCATGTTTCAAAAATAACTTTTTAGTAGCTAAACATGATGCAGGACAGTGCAACACGAATAACAAAAGCTAAAAAGTAGGACACCTCTCTCTTAGTCTAGTTTTCTGCCAACAGCTACGAGGTAGTCTTAAGAATACAAGGTACAGAAGTCCATCTGGAACATATGGGAATGGACTTAAATATCTTTTGGAGTGTGTAGTAAGAATACTTAACATGAGATCTACCCTCTTAACACATTTTTAAGTGTGCAATACAATATTGTGGACTACAAGTACAATGTTAAATATTTTCTAGGTTTCTTATAGTTTACAAAGTCTATGATCCACAGAAAGATGATGTATATATACACATTTCCTATTCCCCCCATAAGGACAGTGAAAAACCCCAGACATTATAAAACAAACATAAGAAGTCTCCAAAAGGTATAAAGGAGCAGGTAGATTTCATGATCTGAGGAACAACTTGGTAATGAACATCCTGAGTTTTCTTTTATCCACACAGACTGGGTACCGAAAATCCAGCAACTCAGAAATGTCAAAGGGCACAGACAAAAAATAGTGTAGAAAAGCCTGTTCTCTCTAGCCAAAAGACCAGGAGAGAGGCAGCCTAGCAAAATATAACTTTTAGACAATAACTGCTCTACAGCAGCCAAACATCACACACAAACACACACATGCACACACACATGCACACAAAAGACTTGTGGCCCCACCCCCACTCATACCAGCAAAGTCCAAGTGGGAATCTAGACTTTTGCCCTCAAGAGGATGGAACAAAGCCAATATCCAATATCCATCTTGCCAAGATGGTGTGAAAAAAGGTCCAGTAGGGAAGTGGGGCTTTCATCCCCACCAGGTGTATGAGAACCTCTCTCATGGTATCAGGAAAGCCTGTACTTTCACCACGACATGGCAGTAAGAAAGCATCCCTCACCTTCCCCAGTGGGGTAGTGTCAGATCAGGCCTAGCGAAGAGTCAAGACTTTTACCACTGCCCACTGGTAAGGAAGACACATCCCCAAAGCTCCATGGTGTCAACAAAGCCCAGGTGGGAAGCAGTGACAAAACAACCCTCCTCCTCCCAGCCAGGGAGATAACAGCAGACAATTAGTAAGGAGGTGGAATTCCAATCCCCACCCAGCAATAACAACGGATCCCCCATCTCCAGTGTTAGCAGACCTTGAGTGAGGAAGCTGGACTTCTACCCCCACCCATCCCCCTCATGAGATGGTTTCCTCTACCTCCTTCCCTGCCAGAGCACTATCAGAGAAACTAGCTAAGACAGAAGGTTTAAATCACTTCCAGAGTCTTACAGTAGATAACCCAAAATATCCTGGTTTCAATCAAAAATCATACATCATACGAAGAACCAGCAAGATGTCAAACAATTTAAAAACACATCCAACAGATGCCAACTCCAAGATGGCAGAGGTGTTAAAATTATCTGACAAAGATTTTAAAACAGCTTTCTTAAAAATACCCCAACAAGCAATTAGAGGAATTACTTAAAAAAAAAAAATTCAATAGGAAGCCTCAGCAAAGGAACAGGAGACATAGAAAAGGAACAAATGGGGGCACCTGGGTGAAGCCTGCTTGGGATTCTCTCTCTCCCCCTCTCTCTGCCCCTCCCCTGCTTATACACTTTCTCTCTAAATAAATAAATAAACAAACAAAAAAACAGTTTTTTTAAAGAAGGAAAAAAAAGGAAAGGAACAAATGGAAATTTTAAAACTGAACAATTCAAAAACCAAAAGAAAAAATTCAATGAGTGGACTCAACAGCAGAATAGAGAGGACAAAGGAAAGAATCAGTGAACTTGAAGTCAAACAATAAAAATTACCCAATCTGAACAACAGAGAAAATATAGACTGAAACAAAATAAATGAACAGAGGCTCGGGGATCTCTGGGACTTCCAAAAAATTAAAAATCTAATATTAGCCACCAGAGTGGAAGAAAAGGAAAAAGAAGTTGGGACTGAGAGTATTTAAAGAAATAATGAATGAAAACTTCTGAAATTTGGCAAAGGATAGAAACTACATATTCAAGAAGAGTTGAGTGACCCACAAACAGAATATATGCAAAGAAATCCCCACCCAGCAATAACAACGAGAACAATTGTTCTCATTTGAAAACAATGAGACAGAAGCAGCACTTTACTTATGAAGGAAAAAAACCATTCAAATTACAGCAGCTATCTCACCAGGAAACTACAAGGAAAAACACATTTTCCAAGTGCTAAGGAAAATAATTCTCAACCCAGAATCTTTTATCCAGCAAAAATATCTCTTGGGAATGATAGGGAAATCAAGGCATTTTCAGATGAATAAGAGCTAAGAGAATTTGTTGGAAGCATGTCTACTATTAAAAAAATGATTAAAGTTCTTTAAACAGAAAGGAAACAATTGAAGAAGGAATCTAGAAACATCAGGGGGAAAAAAAACATGTTAAAGGAAAATATGGGTTAAAACAACAGACTTTCCCTACTCCTGTTGACTCTTCTAAATTATTTTTGATGAATGAAGAAAAAACTTGTAACACTGATTTGATTCTAAATGTATGTGGAAGATATATTTCAGACAACTCTATCATAAAATGGGAAGAGCACAGGGACCTAAAAAGAACTAAGGTGTTTGTGCTGTACTCAAGCTGACAAAATGCTGACACCAGTAATCTGTGATAATCATATATATATGTGTATGATATATACATATACACATATATATATGAATATTTATACATATATATGTGTATGTATATATACGTATATATATACATATATGTGTGTATGTATATGTACGTATATATATATACACATATATACATATATATATATATATATATAAAATGATACCAAAGCAATTACTAAAAAAGCTATACAAGGCAATAACACTCAAAACACTATAGATAAACAAGATGTAATGCTAAAAAAATGTTCAAATAACCCACAGGAATTCATGAAAAAGAAAACAGAGAAACACAAAGCAGAAAGAGCAAACAGAAAATAAAAACTAAATTGGAGACTTAAACCCTAACATAGGAATAATCACATTTAACTTAAGTTATCTAAATACACCAAGTAAAAGAGATTGGAAAAGTATATTAAAAAACATGACCCAACTATATACATTTTATAAGAAATTAAGATCAAATATAATGATCTTGGAAAGTTGAAAACAAAAGTATGGAAAAAGATATATTATGCAAACATTAGTCAAAAGAAAGCAAAAATGGCTATATGAATATATCATATAACATAGACTTCAGAACAAAGAAAATTACCAGAGACAGAAAGGGACATTATTATGTAATGATAAATGGGTCATTACTATAAGAAAGCCTAACAATTCTAAATATGTATGCACCAAACCACAGAACTGCAAAATATTTGCAGCAAAACTGATAAAGCAAAAGGAGAAACAGACAATTCCAATTTCTGGCTGGAGACTTCAACACCTATCTCCCAAATATCAACAGAACAACTATCTAGAAATTCAGCAAGGATACAGAAGAACTCAAACACAGTATCAGCCAACAGGATCTGACCAACATTCATAGAGTACTCCATCTACCAACAGAACACACATTCTTTTCAAGAACCCACAGAACATATACCAAGGTAGACCATATTATAGAATTCTGGGCCACAACTACCCCACTTCCTTGTGTCAACATTCCCCCTCAACTCACAGAAAACCTACCTACCACCTCAACCAATCTCTCTTCATTCCAACTTAGAGATGTACAATATATTATAGCTTTGAGACACTCTAGTCACCAGATCCCACAGAGTAGGGAAGAAGAAAAGATAAAGGCGGTTCAAATCCCCCCCAGAGATACAACCCCACTCACTCTAGAATTCTATGGCTTGTTCAGGAAAAAGTAGCATTAAATGGAATCTTGAATCCAAACCTTATAAATGGCACAGACCACAACCATCAGGATCCTGCAGTCCTAGCAGAGAAGGGCTTACTCAGAGTACTTGCCAAGACTGGGACTGATCAAGCATTAAAAAAAAAAAAATCATATAACTGGTGTTTTAATTAGATTTAGCCATTGAATTCCATCGTAAAGCCTGCACCTACCTCTAAAAAAGGGTAAATGACTCTTCTTCAAATGTGCATTAATTCTAGGATACCATTTAGAAAATTACTTCATCCAATGTATTAAGTGGCACCCAAATTGCCCAGAAGAGTTATTGTATTTCCTCAAAGTGAGCAATTGACTCTTTTCTAACCAGTTGTATCAAGTCCAATTAGAAGCAGAATATAACTTCCTAGATATTTAAAATAGAATAAGCCAATATTATAAAAGCCAGCTGAGTAATTTATAGGAATTTTTTAATATACTGGTAATATTCCATTAAGATAAGCTAAACTGCCATTTGGAGAGTAATTTTCATTATATATAAAGATAGAACCCATACTTTGTCACTTCCCAAAGGCTGTGTGTGTGTGTGTGTGTGTGTGTGTGTAGGTATTGGTGCCTGACTTAGACAGAAATGTACTATTTCCAAATTGTTTTGTTGAATAATTCTTTTTCCTCTTTATTTTTTCTCTAAAGGTGTTTGTTTTCTCCATTATCATTTATATACTACATCATGGACCAATGATACTGGCACATTCTTTTCCTGTTACATAAATTACTGGGCAGTAAAAATATTCACACAGCTCTCTTGAGAGACAAATCTGAATCATAAAATCAAGTTTTCTCCAAGATTCTACCTCAAGTGCAATATGAATTTGTGAAAATGCACCCCACTGGAAGTCAGGTAACAAAAATGTGCGCACTAAGCTTAACCTCTGAAATCTTCAGTCTCCCCTTATGGAATGTGAGTATTAAGATATGTCTTCTTCTGCCTCGTGAGGGAGCTGCAGAGCTTAAATAAGCTTATATGCATGAAAGTCCTTTAGGTCCCTTGGGACTAAGGGGATAACAATGAGAATTCATAGTCATATATTTTATGGTAAATCCAAGAAGGCCTTTATAAACTTTAATTAGTTTCCCTAAACCCCTGTGAATAGGTCTCTCTTGCCCATTTCACAAGCTAGAATTCAGACACTGGCAAGTTATATGGTTTGCCCTGATGACATCACCCCCAGGAATTAGAACAAAGAGCTCCTCGCACCCACTGCTGTGAGGAAGCAACACGGAAGCATCCATGGGCCTTATGAGCACATTCATGGTACAGGAGCTTATATGTATGGCTGCGCTTTGTGACTCTGCTGCAGGGTGCCAGAAAGATTCTTTTTAATTTTTATTTTTTACAGGCTGGGGATTTTCATTTGGGAAAAAAGGGGAGAGAGAACACTGAACAGCAGGATCGAAATCATAATCCCTGTTTTTAATGGAAATGTGAACTCAAGATTTTACCTTTGCTTACCCCAGCTTGAAATCATGCCCCGGGGGAAAGTCTGCCTTCCTTCCAACAGCTGGCACAGTGAGCTTTGTTTTAAGCAGCTCAACTCAAACATGTTCCCCTTTTTAGGTTCTCCCTAATAAAGCATTATGTAAAAGATGCTGATACTGGAATGAAGCATGTATGTTTCCTAGTGAATGGTTAAATACTGCCTAACCAGAACTGGAAGAAGGAAAAGAAATAACATGTCTCCCTTCTGCATCTTGGGATTCTTGTTTACAGTGGATGGAACTCCAGCGAGTCTCTACTAAGGAGCAAAACTGGGTGCATTCTTTGGTTTCTTTGCTGTTCTCCAAGCTGCCTCTCACTTGTAGGAGCTGCAGGCCTTTAAGGCACAGTTGGATGGTGTAAAAAGAGAGAAATTGACACAGGCAATAAACAACAGGGGCTCTTCAAACCATTTCTCTCTTGTTTATGGGAGTTTTTGTTTATTTGAGGGGTTTGTTTTGTTTTGTTTTGTGGGGGTTTTGGTGCTTATTTTCTTGTTTTTATTTTCTGTTCCTTGGCAACACAAAAGAGGAAAACCGATATAAAGTATTCAACTTTCCAAAGCTTCAGGAAAAGCCACAAGATATTCTTTTACATAACTTACTTTTTTTTTTTAAACCTGAACAATGAGAAGTAGAGGATTGGAATTGAGACAAGAAATGGGGGAAAACTAAAGGATCTCTCCTCATCTTCCTTCTTTGGGCTATAATATGAAAATATGTAACAAGTTGAAATTCCAGCCAGGAATATGTGTTGTTAGGACAGAATTCTGCAGGAAAGGGCCACTTATCTAGTTATAACCATTCTGGATCTCATCACTAATAACCTAACAAGTTAATCTAGACCCAAGAAGTTGTACAAAGATGTGAGACTTCATGAAGGCAGGATTTTTGAGAATTCCAAGACACAGCATGAAATAGTGGATACAAGGTTAAGCTCTGAATCATCGCAGGTCTTTATCATCTTAAACCTATGCATCTTAGCTCTTTCATCTATGAGTTACCCTATCATCCCATCATCACTTACCCTATCAAACCTCTGTCTTCAAAACAGCATTCTTACCAACAGCCAAAAAGTGTAAGCAACACAAATGTTCATCAGTTGATGAATGGATAAGCAAAATACACTACATCCATATACTGGAATATTATTCAGCCATAAAAAGGAATGGGAGCACCGGTACATGCTACAGAGTGGATGAACCTTAAAAACATCATGTTAAGGGGCGCGTGGGTGGCTCAGTCGGTTAAATGTCCGACTCTTGATTTCGGCTCAGGTCAGGATCTCACAGTTCGTGAGTTCAAGCCCCGCATCTGGCTCTGCGCTGACAGTGCTATGCCTACTTGGGATTCTTCTTCTTTCCCTTTCTATCAGCCCCTCCTCCACTCACGTTCATGCTCTCTCTCTCTCTCTCTTTCAAAATAAATAAACTTAATGAAAAAAATATTTTAGGAAATACAAATCAAAACCACAATGAAACACCACCTCACACTTGTCAGCTAAAATTAACAACTCAGGCAACAACAGATGTTGGTGAGGATGCAGAGAAAGAAGATCTCTTTGCACAGCTGGTGGGAATGCAACTGGTGCATCCACTCTGGAAAACAGTATGGAGGTTCCTCAAATAATTAAAAATAGAACTACCTTACAACCCAGCAATTGCACTACTAGGTATTTATCCAAGGGATACAGGTGTGCTGTTTCGAAGGGGCACATGCACCCCCATGTTTATAGCAACACTATCAACAATAGCCAAAGTATGGAAAGAGTCCAAATGGCCATCGATGGATGAATGCATAAAGAAGATGTGGTTTATATATACAGTGGAGTATTCCTCGGCAATCAAAAAGAATGAAATCTTGCCATTTGCAATTACGTGGATGGAACTGGAGGGTATTATGCTAAGCGAAATTAGAGAAAGACAAGTATCCTATGACTTCACTCATATGAGGACTTTAAGACACAGAACAGATAAACATAAGAGAAGGGAAGCAAAAATAATATAAAAACAGGGAAGGGGACAAAACATAAGAGACTCTTAAATATGGAGAACAAACAGAGGGTTACTGGAGGGGATATGGGAGGGGGGATGGGCTAAATGGGTAAGGGGCACTAAGGAATCTACTCCTGAAATCATTGTTGTACCGTATGCTAACTAACTTGGATATAAATTTTAAAAAACTGGAAGATAAAATTTTTTTCATGTAATATTTTTAAGAACATCACGTTAAGTGAAAGAAGCCAGTTAAAAAAAGGCTTCATATGGTATGACTCCATTTATAAGCAATGTCCAGAATGGGTAAATTCATAGAGACACCAGATTAGTGGTTCCCAGGGTCTGGTGAGAGGGAAGAATGGAGAGTGACTGCTAATGTGCACAGAGTTTCTTTTGCAGGTAATGAAAACACTCTGAAATCTGATTGTGGTGATGGTTTGCTTAGCCTAGTGAACATACCAAAAGTTACTGAATCTTATACTTTAAAAGGGTGAATTTTATGGTATGTGGATTATATTGCAATTGTTGAAGGGGAACCCTGTTTCTCATCTTTTAAAATAGATTAATAATAGGTTCTCTCTCATAAGACTGTTGTTAGCAATTAAATAAAATAATGCAAGTAATGCACATTAACACAGTGACCAGTACATAGTAAATGCCATGTTATTATTATTATTAATGGGAACTTGATTCAACTCATCAGTCACAGTTAACATACAATGAACTATAAAAAGCGTGCAGTAGGTCTCATCTGTCCTCCACAGTTTCCCCACTGTGATCTGGTGATGGCCCCTAAGCAGTGTGGCTAACGGCCTCACTCTGATCCAGTCTGCATCATTTTATGAGAATCCCAGGCTTATGGTGTCCCAAAGTGGGATGATGAGATTCAGAAGCTAAAAATAGAGGAAACACATTTAAATATGAATTTCAGACAAACTAGTCATTTTTGTCTTATTATAAATATGTCCCAAATGTTTCATAGGACATACTAATACTTTAAAACTATGCAACATTTGGGATATACTTATACTAAAAAAGATATTTTTTGCTTACCTGAATTAAAATTTAGCTGGGCATCTGGCAACCTTATTGCCCATGAGGTCTACACTGGTTTGAAAGGCCTCCTCTGCCATCACAGCCCTTATTATGAAGACTTAGTAAGTGCCCATGCTCAAAGCCCACCCACAGGGTACTGCACATTTTTTAATGGATTTCTACCATGACTCCACTCCAATATGCCCTAAAAAATCATAGCCTTACTCCCAAAGTCTAGTAGCTCTTCCACCTCTGAGTTGTCTATGCCGGAGTTTTTGTTCTCAATGCAGATGTTCTTCCCCAATGCCCAAGGAATGAGCATTTCTCTGCACCACGGCAATAGATGAGGCAAATTAAATTCTTATAGTTGGAAATGTTATTCCTGGTGGGAGTGGAACAACTATATTTGCACAGATATTTTCTGGGGCATATCCACCTCCCTTTCCCAACAATAACTTAGGCCAGAACTTAATATCCAATAACCGTGGTTTATACAAAAAAATAACGTGTGAATACAAAAACACGTAAGTGGCCATGGTCAAGTATAACCTCGGTTGTTAAGTATGGTTAAAACGTCAGTTGCCAAGACCCAACCTGTAGGTCTTTAAGAATAAGACAAATGTTAACTATACAATCATATAAATCTAATGCATCTATCTGGAATTTAGCATTCAAAAGGAGCACATTACTATTCGGTTTGGTATTTCCCCATTCTTTTAGAAATTTTATTCTATCAGAAAGTTTCCCACATTTCAGCAAATGTTTCAACACAGTGTACCTCAGAGACTGGTGAGAACCTGAATTTTATTCGCACCAAGTGATTGTCCCATGTCAGTCATGGACTACTCAAGTCATAAATTATACTATTGGTTTTTACCTGGAAAATATTGCCAACAAGACTGGCAAATAATTTGTGAGACATAGCGCAAAAGGAAAATGCAGGGCCCCTTGTTCAAAAATCATGAAGAATTTCAAGATGGTGAAAACAGAGCATTAAAGCAAGTACAGGCACCCTATGCAAGCTCACAAGGTGCGTGCCTGTGAAGCTGGCCCTGACCACAGATACCGCAACACCCAAACTGAGTCAATGTTTTTACGGCACAGTTATGTGAATTTCTCTTTCTCCAAGCCAAGGATTGAAATCGTCTGATGAATTGTATTTGTCTTTTCTTGATCTCATTTGATGGTGTCACCAAATCCTGAAAAAAAAGGATTGGGACAAAAATGGGTAGCATGGTTACCCCTGTGTAAGGACCAGGGTGGCTGCAGGACAGGAGAAAGAGGAAGACTTTTGCTATGTGTGCTCTGGTAGCTTATGTATTTTGAAACATGTGATGTAAATGTCTTACCCAGTCAAAAATGAATAAATAAATTCAGAAAGAGTTTTGCTGGAGTCTCAGATCAAACCCAGCTGAACACACCATATGCATTTTGAACACACATAGGGACACCATTTGGGTGTTTTCCTTTTCTATTTTTTTATGTCTTATGCCTCAATGGGGAAAGATATTTCTTAAGAGCAATCATGAAATATTCTAAGATGCCTTTAATGGAATTGGCAAGGTAGACTGAATAAGGTAAAATTGTTTCTGTGCTCCACAAAGTGCTTTATCTCCTAAAGCACGGTATATTTTCAGTTTGAGATCATTGTGAATTATGTGACAGAATACAGTTCCCACTTTCTTTTGGCAGTTCAGGGCCTAATTCAAGCTCAAAGCTAGGAAGTGTTGTGGCCCTTTGGGCCACATTTATGTGTTCTAAAGCTTTCCCTTAGATTTAAACTCTTATCTTAGTCAGGATTTATTTTTCGTGATTCCATTTTCATATATCTTTACATTTTCTTCTTTTATTCTATGATCTTTTTAAGCCACAAGAATTCTTTGTGGAATGAAGTAGATAATTCTCAGCATGTATCCCAGAAAGAAACAATGAATGTAGGAGAATTGAGTCAAAAGGTTTTGCACTGTTTTTTTGTAGCATCATCTGGCCCTATTGTGCTATAAGAATAACACACTTGACAGGAAAGCAAAGTACCAAATTAAGAGCAAAACTATGTATTCATTGGAAAATATATTCATTGGAAAATGAATCCGTGTGTAAACTTAGAAACAAGGTCCAAACCAACCTATGTGTTAATGATGAAATAAAAGGTTATTAGTGAGTCATAAACCTTCAGACTTCTTCTAGCACAACTATCAGACTTGGCCCGATCTAGATTAGAATATCTGGGAATGTTATCAGTGTCACCTATAAATCATACCTGCACATATTGTCTATTCATATCATTATTGGTATGATATTGGTAGTTGTGAAAAAACAGGAACACACTAAATTACCAACCTTAAGGGAAGAGATAAATTATCCATGAAAAATACAGATTATACAGCCAGTAAAAACAGTGCTTTCAAAAAGTGTGATGGCATGATGATTACAGTTAACACTACTGTTTGACGTATTTGAAAGTTGCAGAGAATAAATCCAGCAGTTCCCATCACAAGGAAAAAAACATTTTTAATCTATATTAAATAGGTTTTTATTTCATGATAGGTATTAACTTGTGGTAATCATTTTGCGATATATGTAAGTCAAATCATTATGGCATACACCTTAAACTTATACAGTGCTGTATGTCAAATATATCTCAATAAAGCTGAAAAAAATACAAAGAAAGTATAAAAATGTGAAAAATTTCTGATATAATGCTGAGTAAATAGAATAATTTTGTTAAATTGATCCAGGGAAGAGAGGTTAAGGAGAATAAAAGGTATGTGTGTTTACACACATGATCACATTGAAAGAAATTTTATTTCCCTTATTAAAATTTCCTCCATTCTTTCTCATTGCCACGTAGTATTCCACTGTGTATATAAACCACAATTTCTTTATCCATTCATCAGTTTATGGACATTTAGGCTCTTTCCACAATTTGGCTATTGTTGAGAGTGCTGCTATAAACATTGGGGTACAAGTGCCCCTATGCATCAGTACTCCTGTATCCCTTGGGTAAATTCCTAGCAGTGCTATTGCTGGGTCATAGGGTAGGTCTATTTTTAATTTTCTGAAGAATGAAATATGGCCTTTTGTAGCAACGTGGATGGAACTGGAGAGTGTGATGCTAAGTGAAATAAGCCATACAGAGAAAGACAGATACCATATGGTTTCACTCTTACGTGGATCTTGAGAAACTTAACAGAAACCCATGGGGGAGGGGAAGAAAAAAAAAAAAGAGGTTAGAGTGGGAGAGAGCCAAAGCATAAGAGACTGTTAAAAACTGAGAACAAACTGAGGGTTGATGGGGGGTGGGAGGGAGGGGAGGGTGGGTGATGGGTATTGAGGAGGGCACCTTTTGGGATGAGCACTGGGTGTTGTATGGAAACCAATTTGACAATAAATTTCATATATTGAAAAAAAAATTTCCTCCAGCTTCAAATACTTTTGCAATAAACATATATTCTTTTATTAAAAAAAAAAAAAAGAAAAATTACTTTTCAAGGCAAATGAAGATTTTCCACGATCAAATGCAAACTGATATAGTCACTGTGGAAAAGACTACGGACGTTCTGCAAAAAGTTAAAAATAGAACTACCCTAGGATCCAGAAATTGCATGACTGAGTTTTTACACAAAAACACTAATTCAAAGGGATACATGCACCCCATGTTAATTGCAGCACTTTTTACAATAGCCAAATTATGCAAGCAGCCCAAATGTCCCTCAATAGATGAATGGATCAAGAAGATGTGGTATCTACATACAATGGAATATTATTCAGCCATAAAAAAGAATGAAATCTTGCCATTTGCAACAACATGGATGGAGCTAGAGAGTAAAATGCTAAGCAAAATAAGTCGGTCAGAGAAAGACAAATAAAC
This sequence comes from Lynx canadensis, assembly GCF_007474595.2. Taxonomy (NCBI): domain Eukaryota; kingdom Metazoa; phylum Chordata; class Mammalia; order Carnivora; family Felidae; genus Lynx; species Lynx canadensis. The sequence goes on from NC_044305.1 coordinate 112,618,995, forward strand.
ATATGATTTCACTTATAGGTGGAATTTAAGAAATGAAACAAATGAGCACAGAAGAAAAAAGAGGAAGAGACAAACCAAGAAGTAGACTCTGAACTATAGAGAACAAACTGATGGTTACCAGAAGGGTGGTGGGTGGTAGGATGAGTGAAATATGTGATGGAGATTAAGGAGCACCAGGTGTCATATGGAAGTGCTGAATCACTATATTGTACACCTGAAATGAATGTAATACTACAGGTTAACTATACTGGAACTAAAATAAAAAACATAATTTAAAAAAATATCTTCTATAACCAATCTCTTGAATTTAGCAAGTATGCCAATATATAGGAATCCTTTCTGAATTACAGCTCTGCTCGGGTCCTCCAAGGGAGAGATGGTAACTAAACTCCTAGTGCTGAACAACAAAATGCATAAACAGAAGATGTGCCTCGGAAATCCATAGAAACAGAACATCCAAACTAATTAAGGCAACATGTACAGAATCAGTTCTTAAAATCAGCAATGAAGGAGAATAGCAGGCACATAAAAAATGAGAAAATAGACCAAATTGAATATGTAATTATTGCCAGTTATGTAAGCCCATATACAGGCCTTTAAAAGAGAAGAGAAATGGTAAATAAGTACATATTTTGCAAATCAAGGCCCTTGATGTTCTTTCTTGCCCCCTGGACTCCAAAAGGAAGGACATTAAGATTCGTTTCCACATCTTGCATTACACAGGTAACACAGCAAGCAACTTGTCGCTTCCTATAGCACCTAGTGCATGAACAGTGCATGTGAAAGTCTGACCTGAACAGTGCATGTGAAAGTCCTAGTGCATGTGAAAGTCTGACTTGGATTCCCAGACCCTAAGAGCAAGAGCCTCAGTGATACAAAGGCAACAAATACAAGTTTGCAAGCTTTCTTCATCCATTTGCTTCTGTGGAAATACATTTTTTTTACTCAAGATTTCAAACCCCTGGTCATACTGCCAAACAAATAAATCAGTAGTACATACATGCTACCTACCCAGCAATGTGACGGATGCAGCTGGTAGGTTAATGCAAATATAAGGTGGGGAGAAGAATCATTGCCAAGTGTCTGCCATCTGCTGGACAGAAGGCTGGGGTGTTGAGTCTAGGCCTTGACAGCCTGTTCTAGCACCTCAGGAAAGAAATTTCTCCTGTACATGTGGTTTGAGGTGTGAGGGAGTGGCTTTCAGGGCCTTGGAAGCAACATGCAGTTTTCTCTGCGGTCCTTCCCTATTTCTCTTTTAAAAAATGCTCTCACTCTAAACACAACAGAAAATGAAGCTGCTGTGTTTGAAGGCTTGAATACAAATGGTTTCTGTCTCAGGAACAAAAAAACTTTCAGAATATTCAGTTACTAAGTTTTACTTTGAATGAGGGAATAAATAAATGAATTTATGAATGAACAAACAAATGAATGAATGCATATATGAAGAACTTTGAGAATGCGGTCTTCAGGAGAGTCAAGACATTCGTGATTAATCCAAGGGGCAGATGGCCTAGAAGAAAGTAAAAGAGGCACAGAACATATGGAAAGAAAGGCTGAAGGTTCGCACATGGTTGTGTTTCTCAGCCCCCAACTTCCCCACAACCTGTGGCCTCCAGACTGGCAACTGTGGGACTCAAGGATTGACAGGCAAGAGGATATATTTATTACTGGGATTTGCTTGGAGCCATCCCTGATCAGAGATCAATAATAACAATATCAACCATCACCACCACAATAATAATAACAACAGCAATAGTAGTAGTAGCAGTAGTAGGAGTAGAAGGAGCAGGAGTAGTAGTATTAGGTAACTTTTCAAAGTGATTGCCATATGCCACACATTGACTTAAGCCCTTTGCATAAAATATCTCAACCAAGTGTCACCACAATCCAATTAAAAGGTAGTATTATCAGCCCCATGTTACAGCTCAGAACTTTGGCTTAGAGAAGGTAAATTAACTTGTCCGAAGCCACGCAGCTAGTCCTATGCTACACAAATGGCAATTAATTAGGGTAGCTAAATTGTATTTAACATTTTATAAGGAGATGGATTATTCAATGTTTCCCAGCCCAGCTGCACATTAGCACTAACCTAACAGCTTCCACATCTGGACATCTACTCAGTGATTTCTTCCATGTCAAATTAAATAATTTCAGATGACCTTGGGTCTTGATCTTGGTGCCGAGGCAGAAATACATCTTGAAGGAGAAAGCCAGGTCCTCAGGTACAAAGACACATTGGTTAAGTAACAGACTGGTGTGAAAGCCCCTTATCTGCATAGCAAGTGGCAGCCCAGCTAATACCAAAACTGCCTACGTCTCTACACATTAGAGATCTCAGAAGTGTAAAACTCAGATGTTTACTTCTTCAGATTGTCTAATACATAAATTGCAAAACGGACAAGGGAAATGCCATAAGCAATGTGAATAAAAAGACTGCAACTACAGTACAATAGAAAGTTTCTTCCAAGAAAAACAAAATAATTTACAGACTATGAAAGTTAGGGAGGAACGCCTGGGTGGCTCAGTCAGTTGAGTGTCTGACTTTGGCTCAGGTCATCTCATGATTCGTGGGTTCGAGCCCTGCATTGGGCTCACTGCTGCCAGCACAGAGTCTGCTTTGGATCCTCTGTCCCCATCTCTCTCTGACCCTCCTCTCTCAAAACTAAATATACATTAAAAAAAATAAAGTTGGGTAAACAGCTATAGATTATCTAGTATAATGGTTCTCAATACTGGTTGCACAGTAAAATCATGTGGAGACACTGATAAATAGTGTTAATAATAATGCCAGATCTCACCCCTGTTGTGTCTGAGTTAACTGATCAGGGGGAGTACCTGAGAATAGATATTTTTAAAACCTTTAGCCATGGTGAAGAAGCACTGATTTAACCCAGCCCCTCATTACCTATAAAAAGATTTCCCATTTAGCAGGCCACCGCCACAAAACATCTCTCTAGTATCCCTTGAATTTGCAATGAACCAGGACTTTGGCTTTTTTAAAACAAATACCAAAAAAATTCCCTTAGGAAAAAAAATGCTAGCTGTAAGACTTAAATAAAACCAAAATCAAACATAATTACAAATATATACACTAATAGCTAACCTACTGTATCACAATTGTTATCTTTCAAACACCCTCCTGAATCAGTGTACTAATTGCAATTGCTCATTAAAGGTGTTCTGTTACTTCCATTATAGAGAGTATGAGAAATGTTGCTTCCATTATAGATAGTATAAAATTTTTCGGAGAAACCAAATGGAAAGGTGACTGCCCAAATGTAGGCTAACAGAAGTTTCCACAGACTCATGTGGAATAGTATCTGGAACCCGTTCAGCAGACATCCCATGGAGTGGTGTGTGTGGCACAAACTAATGCATCTCATTATGTCTGGCACTGATTAAATCCTTAGTTAAAATGTCTTACCTAGTTCTTTCTATAAATAAAAGAAAATTGTGGAACTTAATGTGAGGGCCAAAGAAAGCCTAGGCATAATAATGATGAAATAAATTCTTTTTGAGAGTCCTTTTTCTCTCCCAAATATTTTTATACTTGCTATCTCCTTTAGTCTTCATACAACTTGAAAAATATATATTTAAAAAAAAAATTTTGGGGGCACCTGGGTGGCGCAGTCGGTTAAGCGTCCGACTTCAGCCAGGTCACGATCTCGCGGTCCGTGAGTTCGAGCCCCGCGCCGGGCTCTGGGCTGATGGCTCAGAACCTGGAGCCTGTTTCCGATTCTGTGTCTCCCTCTCTCTCTGCCACTCCCCCGTTCATGCTCTGTCTCTCTCTGACCCAAAAATAAATAAATGTTGAAAAAAAATTTTTAATGTTGATCTATTTTTGAGAGACAGAGACAGAGTGTGAACTGGGGAGGGGCAGAGAGAGAGGGAGACACAGAATCCAAAGCAGGTTCCAGGCTCCAAGCTTTCAGCACAGAGCCCGATGCAGGGCTTGAACTCACAAAATGCAAGATCATGACCTGAACCAAAGTCAGATGCTTAACCGACTGAACCACCCAGGCCCCTCCAAAAAATATAATTTTTAAATGTTTATCTTTTTATTTACTTTTGAGAAAGAGAGAGGGAGAGAGAGAGATGCAGAGAGAGAAAATCTGAAGCAGACCCCACACTGTTGGCACAGAGCCTGACATGGGGTTGAAATTCAAAAATCATGAAATCAGACCTGAGCTGAAATCAAGAGTCAGATGCTTAACCAACTGAGCTACCTAGGCACCCCGAAAAAATTACGTATCTTAGAAATAAGGTGGAGGTAAACATCTTTCTGTCATGAAAAAAAAAGAAAAAGTCCAACTCTGAGTCACATTCCAGCAGCCCAAATCAGGGTTAAGCATTATTTCTTTCTTCCACCAGTATAAACACTGGGCAAAATATCTCCGGGGTGAGGAGTACAATTACAGAAATGATTAAGGCAAACTCTCTCTCTCATCAAGCTCCTATTTTAGTGGAGAGAGTCAGATGAGAAAAAAAAAAAACACGCAAAATAGAACACTCTGTCTTGTGTCATTTTTTACTGTCCTCAAAGAGGATACAATTGTTCTCTACCTTAGTGAATAGTACCAAGATCTGCCCAGGTGAGCAAGACAGAAACTCAGAAATCTTCTCTGATTCTTTCTTCTCCTTTACCAGCCATATATGGTCCCTAATCAAGTCCTGCAATTTTAACTTCTAAATATTTCTCAAACACTTTCCATCAACACTGTCATCATCTGGGTTCAAACCACCATCAAGTCCCATACATATGAACGGCAATCAGCTCCTAAATAGTCTCTCTGCTTCCATTCTGGACCCATCCAATGTATTCTACCCGTTGCAATCAATGGGAGTGACCTTGTAAAAATACAAACTTAATCTTAAGTTCTTTCATTGAATCATTCCAGAAACTTTATGGGCTGTATGGTAAAACCCAAAGTTTAAGCAGGACTATAAGGCCTTTCTTGATATAGCCCCTGCCTACCTCTCCAGCCCCATCATCTACCACTCTCCCACCCTCTCCCACTGCTCTGTGGCCTTCCTTCAGATCTCTGACTATTCCTTAGTATTCATGCCTCCTGGCATTTTTACTTGTCCTTCCCTTGACCGAGAATGCTCTGCTCCCACTTCATCTTTTTTTTTTTTTTTTAATTTTTTTTTTCAACGTTTATTTATTTTTGGGACAGAGAGAGACAGAGCATGAATGGGGGAGGGGCAGAGAGAGAGGGAGACACAGAATCGGAAACAGGCTCCAGGCTCCGAGCCATCAGCCCAGAGCCCGACGCGGGGCTCAAACCCACAGACCGCGAGATTGTGACCTGGCTGAAGTCGGATGCTTAACCGACTGCGCCACCCAGGTGCCCCTCCCCACTTCATCTTTTAATCGCAGCTCAAATATTACTGAGGCATGGAAACCTTCATCGACTTCCAGAACACAATCAGTTCCTCTCAGATGACTTCACACTTTTCCTTTGTAATACCCATCAAATGTATAACTGTATATTTATTGTGTGATTATTTAACTTATCTCCTACTCCTACCCTGTTCCTACTGCACTGTAAGATCCATGAGGGTAAGGACTGTGTCTTATTTGCTTTCCTTTGTATCGCTATAGCCTGGTATATCGCCTGGCACATTGCAGGAGCTCAATAAATATACACTGATTGAACAGAAGGGTAAATCAATTAATAAATAAATGAATACTAAAACAAAGATTGCAGGAGAGAAGGAACATTGGAAATAAGTGCTGACGGTGATGGGCACTAAAGAGGGCCCTTGTTGGGATGAACACTGGGTGTTATATGTAAGTAATGAATCAATTCTATGCCTGAAACCATTATTATACTACATGTTAACTAACTTGGATTTAACTAATTCTTTAAAAAAAAAAAAAAAAAACGTGTAATGGAATATTAGCCCAGAAAGATGTGGTTCTCTCATGAAATTCTAGAATGCAGGATAGAAGTCAGTGCTTAATTACAAAGTGACCCACCGCCATCTTAAGAGCAGGAGGTAACATGTATGAAGTGAAACTCGGGCAGTATTCTGTACTCACTGATGAAGAAGATGAGACAATTTAAAAGCCTATGCTAATATTACCACAGAGAATAAAGTTATTTTTAAATAATAGTGCTATCATGTATTTAAAAACTCATGAAGATACTGTGACCTTGAAGGACAGTACAGACAAAAGAGAGATTTCTGAGGTGGTAGTAACAGGGATGAGATTACTAAATAAATTGTGGATTAAAGCAACTTGATTTATAACACAGATTTCCCCAAAGGCTCAGGAATCAGCAGCACCAGCTACTTTAAAAAAAAAAAGTAAGTTTCTTTTTGAGAGGGAGAGAGACAGAGCACGAGCTGGGGAGGGGCAGAGTGATAATGAGACGCAGAATCCGAAGCAGGCTCCAGGTTCTGAACTGTCAGCACAGAGCCCAATGCAGAGCTGGGACCCACAAGCCGGGAGATCATGACCTGAGCTGAAGTCGAAGGCTCAACTGACTGAGCCACCCAGGCGCCCCAGCACCAGCTACTTTTAGAAACGGGGTTGAAAATAAAGAAGACCCTCCAAATAGCAGGCTTATTGTCTGAAAGGGGTAATACGGATCTTCACCCAGATTCCTACAGAAGTATGATACTGAAAATGAGCATATGAAGTTAATGTTTACATACTCAGTGCTGAGATTCTAAGCTCTCTTTCCTGATTCAACTCCCAGAAACAAACATATATTTTCATGACAGTACATAGATTCTTGGAGCACCTGGGTGGCTCAGTTGGTTAAGCATCCGACTTTGGTTCAGGTCATGGTCTCAAGGTTCATGAATTCTAGCCCCACATCAGGCAGCACAGAGCCTGCTTCAAGTTGTCTGTCTCCCTCTCTCTCTGCCTCTCCCCTGCTCCCTCTCTCTCTGTTTCTCTCAAAAATAAATAAACATTAAAGTGAAGAGGAGCAACCCATAAATGGACCCACAAACATATGGCAAACTAATCTTCAACAAAGCAGGAAAGAATATCCAATGGAATAAAGACAGTCTCTTCAGCAAATGCTGCTGGGAAAACTGGACAACAACATGCAGAAAAATGAACCTGGACCACTTTTTTACACCATACACAAAAATAAACTCAAAATGGTTGAAAGACCTAAACGTAAGACAAGAAGCCATCAAAATCCTAGAGGAGAAAGCAGGCAAAAACCTCTTTGACCCTGGCTGCAGCAACTTCTCCACGTCTCCAGAGACAAGGGAAACAAAAGCAAAAATGAACTATTGGGACCTCATCAAAATAAAAAGCTTCTGCACAGCAAAGGAAACAATCAGCAAAACTAAAAGGCAACCGACAGAATGGGAGAAGATATTTACAAATGACATATCTGATAAAGGGTTAGTATCCAAAACCTATATAGAACTTATTAAACTCAACACCCAAAAAACAAATAATCCAGTGAAGAAATGGGCAAAAGACATGAATAGACACTTCTCCAAAGAAGACATCCAGATGGCTAACTGACACATGAAAAAATGCTCAACATCACTCATCATCAGGGAAATACAAACTAAAACCACAATGAGATACCACCTCACACCAGTCAGACAGCTAAAATTAACAACTCAGGCAACAACAGATGTTGGCAAGGATGCAGAGAAAGATCTCTTTTGCACGGCTGGTGGGAATGCAAACTGGTGCAGCCACTCTGGAAAACAGTATGGAGGTTCCTCAAAAAATTAAAAATAGAAGTACCCTATGACCCAGCAATTGCATTCCTAGATATTTATCCAAGGGACACAGGTATGCTGTTTCAAAGGTTTATAGCAGCACTATCAACAATAGACAAAGTATGGAAAGATCCCAAATGTCCATCAATGGATGAATGGATAAAGAAGATGTGATTTATACATACAATGGAGTATTACTCAGCAATCAAAAAGAATGAAACCTTGCCATTTGCAACTACATGGATGGGACAAGAGGGTATTACGATAAGCAAGATTAGTCAGTCTGAGAAAGACAAATATCATATGACTTCACTCATGAGGAATTTAAAATACAAAACAGATGAACATAAGAGAAGGGAAGCAAAAATAATATAGAAACAAGGAGTGGGACAAAACATAAGAGACTCTTAAATACGGAGAACAAACTGAAGGTTGCTGGAAGGGTTGTGGGTCGGGGGATGGGCTAAATGGGTAAGGGGCATTAAGGAAGACACTTGTTGCGATGAGCACTGGCTGTTATACATAGGGGATGGATCACTGGAATCTACTCCTGAAATCATTATTGCACTATATGCTAACTAACTTGAGTGTAAATTAAAAAAATAAATTAAAAAAATACTAAATAAATAAATAAATTAATTAATTAATAAAAAAAGGGCGCCTGGGTGGCACAGTAAGTTAAGTGTCCAACTCTTGATCTATGCTCACGTCATGATGTCACAGTTCATGTGTTTGAGCCCCATATCAAGCTCTTCACCCATGGTGCAGAGCCTGCTTGGGATTCTGTCTTTCCTTCTGTCTGCCCCTCCCCCACTTGTTCTCTCTCTGTCTCTCTCTTTCTCTCTCTCTCTTCTCTCTTCCTCCCTCCCTCAAATAAATAAACTTAAAAAAAATTTAAAACAGAAAGAAAGAAAGAATGAAAGATTCTTTTCTAGTGCATTTGATCAGCCCAAATAGAAAGACCTAAGGGTACTGATACAGTCCTTCAGTGAAAGGGCCCAGCCAGGGAAGCCTATGGAGCATCTCACTGATGAGAATCACCAACTATCCACTGAGATTTTCTAATCAGATCTAACTCTCTACTCTTTTATGAGGATCACTAGACATATGGAAAAAGTACCTATCATGAATGATAGAACCAAAAGTTAATGAGTTAAATAGCTAATTAAGAAAAGCAACTTGGAGGAAAAGAACTTTTCAAGGAACAAGAGAAAGAAAAATAATGTTAATAAAGTCAGAGAGATAAAAGAAGATATTATATCCTTGAACCAAAAATGGAATGTTATTAAAGAGACAGGAGAACCCAAGTAAAACTCATCAAAAATCCAATAGTAGACATGAAATCTCAGGAGATGGTTTGGAAAATAAAGGTGTGGAAATCTCCCAGAGAGGAAAACCAAAAGACAACAGATGGAAAACATGAGTGGAAAGACATAGGAGAGCCGGCTCAGCAGATCGACCAGCCAAATGGCAGAGTTTCCAGCAAGAGAAACAGAAAATGGAGGGGAAGAAATCATTAAAGAAATAATTCAAGAAAATAGCTCAGGGGTAAAGAACATGATTTTATAGATTTTAAAGGCCCAATCCAAGCAGCTAACACAACATATGAAGATAGATACCACTGGGAATTTCAGAACCCTGACAGAAAAAAAGAAAATCTTACAAGGAAACAGTTCTCACAACACAAAGTTTCTGGAATCTGAATGGCTTTTAATTTCTTAACATTAACCTTGGAAATCAGAAAATAATGCATTAAATATTCAGTGTGGGGGGTGGGGAGGAGCAGGAAGTGCTCTAGATTTCTACTACCAGACATAAATTATCAATCAAGTAAAAGGGTAGAATAAAAATAGTAATTTGAAGTAAGTTTGAAAAAAATTTATCTCCACACACCCTCTCTCTGGAAGGCATTGATCCCACCAAAATGAGATAGTCGATCAAGAAGGAGGAAGAGGGGCGCCTGGGTGGCTCAGTCAGTTAAGCGTCCAACTTCAGCTCAGGTCACGATCTCGCGGTCCGTGAGTTCGAGCCCCGCATCTGGCTCTGGGCTGATGGCTCAGAGCCTGAAGCCTGCTTCCGATTCTGTGTCTCCCTCTCTCTCTGCTCCTCCCCCGTTCATGCTCTGTCTCCCTCTGTCTCAAAAATAAATAAAACTTAAAAAAAAAAAAAGGGAGGAAGATACCAGATATAGGTAAAAGGGGGCCTTTCTCAGGAGGAAAAAGGATCACTAGGAAAAGGGAAATGTCAAGATGTTGGCTGTGCACCAGCTACAAAGGCAGGTCCAGACAACAGGCAGATCAAAATGAGCTAAAAAAGTCCAAGAGAGCATTTCATCAAGAAGATGAAATTAATAAATCACCTGATGCATACAAATAAAGAATTGAGAAGAGACTTAGAAAACTGTACAAGAGTTTTGGGTTGATTTAATGATGAGTATACACATAGGAAACATACACACAAATAAACAAAACACGTAACTATCAACTCAAGAAAAATAAAAAGTCAGGAAGGAAAGTGCTTCCTGTATGCCTCAACATGCAAAGTCATAACAATGAATAATGCTTACCTAAATTATGAGCTAATAAGGGAAGACATAAGAAAGGGGGTGAGTAAAGAGGTGAAAGAGAACTAAATTCTCATCTTCCAACTAGGGAGTCAATACATCATTCCTAAATTTGAAAAATTAAGAACTAGAAACATAAACTTGCTATTTAAAAATACAGAGATACATATCCAAACAGCCAAAAAGCTTAAAGTGGTTGCCCACAGAGAAAAGGAAATAAAGCACAGGAAAGACTTCTGTTTTCTTAAGTCTTATAAAATCATCTGACTCAAACTGTGTATGCATAATTTTAATAAAAATAAAGACGGAATAAAAATACTATTTAAATTTAAAAAACCAACAGGCCAAGGATGAGGAAGGGATGCATATGAGAAAGAAAGAGAAAGAATGATAAGTGATTCCAATTTTCAGATGTAAGTACCTGGGAGGACGGGGAAGTCCAAAAAAAGGAGGTGGCCTAAAGAGAATAAAATTTATGGGGCGCCTTGGTGGCTCAGTTCGTTAAGTGCCCAACTTCGTCTCAGGTCATGATTTGCGGTCGGTGAGTTCAAGCCCTGTGTCAGGTTCTCTGCTGATAGCTTTGAACCTGGAATCTACTTTGGATTCTGTGTCTCCCTCTCTCTCTGCCCCTCCCCTGCGCTCTCTCTCTCTCTCTCTCTCTCTAACATACATAAACATTTAAAAATTAAAAAGATAAAATAAAGAGAATAAAATTTATAATAAAAAATACAGTGTTTATGGCAACAAATAACTACTTAGTGACACAAAATCATGGAGAGCCACTCACTTTTTTTTTAATGTGAAATTTATTGTCAAATTGGTTTCCATAAAACACCCAGTGCTCATCCCAACAGGTGCCCCCCTCAATGCCCATCACCCACTTTCCCCTCCCTCCCACCCCCATCAAACCTCAGTTTAGTCTCAGTTTTTAAGAGTCTCTTATGGTTTGGCTCCCTCCCTCTCTAACTTTTTTTTTCTTCCCCTCCCCCGTGGTCTTCTGTTAAGTTTCTCAGGATCCACATAAGGGTAAAAACATATGGTATCTGTCTTTCTCTGTATGACTTATTTCACTTAGCATAACACTCTCCAGTTCCATCCACATTGCTACAAAAGGCCATATTTCATTCTTACTCATTGCCACATAGTATTCCATTGTGTATATAAACCACAATTTCTTTATCCATTCATCAGTTGATGGACATTTAGGTTTTTCAATATTTGGCTATTGTTGAAAGTGCTGCTATAAACATTGGTGTACAAGTGCCCCTATGCATCAGCACTCCTGTATCCTTTGGGTAAATTCCTAGCAGTGCTATTGCTGGGTCATAGGGTAGATCTATTTTTAATGTTTTGAGGAACCTCCACACTGTTTTCCAGAGTGGTTGTACCAGTTTGCATTCCCACCAACAGTGCAAGAGAGTTCCTGTTTCTCCACATCCTCTCCAGCATCTATAATCTCCTTAGAACTTACAGGAATTTAAAGCTGCAAGGGCCCTTAAATATCATCTTGCTTCTGTTTCTTAAGTCATTTCTTGAATCTCTTTTGCAAGGGCTGTGCATGGATGCTCTGTGTAAACACCGAGCCGACTGACTGACTATTCACCATATCCTCAGGCACTCCATTTCTACCTCAGACTGCTCTAATTGCTGAATGGGACTTTCTTTATATAATTTTTTTTTTCAACGTTTATTTATTTTTGGGACAGAGAGAGACAGAGCATGAACGGGGGAGGGGTAGAGAGAGAGAGGGAGACACAGAATCGGAAACAGGCTCCAGGCTCTGAGCCATCAGCCCAGAGCCTGACGTGGGGCTCGAACTCATGGACCGCAAGATCGTGACCTGGCTGAAGTCGGACGCTTAACCGACTGCGCCACCCAGGCGCCCCTGGGACTTTCTTTAATAAAGACAAATCTGCATTTGTCCCAGTTCAACCTGGGTTCTTTCCTCTCTATTGCTGCTTAAACATACTACGAGCCTGCCTAAGTATCCTAGCACCTTCCCTAACTACCCAAAAGCTTTCTTATTTCTTCTCTGGACTAAAATATTTATTTTGCTCTTAATTGAATCAGAGGACCCAAATTTTTCTTCTAGAAACATATCTAAATACTTAAATATAAATAAAAGTGAATTTATAAAGAATGATGTCCATTTATTCTTGGCTAGTGACAAGGACTTGAACAAATGACTTCCAAAGACTCCTTCCATTCCTCTGAGACAAACATAGCGAGTGCTTCCGGGACAGGACTGCTACAAGACTCATTGGCTGAAACAGGCAGAGGGAGACAAAAGAAGAGAAAAGCAGGGCTCTGCCTCCTACCCCTTCCCATCCACAGGCCCTTCTGAAGTCAGCAGTTGTCATGAGGTGAGACTCTCAATCGGTTGTTTCTAAGAGCTGAAGTTCAAATTAAAGCCAAGTACACCAGCGCTGTTTCCAGAATAATTTGAATCTTCAAGCTGTGCTAAGTGCCTTTTTGCTTCTACACTTGAAAATTACTACATTTTTCAGTTTGTTTCTATTTGAAAGAAAATGGTTTAGGTGATTATAGAGGAGTAGCTTGTCGATTCTGCACAAATTCCACTCGTGATTTTTATGCTAAAATTCCAAAAGTCTCTTTAATAGATAATTTATGTTCCTCTAAGATAGTTTTATTTTAGAATAATAAAAATCCTTAAACTTCCCAGAGGCAAAAGAAAAAAAAAAAGATACTCAATGTGAGATCTAAGAGCTAAGCTCTTCCCGGAGGCCTATCCATCTTACACGATCAAGAGATATTCTCCAGTAGTTCTCTGTAGGCGACTGGAAAGTGCAGCCAAGCAATGAGACACAAACCTTCTTCCTGGACTTGAGCCGCACCAATGTCAAAAGCAAAAGACAAAAGTTCCTTGTGATCCCTCTTTTGAAAAATTCTAATTCTGGATATCCATTCTCCTGAACTTAATTTTCATTTGTTCATTTGGCAACCATTGATGCGGCATCTACTATGTGACCAGGACTGTTCTGGGTGCAGGGGATGTAGCAGTGAACAAGACAGAAAAGATCCCTGGAACTCACATGCAAGGGGTAGGAAGACAGCTAATGAGATTTGTATTTATCTTGTTGGACTATAAAGAAAATGAAACAGGTTGATGTTCTAGAGAGTGACTGTTAGGGGCTGATTACAGGGAGTGATCAGACGAGCCTTTTCAGTGGAGATATTAGAAGTGGAAACCAAGAAGCAAGAAAAAGCTAGGGAAAGAATATTCCCGGCAGAGGAAAGAACAAGAGCAAAGGCCTTAAGTGAGCTCTTCCTGAGCATTATTGCTCCACAAGAATGTTCTCAGGAGAACTATAATGTCTTTAGTGATGGTGGTCGCCTTGCTGCATTTGAGCGCTCAACTGAGCGCTCAAAGACTGAGGTGCTTTTTCCTCCAGCCACTGCACTGTCACAGCTGATGGCTCCTTGCCGACTCCCACTCCGGGAATTGCCCTCAGCCAACAATCTCTCCCCTCCATGGAGACAGTCTTCATCCAATGACTGGCCACAGACATGTAAAGATCTAGCCCCTTGCTTCTAGGGCACCTGGGTGGCTCAGATGGTTAAGCGTCCAACTTCAGCTCAGGTCATGATCTCAAGGTTTGTGAGTTCGAGTCCTGTATTGGTCTCTGTGCTGACAGTTCAGAGCCTGAAGCCTGCTTCGGATTCTGTGTCTCCTTCTCTCTCTACCCCTCATGCTCTCTCTCTCTCTCTCTCACTCATGTTCTCTCTGTCTCAAAAATAATCATTAAAAAAAAAAAAAAAAAAAGATCTAGCCCCTTGCTTCTGAAGGCCATCCAGCTCCTGAGAGCCCCATGGCCTGGTTCTGTGTCACTGTATCACAGCTCAGCTCCCCTTCTGTCCAGTCCTGCCTCCTTCACTCCCCTACAGGCCTCGATGCTGATGGCATATCCCACTATCCCTTCACTAGGCACATCTTCATCTCAGCTGCTCATTCCCTGTGGAATCCTGCTGGAGATCTAATGGATCATTCCAGGCACATATAACTATTAAAATATAATAGCAGCACCACCAAATTTAGGAATCATAGGAGTGCCAGTGCTTGCTTCATCCCTGCTTAGGCGTAAAGACAACTGGATAAGAGGTCCTAACTGGTTTCCATGACACTCTGAAATCTGTCCCCACACTGCTGACTACCTACAAATCTGATCATGGTGATGCCTTGCTGAAGGCCTTTAGTGGCTCTCAGTGGCTTTCAAGACAACATATTGGTCCACAAGTCTCTTCATGACCTGCCTTCCCATCTAGACCTGTGGCATTTTGACTATGCTGTTTCACATCCTCTTGCCTGTCTTAGAACCTGCAATCTCCTCCACTTAGGAAATCATTTTTTTTAATTCTTTAAAGCCACCTTCTTTTAAAGCTGTTCTCAGCCCCCATTAACAGTTTCTAATACCCTCCTTCTAACTCTGTTGTGTATTGTGTGCTTTTTTATTGTCATACCCTCCACTGCAAGCATCTGCCCATTTCTACCACCCAAGTGCATGCCACCACTTCCTGTAGAAATATATTTATAGACTTTGTCCTATTCAGTACTGACCCCTCTCCCAACATCTAGCACAGTGCCAGTCACTGTGTAGGCACTCACAAAGGCTATCTCATCCTGATTTAGTCAGATTCAAGACTTGGAAAAAAGGCATAGCCACAAAACACATCTGCAAAATAGATGCCTTGTTAGCAACCATATTGCAGTTACGGAATCCATCTTTCACTGGGCCCAGAGAGAGAAGGGGCAGGTACAAAGAATAGCAGAAACTTACGTATGACGTTGTTTGTATTACATAGTGTCACTGCCATGCCCATCCCTCCACGTCTCAGGCAGCTAACAGCATAAGAAACCTCACAGACCACATTTCTATACATTTCCATATTCATCCACTTCAGTTAAACTCTCTAACTTAGCAGTTCCTAGTATGTGAAGACTTTATTATGGGTATTTATTCATTCTTCCAGTCTACAGAGAAAAGATAGTGGGTGTACCAGAACAACAGTCTAAATGCGTCTTTGTTTTGCATGTTCACAAGTGTAAACATTGCCAAAACAGTACATGAATTGGGGGGAAAAATCTAGAATTTTCTTGGTTTGGTAATTAATAAAGAGCAGGCTCTCCTTTCAGAAACTTTGCTGGTAGGGGCACTGCATTCAAATATTGACCTAAATAAACAAACAAACAAACAAACAAACAATTGATAATGGTAATGATGAGCTCAACAGAAATACAATCTTCCCCTAATGACAGTTCCAATGTGCAAGAGGCAGGGGTGTGGCAGAAGTCAGTGGCTTTCAGAATAGAACACCTGTGTTTCTTCAGTTCTATTTCTTCCCCTGAGCAGCATGGGATCTTGAATCAGACATTTCACTCTCCTGGCATGACTTATCTATAAAATGGAGATTATTCCTGGGGTGGCTCAGTCAGTTAAGCATCTGATTTCAGCTCAGGTCATGACATCATGGTTCGTGAGTTGGAGCCCTGTGTTGGGCTCTGTGCTGACAGCTCAGAACCTGGGAGCCTGCTTCTGTTTCTGTGTCTCCCTCTGTCTCTCCCCCTACCCCACTCACGCTCTGTCTCTGTCTCTCAAAAATGAATAAACATTAAAAAAAATTTTTTAATAAAAAAATAAAATGGAGAGTATTCCTAACTCACACTCTCCTGTGAGAATTAAATAAATAGGTCATATATAAGAAAGTGCCTAGTGGCGCCTGGCTGGCTCAGTTGGTGAAGCATGTGACTCTTGATCTCGGGGTTGTGAGTTTGAGCCCCATGTTGGGTGTAGAGGGTATTTAAAATAAAACAAAATTTTTTGAAAAAAAAAAAGAAAAGAAAAAAGTGCCTAGGCTAGACTCTGACATCATTAAAGCCACAAGAACTATTCATTCAAAGCAACAAAATATGTTTTCACTGAAAGCATCTCCCTTATGCTCTAAAACCAAAGCATAGCAGATCAATAGAAACAGATTCTTACAGATTAATATCATCACTCTACCCTAAGTTTAAGATATGCTGATTTTGAATTTCTCATTTCGATCTTATTTCTATATGATCAGAAAATCAGTTTATTTAAGAAACTATATCAAACTACCAACCATATATACTAGGCTTTAATACATTTGATTTCTTTTTCCTAAATAAGCAGTCTGAAGAATGATAGTTAAAAAGGAAATCAAACCCACTGGAAGGTTAGTAGCTTTATATACTTTTATATCCCAGAAAACACCTAGGCAGATTAAAACCTTTCTGCATTTCTTAAAAAACACATTTCAATCTGACCACCTGCATGCTGAATTGTGCAAAAATGGAATTTAAAAGAATTAGGATAGGAAATCTCTCCAATCAACAATATTACAAAAACCAATACCACCAAAAAATTTCACCTCTCCAGCATAGTATGAAAATCACTCAGATCTGATGGGTGTAAAATGTTGAGCTTTCTGGGGTTTTTTTTTGTTTTTTTTTGTTTTTTTTTAAATCATGTTACCCAGTTGTAAGGCTGGTAATACTACAAGATACAATGCTTGATGTGAGAAGAAAATAATCTACTGCCTTTTGTCTTTTGATATGCAAAATGATAAATCTTGTCCAGTGGACTAGAGGCTAGAGCAAATTTTTATTTTTTAAAAAAAGCTATTAATTGGTCTTTGGTGTAGCCCTGCTTGATGCAAATTATACTACTTGTCAAGACTTTTGTTTAGTCACAAATAAAAGGCTTAGTGGATAAAGGTTTGGCCTTTCGCTACAGGTTTTCTGCCAAACTGTGACCTGAAATGAATGAATTGGTATTGAGTGGGGCCTCCTGACTCTGTAATTTAATGCTGACAGTAATTAGCTAAGAAGGAGGTGTTATAATGAAAGCCCAGGGCATGGTGTTTATGTGATTTTACACAGCTGCATTAGATGGTACCTCCTTTTTCAGTCTTTTTCATTTACTACCTCTGAAAAGGGAGAAGGTGCAAGTCGTAAAAGATACTGGCTGCTTGACTCTCTGATAAATCTCCGGACAGTGAAGACCTTGGGTTTAAATTAGCTGTCAGGGTTCAGCCATCTCACTCACCGGCTCACTACGAAGTTAGCAACATTGCAAAGACATAATAAATGGATTCATACGTCTTGATTAATGCCTTCCTTTGTAAACAGACTTTCAGCATGGAGCTGTGCCATAGCAGATGCCCTATTCTAAAGGTTAATCTTTACATCAGTGGCATATTCAAGACATCTTGCATTTTCAATTCTTCCCTCCTCTTCCTGAATTTCAAATTCTCTTGGAATAAATGAGAAAGAGGAGGCCTAATAGCAGAATCAGAATCTATTGTTAGAAACGTCCTGTGTAAATAAAGGATCATTCTGGCACATCTGATTATTTCATAGAACAAAGGATATCTTCTGCATGATCCCACATTGAAGTCTTTCCTTCTTGGCCCTTAAAAAATTACTTTTACACACCTAAGCGACCCCTCTGTGCCTCTAGCTTGGGATAATGTACTTGATGGAATGGTGCTCTTGTATAAAGTAGTCTAATGTCAGATGCCAGCAAGTCTCTGACTGTATACCAAAACACTGAGGGCCTGTCCTTTTCCACATGCTGCTAATCTTGGTCTGCCTGAATGGTGCTATGCTACTCCAGGGAAAAAATGGGGAGCAATCAGGATGCAAAAAGATAGAGCCCAAAAAAGTTTGCTAGTACATTTCTACTTCATCCAAGCTTTAGTACAGAAGGAACTGTTGATATGAGATTTTTGTCACCTCAATTATTCACCATGAATTGGAAGCAAATCTTCCTTTCAAGTGTTTATTGACATTGTCATTTACTCTGCCTCATAAAGTGTTTTGTTGACATAAATTAGATCTTTGTTTACTCTCTTCCAGATAGGAGCAAAAATAAAACCCTTTGATAAAAACAACTATTTAATTACTGCACCATCCTAGAAAATCAGCAATTCTACCTGAGATTAATAGGTTACATTCATCCATTTCCAACAGTAAAATAGCAAGAAAGCAAGAATTGTGCACAGAAAGTTGCTTATGAATTCTAGTTACTTTTCAGGGCCTTTTTAGTCTATATCCAGACTGCAATTTAATTTGGACTTCCAGAACATCTAATTCTTCCATGTTCAAATATAACAAACAATACACTTCTCCCAAATTGAGGGATTATCCGACCATTTGTCATTATTCACCTCCAATTACTGCATATTCTTTTTCCTTTTGAAGTAAAATCCTGCTGAGGATTTTAATAAAGAGCAGTCTAATGTAATCTGAGTGAAAACAATGGTCACTTGATAGTCTCAAAGAAACCCATCTACTCTCTCATCTTTATAACTAAGGCTCAGAAAGAAGCCCTCATCTCCAACAGAAGAACCACAGGAACTAGACACGAGCAGGAGGGAAATGCACTAGGAGTCTTTGTTCCTTAGGAAAATGGGGGGCCGATGGGGTTAAGCAAGATCCAAGAATACAGAGCAAAGGGATAACGTTTTAGGGCCCTAGAAGCAAAAGGCCCAGGACTGGCTCCAGTTCTCTTCCCAGGCTCCACTTACAGTACTGCTTTAGACCATGCTTGAGTAAACAAAAAGGCAGGGGTGGTGCCGCCTCAGTGGGATTTGTGAGCCAAAAGTCAACAAGCAAGCAAGCAAAGTGTTTAGCAGAAAAGAGATACTTCTTTAGGAGAAAACTTAGGATATGACATTGAAAAAACGAAGAACTCTTTGCAAATGTATCCACAGTCCCAGGGCCCTTTGTGCCTGGAAAGCTAAAGCTCTTAGCAGCATGCTAAGCAAGGATCATCGCAGAAAGGGCAATACACACCAGAGTGCCCTTTCTGTAAAATTTCAGACCCAAAGTTATAGTGATGAGATAGGCCTGGTGGCTTCCACTGTGGAAAGTACTGGTAGAAAACAGAAATGATGGTAAATGCCTTTGAAAAGAAAGGCTCATATACTTTTTAAATATTGCCCCCAAAGATATCCAGGTCCTAATCCTTGAAGCCCTGAATGTTTCCTTACATGGCAGAAGGAACTTTGCCAATGTGATTAAGACTCATGTGATGGGACAGATTATCCTGGATTTTTCAGGTCAGGCCTAAATGTAATCACAATGCCCTTACAGGAGGGAGGCAGAGTGAGATTTGATGGGAGAAGAGGAGAAAGAGATGGGATGATAGAATCAAGAGGTTGGGGGGATTTGAGGAAGGGCCAAGTGACAGAATGCAGGCAGCCTCCAGAAGCTAGAACAGGCAAGGAAACATAGCCTCCACAGTGTTCCCGAAGAAACCAGCCCTGTTGACACTTGACTTTTAATTGATCTCAAACTTTTGGCTTCAAGCCACTAAGTTTGCAGCAATTTCTTACAGTAGAAATGAGATACAAATACAAACATGTTCTGGGTTTAAGTTAGTTATTTGGCAGCCAGAGACATAAGAAAGGTAAAATATAAAAATGGGCAAAACACAGCAGTAAAAATTTTTTAAGTTTATTTATTTATTTTGAGAGAGAGAGGGAGAGAGACCATGTGATTGGGGAAGGGGCAGAGAGAAAGGGAGAGAGAGAGAATCCCAGCAGTCTCCGCACTGTCAGTGCTGAGCCCAATCCAAGGCTTGAACCCACAAACCATGAGATCACAACCTGAGCCAAAATCAAGAGTCAGACGCTTAACAGACTGAGTCACCCAGGCACCCCAGTAGTAAATTTTCTAGTATTTTTTTAATATAATTTATTGTCAAGTTAGCCAACATCCAGTGTATACAGTGTGCTCTTGGTTTGGGGGATAGATTCCCACGATTCATCACTTACATACAACACTCAGTGCTCATCCCAACAAATGCCTTCCGTAATGCATATCACCTGTTTTCTCCTCTCCCCACCCACCAACCCTCAGTTTTTTTCTCTGTATTTAAGAGCCTCTTATGGTTTGCCTCCCTCTCTGTTTGAAACTATTTTTTCCCTTTCCCTTCCCCCATGGTCTTCTGTTAAATCTAGTATTTTAAAGAACAAAGCTTAATTTCTAAACCTAAAATGTTACTCACAAAAAGCTAAATTTACCAGAAGTAAATGGCTTGATGCAAAAGAATAGCACAGCATTCCTAGTGTTATTTTATTTGATTTGTACTTCGTTAAAGATCATAAAATTCATTCTGACCAGCGTTTTAACTTCTAAAGGCATATCATACTAGCTATTTCTCAGTAACACTCTCGTCAGTGCTCTCCTATATTCTCCTCAGGGATGTACCACAGGGGCTAGAAATTTGGCAACTATATGTCCCAGAATCTCTTGCCAACTGGATTCCAACTGAGATTCCATCAAAAAGAATCATTTGCATGAGCTTTGGAAGGCAGGAAGGAGGAGAATCCACTCTGGCCCACAGTTCACACCAACAGCAGCTTCCTTCCTCAGTTTCATGATACACTGTCAGGCTTTTCCTGGGATGTAGGCAGTAGCTGCTTATAATTTCCTGATTTCTGAGAAGACCCCCACCTCTTATCTTCTCTTCCTCTGGCCTGTCCTACAATTTTGTAACTATCTAAATCTCTGGAAAAAAAAAATTAGTTCTCCTTGAGAAGCTGGGAGATAATCAGGTTAGTTTCAATTTTCCTCAATGAACCAGAATGACATAAATGAGAATCTAGAAAAGGAAACTGGCCTATTTTTTAAAATAACTAGTTATGGGGCGCCTGGGTGGCGCAGTCTGTTAAGCGTCCGACTTCAGCCAGGTCACGATCTCGCGGTCCGTGAGTTCGAGCCCCGCGTCGGGCTCTGGGCTGATGGCTCAGAGCCTGGAGCCTGCTTCCGATTCTGTGTCTCCCTCTCTCTCTGCCCCTCCCCCGTTCATGCTCTGTCTCTCTCTGTCCCAAAAAATAAATAAATAAACGTTGAAAAAAAATTTTAAATAACTAGTTATGTTTCCCAGCTAAAATAACAATAAGATATATTGTTTAAACTCCCAAGATATTTGCTAATGTACAATAATTTGGAATAGAAGGAAATGTTATTACATGAGTCTTAAAATTATATGTCTATTAAGAAGAGTAAAGAATAATATGGAGAGTATAGGGTTAGGATGTGTGGGTGGCAACAGACTGAAGATTCACCTTATGAATACTGTATTACTACACAGGCTGATTTGCACAAGTTTGTGCTACTTGGTAGAAAGAATGAAAGCTGAGTCTTGACAACAGATAAGGAAGCAAGAGATACTGGAGTGGTACCTTTTTTCCTCCTCTCTTCAGTATTTTTTGATCAACTCTGAATAAGTAGGGTTTTTGTTTGTTTCTGAGGCATCTAATACTATAAGAATTAACCTCTTTCCCATATCCTTTTGCTCTATATCCAAATTATCATTTCCGAGTATAATATTTAGGTCACATTATATATATATTTTTAATAACAGCTTTATTGAGACATAAGTCACATATGAAACTCACCCTTTTAAAGTATATAATTGACAAGTTGATAATATATTCACAGAGCTGTGCAACTATCACCACTGTCTAATTTCACAGCATTTTCATCACCATAGAAAGAAACTTTATACCTATTAGTAGTCTCCCCCCTCCCCACATTCCACCCTGTCTCCAGCCTCTGGCAATCACTACCTACTTTTGGTCTCAATGAATTTGCCTCTTGTGGACATTTCATATAAATAGAATCATACACTATGTACCCTTGTGTGATTGGCTTCTTTTACTTAGCATGTTCTCAAGGTTCATATATGATGAAGCGTGTGTCAGTGCTTCATTCCTTATTCTTGTCAAGTAATATTCCATTGTATAGCTATACTGCATTTTATTTATCCATTCATCAATCTGTGGATATTTGAATTGTTTCCACTTTTCAGATATTATAAATAATGCTGTTATGAACATTAATGTGGATATATGTTTTTGTGTAGACATGTTTTCAATTCTCTGAGGTATATACCCAGGAGTAGATTGCTGGATCCTATGTTAACTCTAAATACAACATTTTCAGGAACTGCTGAACAGTTTTCCAAAACATCTGCATCATTTATAATCCCCCTAGCAAAGTATGAAGGTGCAATTTCTCCACATCACTGCCAACACTTATTATTTTTTATCATCATCATCACTATTATGACTATTATTATCATCATAGACATCCCAGTAGATGAGAAGTGGCATCTCAATGTGGTTTTGATTTGCATTTCCCTAATGACTAATGATGTTGAGCATCTTACATTCTCAATGGACATTTGAATATATTCTTTAGAGAAATACCTTTTCAAATCCTTTACCCATTTTTTATTTGGGTAATCTGTCATTTATTTTGAGTTGTAGGAGATAATTCCATATTCTTTATAATAGTCCCTATATCAGGGATATGATTTGCAAGTATCTTCCCTCATTCTGTGGGTTGCCTTTTTAATTTTTTTTTATTGTCAAGTTAGCTCACATACAGTGTAGTCTTGGGTTAAGGAGTAGATTCCCATGATATATCACTTACATACAACACCCAGTGCTCATCCCAACAAGTGCCCTCCTCAATGCCCATCACCCATATTCCCCAAACTCCAAGTCTCCACCCCATCAACCCTCAGTTTGTTCTCTGCATTTAAGAGTCTCTTATGGTTTGCCTCCCTCTCTGTTTGTATCTTATTTTTCCTTCCCTTCCCCTATGGTCATCTGTTAACTTCTCAAATTCCACATATGAGTGAAATCATATGATGTCTTTCTCTGCCTTATTTTGCTTAGCATGACACCCTCCAGTCCCATCCACGTTGTTGCAAATGGCAAGGTTTCATTCTTTTTCTCATTGCCAAGGAGTATTCTATTGCATGTATATACCACATCTTCTTTATCCATTCATCCGTCAATGGACATTTGGGCGCTCTCCATACTTTGGCTACTGTTGATAGTGTTGCTATAAACATTGGGGTGCATGTGCCCCTTCCGATCAGCACTCCTATATCATTTGGATAAATTACTGGTAGTGCAATTGCAGGTTTATAGGGTAACTCTAGTTTTAATTTTTTGAGGAAGTTCCACACTGTTTTCCAGAGTGGCTGCACCGTTTTGCATTCCCACCAACAGTGCAAGAGGGCTCCCCTTTCTCCACATCCTCGCCAACATCGGTCATTTCCTGAGTTGTTAATTTTAGCCACTTTTACCAGTGTGAGGTGGTATCTCAATGGGGTTTTGTCATTTTAATTTTCTGATGGTGCCTTTTGAAGCACAAAAGTTTTTAATGTTGATGAAGTTTGATTTGTCTTTTTTGTTTTTGTCACTTGTGCTTTTGGACATATGTAGGAAACCATTAACGAATCTAAAGGCACAAAGATTTACTCCTATGATGATTTCTAAGAATTTTATAGTTTTAGCTCTTACAGTTAGGCCTTTGATTCATTTTGAGTTAAATTTTATATATGGTGTAGTATAGGAGTCCAACTTCATTCTTTTGCAATTGAAAATCTAATTGTCCCAACACCATCTGTTGAAGACTATTCCTTCTACCATTGAGTTGTGCTGGTGCCCTTGTCAAAAATTAATTGACCATAAAAGTAAGAGTTTATTTCTGGACTCTCAAATCTATTTCATTGATCTGTGTGTCTATCCTTATGCCAATGCCATACTGTCATGATTACTGTAGCTTTGTAGTAAGTTATGAAATCAAGAAGTGTGAGTCCTCCAACTTGATTCATTTTCAAGGCTGTTGTGGATATTCTTGGCCCCTTACATTTCCATATGAATTTTAGAATCAGCTTGTCAATTTTTGCAAAAAGCCAACTGGTATTTTGTTAGGGATTGCACCAAGTCTATAGATCATTTTAGGGAGTACTGCCATCTTAACAGTATTCAATCTTCCAATCTGTGAATATGGGATGTCTTTACAATATTTAAGTCTTCTTTATTTTTTTCAAAAACTGTTTTATAGTTTTCAGCATACAAGTGTTGCATCTCTTTTGTTAAATGTTCCTATTTCATTTTTGCTGATGCTTTTGTAAATAAAATTGTCTTCTTAATTTCAATTTGATATTATTCATTGCTAGTATATAGAAATACAATTGATGTTTTTATATTGATATGGCATCTTGCAACCTTGCTAAATTTATGGACTCTAATGGTTATTTAGTAGAATCCTTAAGATTTTCTGTATACACACCATGTAACCTGCAAATAGAAATTGCTTTACTTCTTCCTTTCCAATATGGATGTCTTTTACTTCTTTTTGTTGTTTAATTATCCTGTCTAGAACCTCCAGTTCAATGTTGAATTGAAAGGGCAAGAACAGACATTCTTATTTGTTTATGATCTTAAGGGAAAAGCATCCCACATTTTGACACTAAATACATTAGCTGTGGGTTCTTGATATATGCTCTTTAGCAGGTTGAGGAAATTCCCCCCCAATCCTGGTTTTCTGAGTGTTTTCATCATTTAAGGTTACTAGATTTTATCAAACTATTTTCCTCCATCTATTAAAATGATTATGTGGGTTTATCCCTCATTCTCCTAATATAATGTAATTCCTTGATTTCAAATGTTAAACCAACCTTGTATTTCCTGTGATAAACCCTCTTGATCATGGTATATAATTGTGTTGTTTATTTGATCGTTTGTTTGTTTTTATGTTGTTGGATTCAGTTTGCTAGTATTTTATTAAGGATTTTTAAATTTATATCCAAAAAGTATGTAGTTTTTTTCTTCTCTTTGGTTTTGGCATCAAGGTAATACAAGACCCATAGGATGAGTTGGGGAGCAAACAAGTCTCCTATGGCAGCTATAAAAAATTACCCCAACACAGGTGAATAAAAACAACAGAACATTGTCCTCCTATACCTCTGAAAGCCAAAAGTCCAAAACCAGTTTTACTGAGCTGAAATCAAGGTGTTGGCAAGGATAAGGACATTCTCACTCTGGAGATTGTAGAGGAAAATCTATGCCCTGCCTCTCCCAGGTTTTGGTGGTTTCCAGCATTCTTTTCCTTTCTCCTCTCCTTCTGGGACTCCCAGAATTTGGTGTCATATTTGGTGACATACTCAGGGTTTCCCTGAGTATCTGAGATTCTGCTCATTATTCCTTTTTTTTTCTTTCTGTTTGTCAGACTAGAAAATCTCAACTGACCTATCTTCAAATTATTTCATTCTTTCCTCTGTCACTCCAAATCTCCTACTGAGTACGACATGCAAATTTTTTTTCATTTTAGTTGTAACTTTTCTCCTCCAGATAGTCTATTTGATTATTTTTTACAATTTCTATCTCTTCATTGATATTCTCTATTTGATAAAACTTTGCTCCCACACTCTCCTTTAGTTCTTTAATTAGTTCTTTAATGCTTTCAACATATCTATAATAGCTGATCTAAAGTCTGCCTAGTAATTTATGGTGTTTTAGTAATACCTGGGCTTCTTCAGAGTGTGTTTTTCCTGACTGTTTTTTCCTATGCATGGGTCATACTTTCCCTTTCTTTGAATGCCTTGAACATTTAGTCAAAAACCAAATACTTTAAATAATAATAATAAGGCAACTCTGAAAATCAGATCTCCCCACACACCCAAGATTTGTTGCTGTTTGTGTGTATAATGGCTTTCCTGAACTAATTCTGTAAAATCTGTACTCTTTGTCATGTGCAGCCACTGATGTCTCTGCCAAGTTAGCTTTGGATCAGCTAATAATTGGATACAGATTTTCTTAAATCTCTAGAACCAGTAAGTCTCCCAGCATTTGCTAAGGTGGTCTGTGTGGGTTTCACTCTTTTGCAGAGAATTTATTACACTGCCTTAGCTTTCACTTCCTGACTGGGAAGAACTCGAGATCAGCCAGATGTGAGAGATAAGAGCCTTCTCGGATTATTCCTAGACATGCACATGGCTTTGCACATGCGTGTGACCTTCTAGATTCCCAGGAATATGTCAGAGCTTTTCCAAGCCCCCACAGGAAATCTCGTTACCCAGCTTTTCCTTTTAAGATTTTGGCCAGCTTCTTAACGAGGTCCAGATATGATCACAACCAAATATGATCACATTTTCAACAAATGCCTCAGGGAAAAAGCTATTACCACTGAGACAGAAAGGTCAAATGAAGACAAGCCCTGCCAGTGGGGTTTCCAGGGAACTGACAGGCAAGTCAAATAATGACAGCTATCTGGGAATGGGGCTTTTAAGTATCTCCAAACCCATTCTGC
This sequence comes from Lynx canadensis, assembly GCF_007474595.2. NCBI lineage: Eukaryota > Metazoa > Chordata > Mammalia > Carnivora > Felidae > Lynx > Lynx canadensis. The sequence continues at coordinate 112,645,427 of NC_044305.1, forward strand.
CCCTTCCAGTGGCTACTAGGTTGCTGGTTTTCTTGGCTACCATGATTTCAAAGCTGCTGAGAAGGGGATGGGATAAGGCAAATTAAAACACTGCAAAACTCACTGTTCTTACCAAGATTTAAACATTTTTCTTACATAAATGGTCCCCAAATTATTGTAGACCTTTGATTAATTTCCAGAGCTTTGGAAATGTTGCTCTTGACTATTTTTTTTTTAATGTTCTCATTGCTTTTATAGAGAAGTGGATTTTCAACAGTTCTTATTCCACTATTCTGGAAGTGCTCTGCTATGTTATATTATACTATATTATATGAGCATCTATCTCTGGGGTGCCTGGGTGGCTCAGTCAGTTAAGTGTCTGACTCTCAATTTCCACTCAGGTCATGATCTCACAGTTTGTGGGATCAAGTCCCACATCAGGTTCTGCACTGATAGCTTGGAGCTGCTTGGGATTCTCTGTCTCCCTCTCTCTCTCTGCTCCTCCTCCTCCTTAATCTTCTTCTCTCTCTCTATCTCTCTCACTCTCAAAATAAATAAATAATTTTTTTTTTAAAAAAAAAAGAGCATCTATCTCCCTCCTGACCTTACATTACATCACCAGGCCCTCTCCTGTTCCCTTTGGCTTAGGAGGTACAAAGCCCTGTCACCCCTTTCTGAACACTGATATTTTGCTTTTTAATTTTACTATAACAGGTGGGGGGAAGTAATTCAAATACACTTATTTTTTTAATCTTTCTTAATTCTCAACAGTAAAAAAATAAATATGGAAAGGAAAGGATAAAGGAAAGCTAAATTCAAATAGCCTTTCCTCTGCTATAGCTTTGGGACTTGTTTTTTATGAAAATGTGCCCAAAAGACAGTTTCATTTACATCAACAATGTTCTCTCGCCAGCCCAAAAGTGTAACTGGATCAAACTTTAACATAACACAAACAGTAAGTACATGTAGGGTTAAATTGGAACACACCTAAGAACCTGATGAAATTGAGCAGAGAAAATTATGAAGGATAGAATCCAATGACATGAAAATTGGGTACTTTACATTCTGCTTCAGTTAAAAAATAAACTACAGCAGTAAGCACTACAGTTTGCTATTGCCTATCTATACCTTATCACATCCATGTCAGCATTGTTTAATTTATTGCATACTTGTATAACCTTATTTTTGTGAGGTTGTATTCTACACAGTATCCTCTTAAACTTGTAAACTGTAAAACAGTGTGTTTCTGTGTGTGTCAGCACCACCAAGAGCTCAAAATGAGAGCCTGTCCTGAGTTTAGATTATTCACTAAGACTAATACGGCATAGGATATAGACAAACAAAGGCAGGCTGAGTTCATTCTGTATCACCTTTCAAGACAGAACAAAGAACCTGGTTTTTGTTATGCAGCAGAGGAAACACGGTATGATCTTAACTAGGAAATATGAATGAAGCAAAATGATGCTACCTTGGCATTATGAATTTTTACCTAGATAAATATGTGAATATATCCTACAAGAAGAAATAGATACCAGTCCTAGAGTTAAGCCTAATTACATATTAAAAATAAAGATATCTTGGCTAAATAATGTAAAACATTTCTAATGATTGTTTATTATACTGATTAGTGCAGCTTTAAAATGTCCATAGAAAACATCATAAATGACCCTTTCAATTTGTGCTTCTGTCTACTAAATATATGGCTTATTTGTCTTACTAGGTCCTTTGCTCCCTCCAAATTCTTTCCATTAACAGCTGATTCTTTTTCAAATTTCAAATCATGAATTCATATTAAACACTGTGAAGTGTGCAATACTGTGCTAGATACAAGGCAAAATATAAAGTAAACTGCAATTTTACTGTGGAGAGAAGACAGTGGCAGTGGGGGAAGAAACAGTATTCTATACATTAACACATCACACACAAAAAATCTCAGGATGTTGGTCCCAGGACATTTGTCACACACACACACACACACACACACACGCACACAGTTGGCATTTTCTTCTTCCCAATCTCTACAACTGACCTTCTGTGTGAGTTTCAATTGTATTCATTAGAAGTTAACTATTCCTGGGGTGCCTGGGTGGCTCAGTCAGTTAGGTATCCAACTCTTGATCTCAGCTCAAGTCTTGATCTCAAAATCGTGAGTTCATGACCTGCATTAGGCTCCGCACTGAGCATGAAGCCTACTTAAAAAAAAAAGAATTAACTATTCCTGACACTATATTTCAGATAATATTTATTAAAATACATAGAAGCACCTACTTTCTGTGCATAACGCTCCCTTAAGAACTCTCAGTAAATGGAAAAGCCATGAAAGGAGAAGAGACTGTCCTTCCCCACCCCCCACCACCTCCCCACTCCCAGCCCAAGGAGACCATTTCTGTCAGCAGCGACCAAAGATGAAAAAGAGTCCTTTGTAAGATGTTGCTTGGAAGACGGAATTTCATTTATACATGGACTTTTTCCTGACATCTAAGAAAGGTGAGGAAGAAACTACTTACACAAAGAGAGGCAAGATCTTTAGGGCAAGCCATTATTTAAAGAAAGTGCCCAAATGTCCATCAACTGATGAACAGATAAAGAAAATATGGGGTGGGTGTGTGTGTGTGTGTGTGTGTGTGTGTGTGTGTAATATAACTCAGCAATCAAAAAGAATGAAATCTTGCCATGTGCAACAATGTGCACTAGAGTGTATTATGCTAAGCAAAATAAGTTAGAGAAAGACAAATATATGGTTTCACAAATAAGTGGAATTTAAGAATACATAGGGGAAGGAAAGGAAAAATAAAATAATATAAAAACAGTGTGGGAGGCAAACCATAGGAGACTCTTAAATATAGAGAACAAACTGAGTTTTGCTGAAGGGGAGGTGGGTGGAGGATGGGCTAAATGGGTGATGGGCATTAAGGAGGGCACTTGTTGGCATGAGCACTGGGTGTTACACGTAAGTGATGAGTCACTAAATTCTACTCCTGAAACCAATACTATACTATATGTTAACTAACTTGAATTTTAAATAAATAAACAAATAAATAAATAAACAAACAAACAAATAAAGTACATTCCCATGTGAAATATGAAACATTCTATTTTCTTACTGACATTGTAAGGGAAGACAACCTTTCCTTTCTTCCCTTCTAGGTTCTTTGGCTATTCTAACAATTAAACTGGTATAAGATAAACAGGAAAACAAATTTAATTTCACATGCACAGGAGCCCCAAATATATGAGATTCAAAGAAGTGACCAAAGTAGGCAGCTTTTATAGCTTTTGGACAAAGAAATAATTGTGAAGATGTGACAAAATAAAGGGTTTGGGCTTGGGGTAGCAAATTAATGTAGTAACAGAGTTTGTTGATACAGCCTTCTCAGCCTCAAATTCCTTATCTCTGGCATTTAGTATGCCTTCTACCCTCCTGGTGCTCGGAAGGTCCTTTTCACACAAGAGGTTTATTTCCTGCTTTTGGGGAGACAAAAGAGAACCAGAGTGTCTCTCTTGCACCAGCTATTTCTTAAGTAACTTTAATTCAATATAATCAATATGCCAACGTGGCATATTTTGGAGAAGCATAATTTGCTGTCCTTGAACATGCTAGATGTAACCACAACAATGTAAGAGAGGTGGAAAAATATTAACATGGGAAAGAAATGAAAAGTGCCAACAAGAAAGACTCACAGTTCAGAGGAGTTTGCGGAGAGGTATTTAGGAAGATGCAAAGGCAAAAAGACTAAAGGGCACTGCAAAATGTTTCATTTCATTCCATTTGCTGCTTTTCTTCCTTCTTTTACTCTGTTCATGAGTTTGATCTCAAATACAAAAAAAAATGATAAATCATGTGACATTACACATTCATCAATTTATTCATTTCACAAGTAATTACAGAACACCTTCTCTGTACCATGCACAGTTCTACACTCTGAAGATAGACTCTAAAATAATGCAAAGGCTCTGTCTTCAGGATGATACTTACATTTCAGTGGGGTAACAGATTAAAAGCAAATAAACACACACCTTAAAGCCAGGTGTTAAATAATAAAAACACGACAAAGAAACATAATAGGACAGTGGGTCGTGCTATGTTGCCAGGAAAGGTCTCTGGTTTGCTACTCTGTGAATCTAACTCAGCCCTTTTTTGGAAAGTACTAAGGTCAATTAATACAATTCCTTCCCAATTCACTTCTACTAACCTTACTCCAGGGATAAAAAGTCTCCCAAACTCTCTAGCTGTGTAGAACCAACCAAGTCTTTGTATTTAGCCATGCCGGGTAGAGCTTGCCAACTTTTACAAACTATGTCCTTATCTCAGATCCAAGCTGGAGAACCAAGCAGAAAGATCAAGAGAATGAGTACACCCTCCAAGGTTCACCAGCCATTGTACCAGCATACTCCTGACTTAACAAAACACTCACTTTTAATTTCTTCATCTGGCTCAAAAGACTAAGGTGGCTTTACACCAATAAAAAATAGAGGCGGGGCACCTGGGTGGCTCAGTCAGTTGAGCGCCCGACTTCGGCTCAGGTCATGATCTCGAGGTCTAGAGTTTGAGGCCCGCATCATCGGGCTTTGTGCTGACAGCTCAGAGCCTGGAGCCTGCTTCGGATTCTGTGTCTCCCTCTCTCTCTGCCCCTCCCCTGCTCATGCTCTGTCTCTCTCTCTCTCTGTCAAAAATAAATAAACGTTAAAAACATTTTTTTTTTTAAATAGAGGCAAAAAAACAAAGTCTACCATTCAACACACTTTATAAGCCTTCATTTCTATTGCTTTGTCTCATCTGTTTATAAAATGCTGTTTATTTCTCGATTTATTTATATTTGTACAAGACATCCTACAATATACTTTAATCCTTCCTGATATGAGAACTTAATATATGGAAACATAAGTCAATAGCCCCTTTTTTTTTCTACAAAGATGCCCTGGGAAAATACTAGATTCTGAGAGCTGCACTGCTCATATCTCTATTTGTCAGAGCTATTTGTAAGCTGCAAAGACGTCCTTACTCTTTCCTTGCTATCTCTTAACATGGATGAAAATCTACTATGTGACATATATCTTCAATCAAGGAACACATCATCTCAGAGGGCAGAAACCCTTTGGTTTTATGTGCATCTGTCTTGTTTGACTTACACAGGATCGGGCCTCTTCCCACCACCACATTTTAATAAGTGTTTACATGTTACCACTCCCCAAAGGCTCAAGTGATAAAATTCTGCCTTGGAACTAATTATACTTCAAGACCATCCTTCTCTCCATGGATACACTCTGAACTAGAAACTTCACATCCTGATATTTAAATGAGTTCAGAGCTCCCCCTTCTGGATTCTATCTGTGGATGCTGCTTCCTTTAAACATTGATCAATTTGGTAGAGAAAAAATAATTAAGAGGTACCTATGTAGAGATCCTCAGATTTCAGAAACATATGTATAGAAAGTGAAATGTCTGTTTTGTGTATAAATTTTACAAGCTAGATGAACACTCATCAAGAGTATTTAATTTTGGATTAGATCCTGCTGTTGATTCACTGTCTTGATATATTAATGTTCAGTGAATAGCCTTTGACGTATCCTACCGTAATGTATAGTGTGGGGCTCAGACTATGCAGCATAGCCATTTATGAGGAGCAACATAATATGTTATGCTATCATTCCTATTCTTTGAGGATTTACTAGCTTGATCTGGAAATGTTATACGACATAACAGCCAAGGCTTGGGGATTGCGTGCCCAGCTGTCTCCATGGACACATGACCAGTACAGCTACAGAGGGATTCATGTTCAGAAAGGCCCCATGCTCAGAGTCCAAGGTCTCTGTCTTAAAATTCTTAATCATTTTATCTTATAATTTGTATTTTGTAAGTGAAGTCCAATGGGACAATGGAGTACGTTCCAGGGGCTGGAGCCTTGGCTCATGTGCAGTCCTGCATCCCGCTGTCACCCTGTGATGAGCTCTCAGCTGCCCAGGTCATGACACACTGGTGCTCCAGGTCCCACTCAATCTCCCCTCCCTGCCACAACACAGGTACTGCTGCCACCCTCCACCTTCTAGGCGTGTCAGGGTGGTACATGCGAGCGCTCACAGAAACCTGTCTCAGCAAGGAGCATGGTGGTGGCCCTCACTTAGCAGAAGACCTGATGAGGACAAGCCTCCTACCCACCCCTGATCCAGGCACCACATACCAGTGTGATGGCTGCAATCCCTTGGGGATCATCTGGTCACTGTTGGGTAGCACAGCTGTTTCCAGGGAAAGAGGGATGGACTTCTCACAGAGTTCTGATGCTGGCAGGAGGGAAAGCCTGGCAGCCTGGGGCCCAAGCACAAAGCACAGGGTGGGGTCCTTGGCACCTATAAGGGTCTATCTATACTAACCCCAACAAGAATCCCCATGCTCAAAGGAGTGTGACATTGAGTAGCAAGAAAAGGATACTATGACAGGTCAAGGGAGAACTGCAAAAGAAAAAAGAAACTTTTATATTTTAGTACTTTCAATGGCACTTGTTCCTTGTTTTTAATCAAGGGAATTTTCATCTTGCTTTGGGTCCTGCAGATTATGTAACCATAATGAATGCCTGGGTCTCCCCCAAATTTCTGTGTTGAAGCCTTAACCACCAATGTGATGATATTTGGAGGCAGAGGAAGTGAATACATTTAAAGTAGGTCCCACCTTCAAGATGGGATTAGTGCCCTTATAAGAAAAGAAAGGTCATGTGAGCATACAGTGAGAAGGCATTTGTGTAAATGAGGAAGTAGGCTCTCACTGGGAATCAAATCTACAACCACCCTGATCTTGGACTTCCCAGCCACCAGGACTGTGAAGAACAAGTGACTGTTGCTCAAGCCACCTAATCTATGATATCTTGTTACAGCAGTCTGAGCTAAGATACCAATATACAGGTATATATGTATATATGCTTTAACCAAAATGTTTTCAACACTTTTCCAACATTCTATATCTTTTTCTTGTTGAATTATTTGTCTAACTAGATGTAGAGAGGCTGTTAAAGACCGAAAGTATATGAAAAGTATGATCCATTACTGGCAACCCAGTGTATGTGGTGTGTAACTCAACTCCCCAAGATACAACTCTAGACTCAGAAACCACCTTTGCAGTTTCTGACAAAATATTTCCTGGGGCAGAACCAGATGCACATAAAGAAGCCACCACTCAAACACATATAGGTGGATTAACACCTTAAAATGTTTGCAATGATGAGTCCTCATCTGTATGTAATAGAAGTGTTAGCACTGAGGGGAGATACACTAACTGGTGAGTTTATTAGCCCGCATTTTCTTGTAAATAATTGAGAAATATTTTATAAAAAGTATGGATGGGAGTCTAGAATACAAGGTCATGTTTCTAGAGTATAATGGAAAGGAGATAATAGAAAAAGTCTGAACAACTTCTGAATGAAAGACATCCGGGAGGGGCAGAAAGAAGATGAAAGGGTATCTCAGGATATGAGGAAATTAATATTGACAAAATGCTGACTGCAACTAAAGCACTGATAATGAAGAGGAAAAGAGGGAGCCACTGAAGGATTTAAGGGATTAGAATGACATAATCTCAGTGACAATCAAGATGGCTAGCCCTGCATTTGGTACTGAGTGAAGGGAAAAGAGATTAATGAAGTGAAAAGGATGCATAGAATGACTAAGCTAATGTTGTAAGACTGAGTTCTGAAAGGCACAAAGGAAAATCACTCTCATTGGTCTACAGCCACATTATATACATCATCCAAGGCCAGGAATGACCAGGTCCTGGAGAACTAATGTGGCAGTATAAACTAAGAGGTGGGTAAATGCTATCTAATCAGGATCTAAGGACTCAGTGGGCAGAGTGACATAAATATAATGCTAACACTAACTCTGAGGTGTGCTGCTGAACAGTGGAACAGCTGAGACACTGAGAAGACAGGCTTCTAAGAGAAATGAAGGAGAAATTTGAAGGAGCAGAAATCATTCTGCCCAGTGCATGAGCCATTAACTGAGCAGAAGGAAAGGGTTCAGAACCCAAGCAGCAGACCTGCTGATTTTCCACATGTAGATGAACCATAGTTCACAGAAGGCCCCTGCATTAAAACAGCAGGCTTGAGTTTGCCCTAATGCATCCATGCCTGGGTTCCTCCAGCAACAAATCCTTCTGGATGAAGGGCACAACCCCAGACCCAGAAGCTCTAACTTTTCCACTGGCAAACTGTGCAGAATGAGGAGTATTCGGCACCATCAGCCTTTCTTTGAACACAGAAATAATCCCTCACATTTAACAAATAGCTAAAATACAAGAGCCTTTATGAGATCAAGAAAAAGTGTTGTAGTGTTTTCTACTAAAAAGATAAATCTCCAATCTTTCCTTCCTAAATTCTCCCTGAGTTCTTAAAGTTCCCTTTAAAAAATTTTTAATCAAAACTGGCATTTTCAGCAAGACGTAAGAGAACCAGGACACCCTGGACATTTTACTACAGAAATTTCTGTCAGCGCTCATAGTTAAATGCGAATGAGATGTCAGTGATGTGCGATGAAACACACATTTAAGGTACCTGGCATAGCTAATAGTCAGGTCTATAGGAGTGTGTCTGCAGACACAATATTTGCTGATGAGTCTACCAAATTCAAGGTACCAAATACCTTGGCTTTGTTCCATTTCCTTCTATATCTTTAGGACCGTGTAGTACACTTACCACATCAACTTTTGATTCTATTCCTGGTAAAAAAAAAAAAAATCTTAATGTTTCTTAATTTCCTGAAGTTATATGGATCTGTGAGTTGAAAAGTTAATATCAGTCTACGAATTGCTTTAAGGGACGTGAATACTAAGAAACAAGGTACCTGCCTATTTAGTTCAATTCTCAATCCCATTTGCTATAGAAAATTGAGTCTATTGGTCTGTATTTTAAAACCTTTATTTTCTGATAAATTTGGAAATTCTAAAAATTCTCTTACTTGAAATAGTCACCTTCTAAACTCATATACCTAAATGGAAGAGTAATCATAGATCTATTCAAGGTCATCCACCTTGTAGGTCATTCAATGCCCTTAAATGGCAGAGTCCAAGAGATGCTACATCTTTTTTTAAGGCAGAGAAGCAATGTTCAGTTTTGCCAGAGTGTCCTTCTCAAAGCAAAGGGCTTCTAAACATTTCTGCATTATGGATCCCTCTGATGGTCTGGTATAAAGTTCATGAAGACTTGTCCAAAGAATATTTCTAAATGCATAATTAAAAATATATAGGATTATAAAGGAAACCACTTATACTGAAATATGGTAACATATTTCTAAACTATTATAGAATAACACACTTATTTCTTTATTATCATCTTGAAAACAAGATTCAGCAAAGAGTGTAATAATCACCATAACTTTAAAGTCGTGATGAATAAGAAAGATCTTTTAAGAAATTAAAACAATTAGAATGTGATGTGAAAATATCTGTAATTTCTGTTGACATCAAAAGGACTAGTACTGATAATATTTCCATGGTTTATTGTCTACATTGTAATTAAAGAAAATGCTGCATTTCTATTAGATGTAATCTTTCTACTCAAATTTCCCAGACCCCCAGTTTCTATTTATAAACACTTAAGGGACCCATGGATCAGGTTAAGAATCCATCAGAGGGATTTAAAAGCTTGAAGGAAAAATGTAATATTAGCTTACTTACTCTATATTATATGTCACTTAGCATACATTTCCCAGTATTTAAATAATTGTACTAACTTTAATGTTGATATACGTAATTGCTGCTTTTAATACAAATATAGAATTTTCCTTTATGTTCAAGCATTTGAATTCTCCATATGTGTAATTCATTACTTCAGTGACTCAGAGATTCTGTTAAAATGATACTATAAAGTGAATTCTATATGAAGCATGTTCATTTTGGATTACTTTCAAGGATACTTAGGTATCAAAATGGCTTATTTCCAAATAGCCCAACTCCAAAGTAGGTCCAGAGTGTGAACTCCATGGAAAATATTACAAAGAGGGTTCCATGTAGCTGTTCCACTAAATCAAATCTGCTTCTAATTGCATAGTGTGTCATGTGTAGACTTTCCCAGATTAGTGGTTGATTTCCTGGCAAAACTTTGTAAACACCAAATACTCAATAAATTGCCATCTCCAAAGCAGTTAATTTTAAATGCATACCAAATGCAATTCCCATCTCAAATGCACCCAAACGTTTTTCTGAAAGGAGCTCAGTTTTCAGATACAACATGCTGTGGTTCACAATTCTCCATACATACAAACAACTGAAACACTGCTAATTGATTACCTTGCTCATTTATTTTGCAAGAAGCTTACCATAAATCTTAATAGTGAAAATTTACTTCCTCACTCAAGACGAAGTCACATTATTAATCAAGCTGGCATAGTTTGAGTTGAAAACAAAATATTTCTGTGAGAAGTTTTTTAATGGAGAACATTTTTCAGTATTGTTCCAACTATGATTACTTACGTAATAGTACCATCTAGTGGATTCTCATCTGTAACACAGGAAACCAACAAATTCTACAATCTCATTCAGGGAAAGTATGTTTCTTCTTTAAAATTGTATGTATATTTAGTAGACTTCTTTTTTAGTGTTTATTTATTTTTGTGGGGCTGCAGAGAAAGAATCTCAAGCAGGCTCCAAGCTGTCAGCACAGAGCCCCATGCAGGGCTCAAACCCATGAATCGTGAGATCATGATGTGAGCCGAAACCAAGAGTCAGATGGTTAACAGACTGAGCCACCCAGCTGACCCATATTTAGTAGACTTCTTACATCCTCACCTAAAGTATCTGAGCAGACATCTCCCGAAACGAGAACTACAGGGTGCCTTGCTCACCATACCGTGAAGTTCTATTTCATAAGAACTAGGAGAGCTGGTCTGAGCAACATAAAACAAATACATCATTAATCAAGTCTTTAAGTTCCTATTGTCCAAAGTAAAGCATGGGATATTCCAAAAGAGCAGTATTCTAACAGTGACGATTCAGGGACATTAAAATAAATGATCACATAAGGCTAAAGATCTATTCATGGAATAATCAGTTATTCAACTACCAACATGCCATTATCCTAAGCAAGCAAATATAAATAAGATAAATTCCTTGATGTCAAGAAGTTCAAAAATCATTGAGAAGCCAAATAAAGAGTATAAACAAGTGACACCAAAGAGGTATACAAAAAAAGATAGACTGACAGTAGAAGATGAGAGCAGAGATTAGCTTTCTAGTGGAGGATCAGGTAATAAGGCCTTAATGGAGAAGTAACAGAAAATTTGGCCAAAAATGGATTTAACAATAACTCTTCACATAACAGGAAGTCCCAAGGCACTGTGGCTCCAAGGTAGGTTAATTCAGTAATTAAATGATATCAACCAAAGTGAAACATGAAAGAGGATGCCAGTGGGAAATGTCCACTCTAGCGTAGAGGGGTACTTTTATTACTAACATTGTTCAGAATGGCTGCCACATGGCAATAATGAAAAGGAGACTAACTTTTAGCCAGTTTTATTATTGTTTTCAAACTCTCTATAGACAAGGCAGTCCCTTATTGCCTTTTTTGCCCAATAGTCAAAAATGAAGAAGAAAATGGATAAATGTAATTTACTGTTAATTCAAGGAAGAAGAATGGGAACAAAATATAATCATCACTAAGTGCCTATTTTATATACCCTAAGGAACAGAAATGTAGGAATTCTTTCCATAGCAACAGAAAGTGGCCTTTGGTGGCCAACTGTCACCCTGTGGGGCAACTCCCTGGGAGGATCTCTCCTGTCCTTTGACCTCCTGGGACCCCAGTTTTACACTTTGAGATTACATTCCTTGTCTACTATCTTCATGACTACATCTGAGCTGTGGAAGAATGTTTTCCTAGGCACTGTACATCTCTAGCAGCCTAAAATGTATCATGTATCCATTCCTAATCCAATCACTGGTCAAGAAACAGGCTTCATAATGATTGACTTAATGAAATGAATGGCCATGCCATGTAAAGCAGTGTATATTACATCCCACAAATTGGGATTTAATAAAAGGAGGAGAAGGAATGAGGAATGGGCGATAGGTAGGCCCAAAAAACAAAGGTGGCAGGGGTCGGGGGTTGGTACAATATTCTTCAGAGAATATTTTAAGGGTAAGCTTATATATCTTTACATGTAGATGTATGAAAATCAAGTGGGGTTTATTCCATACATGCAGTGACTTACAATGGAACATATTAAAATATCTAATCAGGAAAGTTATCATAACCACTTAGATACTAACATAGAGACAGACATTATATATTTACATAATATATAACTATTACATACTTATATAAATATATTTTATATTTTATGTTATCTGTAAGTATAAATATATAAAGTAAACATATACATATAGTTCCATTTCAATCCCAAAGCCAACATGACAGGACTAAAGGCAATCTTATTTAAGTCAAGAAGAAATCAAGGATTTCCACTATGACAATTAGTTTTTTTAAGTTTATTTATTTTTGAGAGAGAGAAGAGAGAGTACACATGAGCTGGGGAAGTGCAGAGAGAGAGAGAGGAAGACAGAGGATCCTCTGAAGCAGGTTCTGCACTAGGAGAGAGCCCAATGCAGGGCTAGAACTCATGAACCACGATATCATGACCTGAACCCAAGTCAGATGCTCAACCAACTGAGCCACCCAAGTGCCCTGACCATTAGTTTGTTTGTCTGTCTGTTTTTAGTTTATTTATTTATTTTGAGAGAGAGCACAAGTGGGGGAGGGGCAGAAAGAAAGGGAAAGAGAGAATCCGAAGCAGCCTCTGCGCTTTCAGCACAAAGCCTGATGCGGGGCCTGAACTCATGAACCATGAGATCATGACCTGAGATGAAACCGAGAGTTGGACACTGAACCAACTGAGCCACACAGGAGCCCCCCAACCATTAGTTTTTAACATTGTTCTACTAGGTACAACCTGATTCAATTACACAAAAGAGGAAAATAAAGGATATAAAAATTCGAAAGAAGGAGGTAAAATAATCATTAATTATGAATTCATATAATTGTACACCTAGAGAAACAAAAAGATAGAAAAACCATCACAAATAATAAAATAATTCTGTAAGGTGGCTAGTACAAAGCTAATGTACAGTTATCAATAATCTTCACTTGGCCAAACAACCAACTAGGAGTTAAAATGGGGGGAAAAAAATCTTCACTTAAAATAAAAACAGAAGAGATGATATATGTAGGAACAAATTTAAGAATTGTATAAATCTATAGGAAAAAAGTCTGAAATTCTCACTGAGGTTAAAAAGATTGAACAAGTGGAAAGATACACATCATGCACTTGGCTAGGAAGACAGTATCACAAAGATATCAAATCCTTATAGATAAATCAGAATTTAACATATTCCCAATTTTAAATACATTGACAAGTAAAGAGTATGAAAAAAGAAGAGTGAGGAGGGTAAGCTTGCCCTGCCAAGCTGATACGATGCAACCATAAAAAGGATGCAAGAGGCTTTTTAAGTAATCGAATGGAATTCTCTTCTAAGATATGTTGTGCTTAGTCAGTTAAACCTCTGACTTCCGCTCAGATAATGATGTGATTCATGGGTTTGAGCCCCACATCAGGCTCTGTGCTGATAGCTCAGAGCCTGGAGCCTACTTCAGATTCTGTGTCTCCCTCTCTCTCTGCCCCTACCCTGCTCGCTCGCTCTCTCTCTCTCTCTCTCTCTCTCTCTCTCTCTCAAAAATAAATAAACATTAAAAATAATTTTTTTTAAGATCTACTGTTAAGGGGAAAAAGCAAGGGCCAAAATACTGGCACAGCGTGCTCCCAAGGGAATATTTATAAATTAACCTTTTAAAAGATTTTTTTAAAAATCTTTTAACTGGGAACTGGGTATCTGGGAAACAAAATGAAGTATGACTCTGAATAATGAGGTTATCGTCTTCCTTCTGTCAAGCATCATCTGTCTTCAGGCAAAGGGAAGTTCAACACTGAGTAAGGCAAAGTAACTTTTTCTCACCTCTTTTTTTAACAACGAAATCTGAATCATTAAGACTGATAACCTATTTTACTTAAGTCTCAAATCAAAGTACCCATAGCTCCTTCCAAAAGTCAAATCCTCCCTTTAAAGACAGTCATTTGGCACTCCTGCATATGTATTTTCAAATGCGAATAGTTAATGGGAAGCAAAGGATATGCATTTGTCAGATGAATCAAGTCCTAAGCTGCTTCCAGCGATACAATTTTCTCATGTTTATTTTTTTTATATTGAAAGAGTGAGAGTAGGTTCGCACTTGCAGGGGAGGGGCAGAGAGACAGGGAGAGAGAGAATCCAAAAGGCTCAGAGCAGTGCAAAGCCCAACGTGGGGCTCAGTCTCACGAATCATGAGATCATGAGCTGAGCTGAAATCAAGAGTTGGATGCTTAACCAAATGAGCCACCCCAAGACCCCTCAAGCAATACACTTTTACTTCTTCTTTATTAATATATTATCCTATGTTTCACAAGTTGTAGCTGCTTGAATATTTTAATTCATTTGTTTTAATTTTTCCACGCCATTGATACTATAAGTTGTCTTCTATGTGCAGCTTTTGACATACTGTCTAACTTTTGATGTTAGTTTCTTCATAGGTTTTTCTAAGAGGACTATAATGGCACTTTAAATCTCATTTTGACTCAAGTTCAGGGGCTTATTGTATGACATAAAATAGATATAATTCAATCTTTACTTTGAAGTGTTATATTTGTACCTGTAGATGCAGGTCTGAGGAATATAGAAGTGTATTAGTCCTAATCACTGAACTTCACTTTATTGAATATTTCTGACCACCACTGACTTTTCATCATCTGCAACTGTCTCATAAAATCAGTTTTGATAAATACAAGACAGAATCTCTAGGGTAATATAACATGGCTGATTTTCTGCAAAATGAATTATTAAATCAAAACCAAAGCAATCATATCCTCAGTAATGACCATGTCCCCTAGGCAATCTTTTTCACTACTGTGGTTACCAGTGTCTTTGACCTGACAGCAGCATTATAAACATCATCTATTACTTATACATCATTCACACAATGGGCCATAGACAGTTCTTTGTCACAGGCCCGCATTTTTTAACATCCACCACTTTAGCCTTCTGATGGGGTAGCAAAGAAGTATCCCTAACCATTCCAAGAATGCATGTCGGATGTTCTGTGTGAACACTTGCTCCAAAAGCTTTTTATTCCTTTATCACCAGAGGATACCTTTCACAGAAAACACTTGAACAAAATAGTCTCCAAATTCCCTTAATGAATAAATTTTAACATGATTCCATAGGCAAGAGAAAGATTTAGATGTTATCTCTAATATTACATTGGTAGGATGGCCAAATTTCTGAATAAATCTTTTTAAACAGCACATCTGAGTACAGATAATGCCCTGACATATAGGTTGAATTAATGAAGTAACACTGATAGGCAAGGAGATGATGGATAGATAAATAATAATGATGATGACAATAATAGACAGATAATTACCAAACACCACCTGGATCTCCTCTAAACGGGTTCTGATATTATTTAGCAATAGAAAAGCTTTTCAATCCTCAGATCAGCCTGTGGCTCTCAAATAATTTCTCTGCAGAGTTCCAAAAATACTTCTTACTCTATTAATACATTAGCTTATTCTCTGTAAGTGTCAGCTATATGATCATAATTTCCAACTACTGAAGTTTTTAATTTGTAAAAGGGCATTCTTGCCTCACCCTCATCTGGGCTCTATTACTGGGGTAGAAGGGGATTGAGTATAGCTCAGACCTGTGGTCAAGTGAACATTAATGTATTTCCCAGCTTGTAGTCACAGTCTGCTGAGGCCTGTTCATGTCAGTTATATTTTATAGAAATATAAAAAATGAGCACATGTAAAAATAGTCAAATCTTTTCAAAGCCCTTTAATTATTTGCAAGCCTCATCAACAAAGTCTAACACAGCCACTGTTCATCAGATACGAGGATTAAAAATGATGTCTGAGAAAAAAAAAGAATGCTTTCTCCAGTTCTGTTTGGCTAATAATTCCTTGATAGTTATATCTAATATTCAAATGTAGGTTTTGTTTTAAAATAGTAAAGCCTCACAAGAAAATAAACAAATGATCAAACAAAATAAAAACCTATGTCGTTCTCCATTAATTAGCTCAAAAAATAGTCCCTTTCTATGTAATTACTGTTTCCAAAGAACTGTGAGTACACTCTGATCTTACTGGAAGGGATCAATTGCTGAAGGCAATTGAATAGAATGTTATCTCTAGCCCTATTAGATGCTGTTAATAACAGCTATCATTTACTCAGTATCTACTCTTTTTTTAAACAAATGTACTTACTATGTACATTTCATTATCTCTCAACCTCCAGGTAACCCTGGAAGGAAGTTAATCCCCCCTTTTCAATGGCTAAGGAAGCTGATGCTCAGGGAGATACTTGGTCTATCCAAGATGGCAGAGTTAGAAATGGCAGTGTTGGTATCACATGGAGCCATGTCCAATTCCAAAGCTCCATCAACCTAGCCACTCTTTCCACTGTGGAAGACGCAGGGACCCTGTAGATCTCACCCAACAGATACTAGCCCAGACGACATTCACCGGAGGACATACTCCTATGGGACTCTTAACACAAAACAATTTCCGGGAAAGTAAAACAAATGGTGCCAGGGGCAATACACAAGAATATGATGATCCTTATTGTGCCACACTTTCTCATGGTAGATCAGCACTGGTGACTTAACCCGAGGTTGTAACCTAAATTTGATGTGATGTAAGTTATAATTAACTTTAGACACTTTGGCTAACAACCCACAACTCTTCACTTAAATATGCATCATAGACTACAGGAGAATCAAAGTGACCATGACATAGGTACAATATTGAAGCCATTCTAATTTGTCATTTTAAACCAAATTGTTTGCAAGCTTTACTAATTTATGAATAGAAATTAATTCTTATGACACATTTCATGGCTAATTATGATACATCTCACTGTCAACATAGCAGTTAAGAATCATTCATGTGGCAAATAGTGGGTACTCAAATTTTAATTTTATTTGATAAAAACTATAGTTTTATTTAAATTACTGTGAGTCTTCAAATCCATTATGTGAGAAAGCGAGAAAGGGATGAAGTAAATAAATGACTTTGTCATCTAGTCAATGGCTCAACACCTCCTGGGAGTGGATGCTTGGTAGCTCCTGAGGTGATTCATTATAATATTAGAAACTTCTTAAATTGAACCAAAAGCTTTTTCCAGAAGCTTCTTCCCACCTAATGGTGCATGTTCTACTTTCTGCCACCACACAAACTGCTTCATTCCTACTTGCATATGATAGTCCTAAAAATATTGGAAGAGTAATCACATTTATTTTCTCGCCAGGCTAAACAATTGACCGTTCTTTCAAATATTTCTCCCATGATGTGATTTTCCAACCTTCTCACTATTCTGGTTACTCTTCTCTGTTTTTCTTGTGCTGAGCTCCTTGCTTTGATGCTTCCTCTATACTTCACATTCTCACTGAGCATGTGGGCTTCCCCAGCCTTCACTACGCAATGAGAATACCTTATTCTGTTGGGAAAACAACTAACACTCTGACTCGTGTTACCTTTGGCTCTTTGGTCCTTCATATTGCTGCTATCACCCTATAGTGGTAATTTTCAATCTGTGTTCCTAAAAACCCTAAGGTTAGCAGAAGTGACTCAGGGCAGATCAGGAGGACGCAATAGCCAGGAAGGGAAATCTCCCACATCCCTGCCTCAACTAGAAAAATGATATTTTATCCACCTCTATATTCACTTTCTGCATGGAAGTTCATTTGGAAAGATTATTCTAAAAATAAGTGTATATATATATATATGTATATATATATATATATATATATATATATATATACATATATATATGTATATATATATATTTTTTTTAAGTTTGAATAGCATCTCCCTAGAACACAGCTAGTACAGTGCCAGGATTGTCTAGAAGACAGCAGAAATCCAGGGAGCCAAAGGTCTACCCAGGCAAGAACACCTTGTTCCAGGAGCTCAGCTTCTTCTAAACAGGTTATCAACGTGAGATCAATATAGCAATTGCATTCTGAGGGTGTTACCTCTGCTCTTTATTAAAGACTGCAAGTTCATCCTCTCCACTAAGGGGAGCTCCTGCCTGACAATTAGGTGTAGCCAGTTCAATCCACTTGCCTGGCACTGAGAGCCCAGCAAGGGTTTCAGAAATTGGTTCTCAATCTTAACTACACATTAGAATCTCTGAGGGGTTTTAATAATACCAGTATCCCGGCACTATGCTGAAGAGATTATGATTTAATCAGTTTTAGATACAATCTGGGCATCAGTAGTTTTTAAATCTCCCCAGGTGACTTTAATATGCAATCAGAATTGAGAATCTCCCACTTAAGATAAGACCAACCAAACATAATTTAAGTACGAAACAATTGGTCCACATGTGGAGAGCCAGTGGAACTGATGGTAGAAGTGGCTGAGGGATTCAGTGGGGCTGATTATTTTATGGTGAGGGTCAGGCAAGGGGCGAGGTCCTAGGTAACCATTTCACTGAGAATTTCTCTCACACTTCTGAGTGATCCAGATGCATACATATTGAGAGGGTAAATTCATATACTCTCAACACGTACCTTGGAATGATTTCTAAAGCATCACTTACTGGCACAGACAACAGGTTGGCCACAACCACAGACCTTCTAACCTATAGGTATATGTTAAGTATGGTAGAACCAACAAGGGTTTAAGTCTGGAGAAATGAGAAGGAGCAGGGCCAACTAAATCATTCGAACTGCTCTCTTGCCTGTACCCTCAGCCCCCTAACCCCTCAGCTTTCCTTCCTTTAACAGATTTATTCAGTCCTTAGTAGGTCAGAATATATTAAGTGTGGGAACTCACCTGTCATTAAAAATGAAAAGACACTGGAGTGCTGGGTGACTTAGTCGGTTGAGCCTCCGACTCTTGATTTCAGCTCAGGTCGTGATCTCATGGTTCGTGGGACCAAAACACAAACTGAACTTTGCGCTGTCAGCATGGAGCCTGCTTAGGATTCCTCTCTCCTTCTCTCCCCCTCTCCCTCTCCCTCTCTCTCTCTCTCTGTCTCTCCCCCCCCCCACCTCCCCTACTCGTGCTCAAGACTGCTCTCTTGAGTATGCTCTCTCTCTTGTTCCACTCTGTCTCTCAAAAAAACAAAAAAAACCCCACAAAAACACAAAAAAAACCTAATTGGCTTTATTCAACAATTCAGGAGTCAGGCAGCATACCATCTAGCAAGTAAAAAAGAAGCTCGGAGAAGCTGTTCAAAATGGAAGGATTTTATAGGCATGGAAGGATTTTATAGGTGGAAACAGGGCAAGACAAGGAGGTTATGAGCAAAAGAAAATAAAAGATTACTTCAGGCAAGGTTACCTTCCCTTAGGGGAAAACAGGGGGTCTTATCAGACAGATTAACTCACTAGGGCTCACCAGGAAATTCCAGACTGATTGGTTTAAAATTCCACTCTTGGGAAAGGTTGAAACTGCAATTAAGTCTTGGTTTGCTGTCCAGTGAGCAAATGACTCCACCTCTGGCCTATTTTGTTTTATTTTGTTAATAAGACTAAAGGGAGGGGACAATCTATGAAAGCAAAGACAAAATTATCATTAGCAAGTAAAAGAGTGAGAGAAGAAATATATACATATAAGAAATACATATTTGGCCTTCATCCCTATTTCTTGGAACCAAGCTCCTTAAAACCCTTGGAATTTCCTGTGATGGAAACAGTACAGGTGTCTTTTGTTATGTTAATGATGTGACCTTTGGAAAGCACCTAAGGCTGGGGTCTGAGGGTAAGGGAAGCCAATCCTGTCATTAGAGAGTTGGAATTTTCACTCCCACCCCAGACCTCCAAGAAGGGGAAAAAGGGTAGAGGTTGAACCAATCACCAATGGCCAATGATTTACTCAATCATGACTCTGTAATGAAGCCGCCATAAAAACCCCAAAGGAAGAGCTTTAGAGAGCTTCCAGGTTGGTGAACACATTAAGATTTGGGCAGAGTGGTGCCCCTGGAGAGGGCATGGAAGCTCTGGGCCCCTTCTCCCTACCTTGCCCTAGGCATCTTTTCCATCTAGCTTTATACTAGGAATGGGTGATCTGGTTAGTGAAATTTCTGAGTTCTGAGAGCTACTCTAGCAAATTAACCCAACCCAAGGAGGGGGCCATGGGAACTTCTGATTTATAGCCAGTCAGAAGCACAGGTAATCGCCTGGGCTTGGAATTTGGCCTCTGAAGTGCAGTGCAGTCTCGTGATATGGACTCAGATGCCACCTCAGGGCAGACAATGTTCAAGTAGGGAAGTGGAAAAGACTGCCTTTTAGAAAAGGTTCCATCTCTGCTGTTTTTCTGTTAGACCCCATTTATTCATGTTCTATATTCTGCCCCGAATAAGCCAAAGAAGCTATGTTCCCGCTTCAAGGGGGAAGCGAGAAAGTTAATCATTCTCAGAGTTTTGTCTAGGCCCCAAACACCTAATAACATCCAAGAAGAGCCAGATCCCAAACACATTCCAAGACATTAGCTTCAAACAAACCTCTGCTGACACTGGCATCAACACCCCTACCTTCGGTAATTTATGGAATATCACCTCCTGTTCACCTGACTCTCGCCTTTGATTGGAGCTGACTCTGGAGCTCTGTTCCTCTGAAGGAACACGTACCCTAGACCCTTTTTCAATATAAACCCCTAACTCCAAGCAATGACAAGACTCATTCTTCTTTCCCTTCAAGTTTCCCAGACACTCTGCTATTCTGTCACTTATGCTATTCAATAAACTCTGTTTTTACTTTCTCTGGCTGAACATTTGATTTCTATCCTGCATGAAGGATAGGATCTTTTGGCTGGTCCTGTGGGACCCTCCTCTGGGTTCCTCAGCCTGCCTGCATCAGCATCACAATTAAGTTGAATTGTAGAACACCCAGCTGGTGTCCCAAGCTTGCTTGGTGGTGTGGGGGGAAAAATCCCCCTCAACACATCCAAATTGGGTCCATTAAGTATGTAGCTGAACTCTAACTCATCTATACCAGCTGCCCACTGACTTCTAAGTCTGGAGGAAGCAAAGGAACTCAGGTTCAGAGCTCCATGTCTCCTACACAAAAATAAACTGCCACACAACTGGTGAAAATTACAAAAATACAGCCATTTAAAGTCTCTTGAAATTGCCCGAAGTGCATACAGCAAATGAAGAAAGGTTTACTCAAAAATCTACTAAATCCTCACAAGAACGGTGAGCATCCCTGGCACTTAAACCCTGACTTGCTCCTAAAAGAGGACCCAGCTGTCACCTTAACTGTGAGAAGGGAGACAATTTATTTTTCAGAAATACCAAATGAAAGCTGTGCTGTGTAATTAACAATAGGTTTACAACCTATTGGAAATATGTAGGAAGCCCTCCCCTCCTCCACAATGGGATCCCAACCCTTAGACACTTCACTTCTTGCTCTTCTTCCCCTCTCTGTTTCGCAGGCTTATTTTCGGGAGCTTTGCAATGAGCATGTTCCAAAGAACAGGGAGGAGGGACTAAAGACCTCTGCATCACCTCAGGGAATGTACATTTATCCCAATCAGACTACTTTTTGCCTTACATGGGCATAAGTGACATCTGGGTAAAACTGTAACCTCTTTAGTACTCTGCCAATGAGGAACCAGGAGAGGGACTTGCACACTAGGATATAAATTGTCTGCTGTAACCGCCCCTGTCCGTCAGACACCCACCCTTGCAAGAATGTTGATTAAAGCCTTGCTTCACTGTGCTCCCAGTTTCTGCACTCCTCCTTCAATTGGGTCGATTAATGACCTCCACTTTGAACCCAGACTGTACTTTCTGTTTTCATTCCTATTTCCAGCTTATCTCTTAACCCAGGCAAAAGACCAGGAGGATCGGAACCTACCCCCTCAGGCAACAACAACTGCCCTGATACCAGCAAGACCTCTGGTGACTGGCCCCATGATAGTGATGGACCTGACCTTTACTGCCCAACTGCATGTACCCACTGACTTTGTCCCATGTTCTTCTTATATAAATCTAGCAGTATTTTCAGCAATTTGGAGACAGCTGTCTTCCCGGTGTTGGCCTCACTGAAATAAATGCCTTTCTTGTTTCACCACTGCTCCCTTCTCTGCCTGTGGATTTCATTAGTGGCAAGTGGCTGAACCTGGTCTGTTGGGGACCCCGGGAGGCAGGTGCTCTTACATCCTTGGGCCCCGGTTACACTCCCTCCTTGATCCCCCAACTCAGCATGAGAAAATTCCACTCCGGGTGAATATGGCTTGGTGAATATAGGGCTCCCTGTCTCCCCAGTTCCTAATCAGGATAGGGTACCTCTTCAGGAAGACCCTGCTGCCAGCACTGCTTACCCCCAACCCCAGCTCCCTGCAGCAGAGGCTCAATTCTAGGTAAGTGCAGCTGAGGGGTTGAGGACTACCTTCCTCCACCCACACTCACAGGGGGAAGGCTCTACCCAAGCACAGTAGGCTAAGAATACTAGGGCCCCATTGCCCTCACCCACTCAAAGGGCTGCAGTTCCACGTCGGGAGAAGCAAACCAAGATCACGCTATTGCCCCAACAACGCAAAAGTTGTGAAATAACTCTCATGTCCATCAACTGGTGAATGGATAAACAAAATGCGGTAAATGAATAAATGCATGCTATAAGATGTATGAAACTTGAAAAGATTATGCTAAGCAAAAGAAGACAGTCACAAAAGATATATAATTTGATTGCAGTTATGTGAAATGTCCAGCATAGGCAAATCCATAGGAGACAGAAAGTAGAGTAATGGTTGCCTAGAGCTGGTGGGGTGAGGGGTAAGACTTCTAATGGGACATAGAGTTCCTTTTCAGGAGGTGATAAAATGTTCTAAAATTAGACAGTGGTGATAGTTATGAAACACAGCAAATATATTAAAAAACCATTGAATTGCATACTTTAAGCAGCTGACCTTTATGATATGTAAATCATACCTCAATAAAGCTATTTTTAGAAGTGAAAGCATGATAGAAAAATGCACAAGATTCTAAAGGAAATATAGATAAGGGGTAAGGTGGGTATCAGTAAAGAAGATGTTAGGTATGAGTAATAGAAAACTCAATTTAAACTGGGTTAAACAATGGGGCACCTGGGTGGCTCAGTCAGTTAAGCATGCAACATCGGCTCAGGTCATGATCTCACAGTTGACAAGTTTAAGCCCCAAGTCAGGCTCTGTGCTGACAGCTCAAAGCCTGGAAACTGTTTTGGATTCTGTGTCTCCCTCTCTCTCTGCCCCTCCCTCACTCATGCTTTCTCCCCCTCTCTCTCACAAAAAAAATAAATAAATAAATAAACATTGGGGCGCCTGGGTGGCTCAGTCTATTGAGCGTCTGACTTCAGCTCAGGTCATGTTCTTGCGGTTTGTGGGTTCCAGCCCCACACTGGGCTCTGTGCTGACAGCTCAGAGCCTGAAGTCTGCTTTGGATTCTGTGTCTCCCTGTCTCTCTGCCCCTCCCCCACTTGCACTCTCTTTCTCTCTCCCCCTCCCCATCTCAAAAATAAACATTAAAAAAAAATTTTTTTAAGAAAATAAAAAATAAACATTAAAAAAAAAATTTAAACTGGGTTAAACAATAAGAGGATATATTATTTTCTGCGTCAAAGAGTCTGGCAGGAGGACAGTACCAGGGTGGTTGAGTCGGCATCTCAGGGGCATTTTCAAGATTCTAATTGTTTCCATCTTTCTGTTCTCCCATTCTCAAAGTATTGGCCTCTGCCCTCAGGTTTGTCCCCTCATGATCACAAGATGGCTGCCACAGCTCCGCATGTCACTTCCTCATGAGCAACATACTAGAAAAGAGAATGTCCCTTTATCTTGCTTTTTAAGAGCAGGATACATTTTCCCAGAGCTCCAGACTTTCCCTTTATGTGTTGGTACTCAGAATTGCACCATCTGATTGTTCCTAAAACAGTTACTGGTAAGAGAAACAGAATTATTACTATTAGCTTACCAGTAAAGATTCAACCCCTGGGTCCAAGAAGAAGCCCAGCCACCCCTGATGCTAAAAGTAATCAGGGTGTTGCTCAATGGAAAGAAGGGAGGGTGTGTGGAAGCAAACAACATGTGCCACAGTGTGAACCAAGGAAGACATCCTGGGTGTGGCAATGCCTGAGCTAAGTTTTCACATGCTAGCAGAGATGTAGCAGACTGGGTGGACCCAGGAAGGAGTGGCTCGAACAGGCAGGAGAGAGGGCATTTTAGAAAAAGGGGGCAGAATGGGCAAAAGCCCAACGACCAAGAAAAGAATGGAAAACCACAAGCTATTCACTGAAGTATAAAATGATGAAAGATGGGGTCATGAGCCAGCATGTATACTAGGTTTGTCTGCCTGTGGGCAAAAGTTTGTAAAACTAGAAGAGACAGGTCAAACCTGAGTTGGATTTCTCCCTCAGACAGATGTTCAATAAATGACCAATGCTTCCCTAAGACATCAAAATGAAAAGTGAAACAAAGAAAAAACTCACAAGTTGAGATTGTCACTTTAAATGAGTCCTCCTGCTTCTGCAAAGCATCTCTACCTCGCTGTCTCTGTCTCCCTGTCTCCTCTCCCTCTCACTCTTTCAGGCACAAACGCCTGCAAGCCAGGGCTAGGCGTTTTGGTAGCCTGTATCCACTGGACTGTCCACTTCATGAAGTGGTCTGGGATGGAGTGGAGGCTCTTGCCATAAGATATCCTACTGAATGGGAGCCTCTTTTCCTCTAGAGCATTTTTGACCTAAGGTTTTCTGGCATGACTGTATGTTTTTTCACTCTGAGTGAATGCTTTGACTGGGGAAGTGGCTTAGAGAATTCAGAAGGGAGAGATAAAGGATACGTTCCTAATGGGTACCCTTTGGACTCATGGTGCTCCTGTAATATGTCATCTGTCCCACAACTCATGAATTCAGGGGTGGTCTCCAACTCCCTCCCTCCCACACTTAATGCAATCTAATAATGTGAGCTGTAACTGCGCCCCCACAACTGAACCTGGGCAGGCATCTCTATCTCTATCACATGGTAGCACCGCATCATATTGAGTCTGGATGTGACCTCATCACCTTCTAGGCTCAATGTGCCACAAAACCAAAAATAACCTATCAGACTTGGTATGAAAAATAAGATCAATCTTCTGCCCCGTTCTGGTCAAGATTAAGGCAGTGCCACCTTCAGGGGTAGAAAAGATAAAGAGGGTGGGAATCAGCCACGTAAAAGGCAAAAGGTATTTTATGTACTAAGTGTAGACAAAGAGTCATAGATTAGTACCAAGTTGGAAGAGCTATTTTCTAGTTGGGGTGATCAGGAAACACGGCTTTGACAATGATGGAGATGGCTTATCTTTGGATTCTAAACCAAAAATGCCATTTATGCCAATGGTACTAATATGCTGAAACTAATTAATATTGTACCCCAGGTCACTCTGGGACATCACCAATGCATCTGAAAAATAGATATAAAAAGTTATTTCCAAATGCCCCAAAAGAGAAGTAAAAACCTATAATCACTGAAAATTTCTAATTTAATAAGGGGAGAAAGCAGATGAAAACATGTTTACAGCTCATATCTGCCAAACAGAATTAACTACTATGCACATTAAAACTTCTTTCAATGGGGGATTAGGTGCAATAAAGCTGAGCACATTTTGTCTCAACCACGAAATAAAATGATCATCTGCTTATCTATCATTTATTTCACACAGAGGGCTCACACCAATAAAACTCTGATTTTATAGAGCTAGAAAGGAAGATAAAACCCATAAAACATACTGTACACTTTTATAGCTTAAAGATATGTCTCTCAGAAAGGTGAACCAAATATTTACAAACAAGCCTATCTCATTATTTTTTTTTTCCGACTAATTTTTTTTTTCAGAATGTGTTAATTCCCTGGGTATCCAGAGGTCAGTTTCCAGAAATCCTTTAGGTATCTGAACACGATCATGGTAACCAAAGTTTCATTATTAGGAGAAAAATGTTCCAAACAAAAATGTTATCACCCTCTTAGTCACTAAAGCAGGAGGAAAGGATCGGACCAGAGGTTATAATAGGGGATGGGAGATGTTTCCTCCCAAATAGACAAATAGCCTCTCTTCTGGAATCAGCTCTCACTTTGGGGAATTCTTTTGCTGAATCTTTGATCTTTTACTATTTGAATTTTGTCTGTTCAATTTGATAGAAATGTATTGAATAACACTACACTCCAGGCACTTGAGAAATAATGAGGCCCCTCAAGGAGCTTATTGTCTTGGAGGGAAACAGACAGGCAAACGGATGATTCTAATATAGTCTGTTAGGAGCAAAACAGAAGCAGGCACAAGCAGTGGTGTAGGATGCAGATTAGGTCAACTCTGCTAGAGACAGGTGGGTACCGTGGAAGGACTCTCAGAAGGTGTTTCAACATAACTGAAATGATTTATTATCCCTGCATCAAATACTAACATTTTGTATCTGTTAATGAGGTTGTAAAAAAATATAGTTAAGAAAATAATGACTATGTATCAAATCATATAGGAAAATATTACCTGTAAGAAACCACATACCTTGACCCTATTGTCACTAGAGATACGTCTCTGTTTCCTATGCCTTCTGTTCGCAGGATTCCTACGCTGGAGGGGACAGAGATCAGGATGTGTGATTAGAATGACAGCACAGAAGCAATAAAAGTGCCAGGTATAAAGAGAAAAGAAGTCTGCAGTACTCTCCCTTTTCTGACTCCACACTTTGCATCTTCAGCTGGAGAAAGTAAGATTTAACTTTAAGTCAAGATTAAGCATCAGGGCACCGGAGTGGCTCAGTTGGTTAGGGGTCCAACTTCAGCTTGGGTCATGACCTCATGGTTCATTGGTTTGAACCCTGTGTCACATTCCCTCCTGTCAGCACAGAGCCTGCTTCAGATCCTCGTCTCTATCTCTCTGCCTCTCCCCTGTGCCCCCCTCTCTCAAAAATAAATAAACATTAAAAAAAAAAAAGATTAAGCATTTAACCATACTATAGCAGGATTCTCGCACAGAGCAACAAGACACCGAGGCCTTTCTTTCCAAGAAGCAGCTTTATTCGTGCCAGCACAGGCTCATCAGGCTAAGACCCAAAAGGCTGAGCCCCGAGCACAGCAGTGTATAGCCTGTTATGCAATTTCTACTTCTTTGTTTCCCATATACAGTGACACATAGAGTCTGACCAGACACAGTCCAAGTTACAGAGTCGTGTCAGAGCTATGCATACATGTATAGGAGTTGATTGGGCCACGTTGCCTTCATTTGTTCTCAGAACGCTTCCACCACTTCCTTCAGGGAGGGACTCTATCCACCTCTACCACAATAACATGCAACTTGAAAGCATCTTTGGTATCTGAAAATGTGAGGGAAGTTATGGCATTAAATGTCATTCAAGGGCAAACAAAGAACCAGCCAGCACCACAAAACAACAAAAGAAGAGTAGTGGACAAAAATAAATTGCTCCATGATTTGACTCTAAAGCAGTGCTTGTTCAACATAATAGCTGAGGTTCAAGAAGGAAAGACAGGGAGCGTGGTAAGAGAAAGAGAGAGGGAGGGAGGGAGAGAAGAAAGGAAGAAAGGGAGGAAGGAAAGAAAAAGAATGGGAAACGAGTTAAAAACTTGTAAAGGAAAACTTCCAAAAAGTAGAATAAAAAGGAAAGTCAAATGGGAGAAGAAAAAAGGTAAGGAAATTAGAGAATCAATCTAAGAATTTTAAGATCCAACTAACAGGATTTCAAAATGAAAAACAGGGGTGCCTGGGTGGTTCAGTCAGTTGGGTGTCCAATTCAACTCATGATCTCACAGATCGTGGGTTCGAACCCCACATCAGGCTCTGTGCTGACAGCTCAGAGCCTAGAGCATGCTTCAGATTCTGTGTCTCTCTCTTTCTCATCCGTCCCCCACTCATGCTCTGTCTCTGTCTCTCAAAAATAAATAAATGTAAAAAAAAAGTTTTTTTAATGAAAAACAAGTAACAGCCATGTGATTCAGAAATCCCACTTCTGGGTAAATACTCCCAAAGCATTGACAGCATGGACTTGAAAAGATATTTGTACATCCAGGTCCATGGCAGCATTACTTTCAATAGCCAACAAGTGGAAGCAGCCCAAATGTCCATAGAAAGATGAACAGATAAACAAAAAGTGGCATGTACATACAAGGGAATATATAATTGAGCCTTAAGAAGGAAGGAGATTCTGACACAAGCTACAACATGGAAGAACCTTGATAACATTATGCTAAGTAAAATAAGCCAGTCAAAAAAGGACAAATACTGCATGATTCTACTTATATGACAGTAATGATTAATTAATTTCATATGTCCACTTAGCTAGGCAGGGTACCCAGATATCTGGTCAAACATCAGTTTAGATGTTGCTGTGAAGGCATTTTTTTGACAAGATTAACAATTAAATCAGTAGACTTTGAATAAAGCAGATTACCTTCCATAATGTAGGTGGGCCCCATCTAATCAGTTGAAGTCCTGAACAGTACACTTAAAAATGGTTAAGATGGTATGGGGAGGCTCAGTCAGTTAAGCATCTGACTTCAGCTCAGATCATGATCTCAGAGGTCATGAGTCCGAGCCCCGCATCAGGCTCTAGGCTGACAGCTGAGAGCCTGGAGGCTGCTTCAGATTCTGTGTCTCCCTTTCTCTCTGCCCCTTCCCTACTCACACTCTGTCTTTCCCTGTCTCTCAAAAATGAACAAACATTAAAAAAAATTTTTAAATGGTTAAGATGGTAAATTTTATGTGTCTTTTACCACCATTAAACAAATACACAAAGAAAGATGAGAGAACATTGTCAATCATGAAGAACATGAATCCAGGGATTGGAAAAGGCTACCAAGAGCCAGATTAGAAAATGAGAAAAGACTCATAATCAAAGCATACTATTGTGAAATTGCAGAACACCAAGGTTAAAGAGAAGATTATAAAAGTCTTCGGAAAGAACAAAACATATAAAAGGTCACTCTTAAAAGTACACTAGAATGAGTAAATTAGCCTTCTCAAAAACAGTGTAATTTGGAAGGAATGTTTTTAAAATTCTGCGGGAAAATTACCTTCAACCTAGATTTCTATACTTAGCCAAAATATTAATCAGACACAAGAGTAAATTTAAGATATTTGACATGCTGGAGAACGTTCTTCACCAAAGTAATAAGTAAGCCAAGAAACAAAGTATCCATGAAATGAATCTAAAAGGGTCACAAAGAATATTCCCAGAAGATGACTGCAAGGAGCCTAGAGATAGAGACTGAAAATCTGTGGGCCCGAGGAAGGTCTCCAAAGAAAAAGAGGTTCTGATTAGGTTGTATGTGCAAAATTATACTGAGAAGTTCTCTCTCTCTCTCCCTTCTCTCTCCTTTTCTCTTTCTGCTTATTCATATGTATGTTTGTGTATATATCTTATTCATATGTATATAAATATATTCATATAAATATTTTAATATATTTGTACATATAAAACAAAGCAAATGAAAAAGCCATGCAATTGTTAGCTTCAGGATAAACAAAAAACAGTGTATGAAAAATAAACACAAGTCAGGAAAGTGAGCAATAAAATTAGGCTGAGGAAAAGCATAGTAGCAAAGTGTCAAATCCTCATCCCTCATAATAGAAAATGAAGAGATAATGTATAGAATTAACAAATTAAGACAATACAATGTTATTTTAAAATATGGAGGCAGATACCAAAAGATAAAGGCAAGAGTTAGAAGTTTACCTCTGGGAAACAAGCCTGGGGATTGGGAAGAAGTGACTACAATAGGTTGATTTTTTTCCTTAAAAGCCTTCTATTTTATTTAAATGTTAAAACCATATTAGAAAAAATAAACCTTAATAATTATATAGGGATTACACACCTATTAGATAAATCCAGAACACTGACAACACCAAATGCTAACGAGGATGTGGAACAAGAAGGACCGTCATTCTTTACTGGTGGAAATGCAAAGTGGTACAGCCGCTTTGGAAGACAGTTGACAGCTTCTCACAAAATTAAACATACTCTTCCCATACAACCCAGCAGTTGTATTCCTTGGCATTTACTCAAATGGGCTGAAAACTTACCTCCACACAAAAACCTGCATACAAATGTGTGCCAATAATTGCACAAATACTGGAAGCAACCAAGATGTCCTTCAGCAGGTGAAAATAGATTTAAAAAACTGTGGTACATCCAGATAATGAAATATTATTCAGAGCCAAAAAGAGATGAGCTATCAAGCCATGAAAAGACGTGGAAGAGTATTAAAAGCATATTACTAAGTGTAAGAAGCCAGTCTGAAAAGCTATGAAGGGTACCAGAATATGCCATCCCGTAACATGCCACTTTGGCCTGAGGATTATTTTGAGCTAAAAGAAATTAAGTGGAAGCAGATTCAAGAAAAGCTCTCTGCCCTTTCCTTATGTGCTTAAAATAGGACTTAAATTTGTAAAGATGCCCTCACTCCTCCCTACGGGGAAGGACAGAAGTTAATCACCAGAGACAACTGTAGATGGCACCAGAGGAATCCATACAACAAACCTTGCTGAAACTAGCCTTTATCTTCTGTTGATTTCCCCATACATTTACCCTCCCACAATTTGCCACCCTCCCACAATTTGCCACCCTAGAACTTAAAACTCAAAGTCTTCTTCCTTTGTCTGGTCACTTCTCTAAAAATGTATTGTTCTTTTGTTAAGATGCTGTATAAGCCAAGTTCTAATCATCCCTTTGAATTACTCACCTCTTGAGTATTCCCATGTGAATGCACGATACGTATATCAATACATATACTTTTTTCTTGTTTCTTTCTTGCTAATTTACCTTTGTCAGTCTCATTTATATGACCCAGCTAGAGAACCTAGGAGGGCAGAGGGGAAAAAACTAAGTTTTTCTTCCCCTACAACTACATACCATATGATTCCAACTATGTGACAATCTGGGAAATGGCATAACTGTGGAGACAGTAAAAGACCAGTGACTGTCAAGGCTGGGGGGAAGAAAGGATGAATGAGAGGAGCACAGAGGATTTTTGGGGCAGGGAAACTGCACTGTGTGATACTGTAATGATGGATACATGTCCTTATACATTTATCAAAACTCATGGGATGTACAACAAACACCAAGAGTGAATCCCAATGTGAACACTGCACCTTGGGTAATGATGATGCGTTAACATAGGTTCATCCATTGTAACAAATGTACCACTCGGGTGGTGGATACTGATAACGGGGGAGGTTATGCATGTTTCGGGCAAGAGGACTTAAGGGAAATCTCCGTACCATCTGCTCAATTTTGCTATGAACCTAAAACTGCTCTAAAAAATAGTTTATTTTTTAAATGTATATTGCAAAAAGCATGCCATGAAAAAAGGAGGATATAGGACCTACTCTACTAGTGGTAGTCACATAGGAAAACATAACCAGGTGGAGGCAGTGTGGAATCATGGAAAGAACAAAGACATGGGGAGCTTGGTTCTAGCTTTGAGACAGCACTTCACCATCTGGGTAATCTTAGGAATGTCAGTTCTCTCTTCTGGATCCCATTTTCTTCCACTAAATTACCAAGGAGCCACACTCTACTAGCACTTTTCCATGTGTGTTTGATTAAACATGAGCCCCACAGAATGACACATTGGGGAAAAACTAAATTTGTGGTCAAATAACCTTAGGAAGCACAATATAACATAATTATCTCTTGGAGATAATCTAACCAACATTAACATTTTAAAGGAGATGTGAAATATTATAATAAAGAAAATTTTACATTTTTTTAACCTGCTTCATAAATCTCTTGGACCATGTTTTCTCTTTACCATGTTTTTTCTTTAAATCTACTGACCATTCTCTAAACTACTGTTCTGCAGAAACCAGAGACACCACTTGCCCTAGTCGGTTCAGGCTGCTTACCAAAGAACCATAGACTGGGTAGCTTATAGCCAACAGAAATTTATTTTTCAGTTCTGAAGGCTAGAAGTCTGAGATCAGGGTGCCAGCATGGTCGGGTTCTGGAGAGAGACCTCTTCCGGGTTGGGGCTCCTGTCTTGTTATACCCTCCCATAGCAGCTAGAGGGCGAAAGAAGCCACTCTGAAATCCCTTTTAGAGGACACTAACGCCATTCTGAGGGCTCTACCCTTCTGACCTAATTACTTCCCAAAAGCCC
Organism: Lynx canadensis; assembly: GCF_007474595.2. Classification (NCBI taxonomy): domain Eukaryota; kingdom Metazoa; phylum Chordata; class Mammalia; order Carnivora; family Felidae; genus Lynx; species Lynx canadensis. The sequence continues at coordinate 112,677,602 of NC_044305.1, forward strand.
TACCTCTTCAAACCATCACATTGGAGGTTAAGATTTTAACATATGAATTGGGGGAGGGGAGATACAAATATTCAATCTACAACACTACCCCAAAATAATTTCTAAGTTGAATATGTTAAGATTCCTTCATTATATATAAGACTCCACAGCAATACCCATACCATGGCCCTTGGATTAGCAAAAGATTTGGGTAAATGCATATATTTAAATCATGTCTTTCTCTGATTTCTTTCTTCAGTGCTGTGAAATAACTTTATAAGAAGTCATTTAATACGAGGTTATGAATGTCACCTCAGAAATAAAATCCCTATAAAATGAATGATTGTTTCAAAGCACAGCCTGGATCTACAGAATTGTTTTATCTAAAACTTTTTTATGTGGCCTAAGCTACATAACAGATAAGTGTCTTCTTATCTGAAATTGAATAAGCACACACACGGAGGCACTGCCAAAGTGTCATTCAGTGTTCTAACAAAGACCAGAACCAATTCAGTCCTTCTCAGGCAAATGACAAATCTTCCTCTTTTGATAGAAACAAATCTGAACAAGGAAAACGTAGTGCATTATTTCATAACAGTAAACTAATTTTCTTGTGAATTTATGAACAAAGCTGAGGAGGGCATCTATCTGTCAATGTCATGATGCATGAAACACCTCTACTTAAAGGTAGGGAAGAGGGAACCTGATTAAAATGCAGTTGATAAGAAGCGTCCGTCATAGATCATAGAGTACCGAGAGGACTCTTGCTTTAATGCCCAGCAAACTGTGGGAGCAGATGCTGTTATTGGCTCAGGAGAGTCATCAAGGAAACATAAATATGAAATAGCAGCTATGCAAGAATGTTTAGGGGCCTTCTAGTAGCACAGGGAGAAGGGTCTTCAAAGCGTATCTACCAGGATAAGGCACAAGAGAGAAGTCGGAATTTATAATAGTCATCAGCTACAGAAGAGGCTTGACATCATTAGCAACAATTCCAAGTAGATCTTTCCCCTGTGGGAAGTATTTATTGGCCAACTTACAGTCATTTTTCCTGATTCTTCCAATTAGGATTACATGAAAAATCTAACCTGCCAGAATTAACATTCTACTGAGGCCCATCTTCCTGAAATCATCACCATAGCCAAGAAAAAAAAAAAAAGTATCCCTGTCCAGTCCAATTCAAAAATAAATTGCCATCTGCCACCAGTGGCAAAACCTCATTGGCCACAGAACAAAGAGACTATTCCAAAGCCATTGTTGAGAACGTGCTGTAGCAAAGAATAAAAACCACGGGTCCCCATGGGCTCCCAGGCTCATAGTTATTGAAACAAAATACAAACATTTTCCACTTCATTAGGGTTTAGTCAACTCATCTTTCGTCTTTTCCAGGCCCACAGGCACACAATTAACTTGAAAATACTTTCCCTATATTTTATCTTTCAGGTTAAATGTATGTATGTATATATGTACATACTGTACATCCAGTCCTCAGTAGAGACCAAACCAATCTAATAAGCCATCGAGTAGAAAAAAAATTTGTCAAGCAGGAAAGAATTTTGTTAGGTGTTAGTAACTATATACTAACCATCAAAAAGTAGGAAAATCACAAGCAAGAAACAAAGCTTTTATCGTGTTGACTGCATTTTCATTCCCTATACCAATGTGCCACGTGGAACACTAGCACCCTCTTCCTTACGATGCCATGAGGTAGCATGGAATTGACCAACAAGAGACACCAGGCAAGGTCCACTAACATAAGAATTTATTCCTTCTACTGGCTGCAGTTTCTCAGTAAAGGAGATTCCAAAGTCACAAAGCTCCTTTGTCCAAGATCCATTGGACTGAATATATATTTAGTGTTAAAGTTAATTATGGTTGGCCTTCTAGGGAGATTAGGAGATACGTGGGTTATTTTTTAAATTAAACTTTCTTAAAGTGAATCAAACTTTTCTTCAAAAAGAACAGAAAACTATCCTCTGTATATTTTAAAAGTTTGTTATTCTTTATAATGTTCAAATGATTTAGTCCTTCTTGAAGGGGATCAGGACATGACACCCAAAATATGTCACTGTAGCATAAACATTATTTTGAGATGAAAGCATGTGAGTTCCTGAAATACCTCATCTTCCTAAAAGCAGGGTATCCCAAAAGACTTCAATTTTCAATAATAAATCCCTTCCATGGGGACAACTCTAATCTTCTTGGAGACTAGAACTCAAGAAGTAGGCATTACATTCCAACAGACTTAAGACTTCAGGCTCTCCTATCCGTCTACTCTCCTAGAAGCCCATTTATCTGTCCAAAAAGCCATTTGTCTTCCACCAATGCCCTTTCCCCGGCTTATCCTCCTTCTAAGAAGTCATTTCCTTTTCCACTGCCTTTTTCCCCTCCCCCTTCACCATTTAAGATGGTATATAAGCCCCAAAGTCTAACCACCCCTTTGAGTCACTCATCACTGGGCACCCTCATGTTGCACTTAGGAATAAACTCTGTTTTGTTTTGTTTTTTTTTCTCTTGCTAGTGTGTGTTTTGTCAGTTTAATCTGCAGGCTCCTAGACACTGAACATGAGAGTGTAGAGAAAAAGGCTTTTTCCTCCCTACATTTTTCAGACAATAGTCCAATTTGTTTTGGAGTACACATAGGGATTTCTCCTCAACATGAATACACATAGATTCAGAAACTCATACCTTCTTTGGCATACCTTCAAATCCTTCCTTTGTTGCCCTATTATTGGCAGCACAGGGCCTTGCATAGGTGTTTGCAGTCTCAGATGAGGGAAAATTTTAAGTTATGGCAGCTGCCTCTGGGTCCAAAATTACGGCACAATTTATCCAGGAGCAGACTGTTTTGTTAAATGAGCTATCTGGAAAGGTAACTGCTCTAGTGATACAAATAAAGGTAGGCTTGCAGACAGGTCGAAGATTCTGTCCAATATGACAGAATCCTGTGGGTAAAGACCCCTTTGTATGCAGCACTCAGGAAAAGAGGATGACCACTTTTCTAAGGATCCCAAGACCCCTGGGAGAGAAGATACTTGAAGCCCCACATGACCTGGCTAGATCATGATAGCTTCGACAGTAGTCCATTGGCAGAAAATTTGTCAGGAACTCCAAAGTTGAATCACAGGGAATAGGTATTCTAGGCGAGTAGTCCAGGCTCACCCAAAAGGTAAAGTGTGGGAACTGACCCCAGTATAGAGTAGGCTTCAGTGTGGATCCCCTCTGGATCCACTGTGGCACAGTGTCAGGGAAAATGGAACATAGCCAAACATGTCAACATAACCTTGGAGTGGGACATCAGCCTTTGCAAGGATCTATGCCAGAAAGGGCATCACCAAAGGAATGGACATGAGTCCATCAGGCTGTGCAACACAGCCAACAGCAGGACTCAGCAATACCATCTGAAGCAACAGGCAGCTAACAGGCCAATTGGACTCCCCACCTCATTCTCTGCCTGGTGTATGGAAGGACGGAAGCTTTGGTCCAAACAGTCTTGGACAGTTGGGAAGGGCAGAAAAAAACACAGTGGAATTCTTTCCAAATAAAGCATGTGAGGATGAAGAGTATATAGGGATGATTTTCCTCAAGCTGGTGAAACGAGTCACATCAATTTCAGAAAGGTCATTTGAGCTATTTGAGTTAGTAAGTGTATATCTTACAACTGCTAATTTAAATAAAACTGCTAATAATTTTTAAGTGATGGAAACCAGCAGTCATACATACTCCCCCCACCCCACCATCCATACAAGGAAGAAAGGACCACTGATTTGAGAAAAGCATCTTATAATTTTTTTCTTTTTTTGGACTATAGAGATGTCAATTTTAACAGTATTACCAGGGAAAAATAAATAGAGAAATAACAGTTGTAAAAAAAAACAAAAACAACAACAACAACAAAAAAAAAAACCTGTATTCCGGGTTTCTTTTTGAAGGCTATTTTCATAGGACATGGCACTATTCTTAAAGTCCTTGGAATCGTATAAGTGCCTCTGTTTCAATTTTGCTTCCAAGGGCGGATATATATTAGCAGGAAACAAGTTGGCAATCACTATGTATATTCAAAGAAATCTCCTTATTGCACAGAAAGATAAGACTGAGAGTCTAATGAATGTTTCCAATGCTTTATCAAATTAGATTATTTGACTACTTTCTACAGCACAGAAATCTTCTCTCCCCCAAAAGCTGCAGAGCAGAGAGGACCTCTCTTCCTCCTCTTTTTGTGCCTCCTTCATTCAATAGAAGGATTTGTACTCACTGGAATTGTAGGCAAAAAGCAGGCTGTAGAGATCAGTGTTACCAGTGTTACCAGTAAAAATGGGGTGAGAAATGGATAGTCTTACTAATAGTGAAGTAAAGAGAATATAGCATTAAACTTTCATCTTACTAGGTTGGGAATTTTAAAAGTACTATTTGTAAAAATACAAATTAGATAACCCATAAAAATATGTGTATATGGCCTCTAAGTATTCTGAGAGAAAGAGAAATCGTCAGTCATGAGAAATGGAGACTCTTCTGGAATTTAATTTCATTGGTACTACCCAAGGTCATTTTGGGAGGTTTGTCTTAACTTAAAAATTTTTTTTAATGTTTATTTATTATTGAGAGACAGAAAGAGAGACAGAGTATGAGCATGGGAGGGGCAGAGACAGGAGGAGACACAGAATCCAAAGCAGGCTCCAGGCTCTGAGCTGTCAGCACAGAGCCTGACACGGGGCTCAAACTCACAAACTGCGAGATCATGACCTGAACCGAAGTCGGACGCTTAACCAACTGAGCCACCCAGGTGCCCCTGTGTTAACTTTTATATGAAGAGAAGGAGTGTGAGAAAGCTGGGAGTACAGTGGCCCTTTAATAGCTCTTCACATTTGGATAACTAAACTAAAGCTCTCTGAGCTACAGTTTCATCTAAAAGATGAGAAAACACCTATGTCCTCCAAGGTGTCCAGATGGCTTCCTCACCTCTCCTAACTTAGGGCATCTGGCCACGCTACATCACAGCAGCCCTCCACATGTCCTTTTCACTGCTGCCCATGGGGCCACATGGCTCAGTCTCCCTAGTTTTCCAGTTCCATACTCACAACAGAGAAAAATGCTTGAACATGTTCATCTTTTCACATGAGGCTATAGATCTCAGGGAACAGTATTCTTAAGTCATATATTCTCTCACGCAGTCAACCACAACTGAGGTGGGAGGACACGAGGTCATTTTCTTGTTGGTTTAGCAAGAGGGGAGAAAATTTCAGTAGAAAGGAAGGTGGGAGGAGGGGCAGGCAATGATCCATAGCTCTGGGATAACAATAAAATATTTTTAAACTTCTATTAAAATATCTATCCACAGGGCATTTAGAATACGTTTCTAAGGTTTCTTTATCACTTTTCAAAAATCTGTAAGGTATCTTTTTTTGTAACAGTGAAATAAAAAAAATAAAGTTTCATAAAATTGGAACATAGAAGTAGGGGTGCCTGGGTGACTCAATTGGTTAAGACTTCGGCTCAGGTCATGATCTCAGCAGTTCATGAGTTTGAGCCCCACATTGGGCTCTGTGCTGACAGCTTGGAACCTGGAGCCTGTTTTGGATGCTGTCTCTCTCTCTTGGTCTCTCTCTCTCTCTCTCTCTCTCTGTCTCTCTCAAAAACAAATATAAAAAAAAAAGAAACGCAGAAGTAGAGTCAAGACAACTCAAAATTTGAGAATTTTGGTCACTTCCCAATACTATAGTTTGATATCAGATAGATAATATGATCATGGAATAAATAAATCACTAAGACATTTATTTGGACAGATTTTTTTTTCCAATCTCAATCACCAAATGCTACCCAGTAATTTGTGAATAATAGTTGATCTCCTCTAGCAGAGAGCTAGGGAAGGGGGCATGGAGTAGCACAGGCTCATTAAAAATGATACCACAAAGTGGGTACTCAGTAAACGTTTGTCAAATGCATTAATGAATCAATGCTTTGATTTTCTATTACTTTGGTGAAGTGAAGCAATTAGGCAGTTTTAACTAAGATGGACTTTAATGCAAAGCATTTTTTAAAAGATAGGTTATAATGCAAACAACCAAACAGGTGGCTTTAACTAGGCAAGGTCTGGCCAAGGTGGGGAGAGGCATCTGGGTACATGGCAAGCAAAGACGGGAGGTGTGGTGTTGCCTGGGTTTTCACTGGTGTGAATGAACTTACCAAAGAATGATACTTTCAAGCAGAAAGCATACACCTCAGTTGCTTAGTTAAGTGGTTTCCAGGAACCTGGAGCCCAGTTTCGTGGCATCTCTGCACAACCAGTGGAGAAAACGAAGCCTTCCAGGGAGCTGTCTGCTCTCAACGACAAGAATTGGAGGGTCTAATTGCTGCATCTCAACACTCCCATCTTTTTCTGTTCCTTTCACTCTACCCACACCTCCCTTCTTTCTCCAAACCTCCTTCTCTAGAACCATTCTGCCAATGGGAAGCAGAATACTAGCGTGCTTCTGGAGTTATCTGGCCGTGGTTCTTACCCTGGCACTCTCATTTACTGGCTGTGTGAAAAGTTACTTACCCTTCCTATGTCTCAACATTCTCATTAGTAAAAGTGATAATAATTGTACCAATATCTTACAGTTGTTTCAGGGAAGAGTGAGGTAATATTTGTGAGGCTCTCACAATAGCACCTGGAACATTTTAAGTGCTCAGTACATCAACTATCGGTATTCTGACATTTGGAATACAGACTAGCATTGGTTGTAGAAAATGGAAAAGGTATTTTTACATCAAAGGCTCATCTTTCTCTTGGCCATTCAAACAAGGAGCCTCATAGCTCAAAAGTCCAAACTTAGTGTATCAGCAGCTTCATCATCTCAGATGGTTCACTCTGTGGATACTGAAAGACTAAAAAGCAAGTCTGAACTTCATGCCTGTTAGAATAGGAGGCTGCACCCTCATCCATAAAACAAGCTGCTATCTTGAAAGCCAATCATGCATATTCAACACCCTCCCTCTCCACTGCTATTATTTTTTTCTGGTTTCCCTTCCCATAGCATTTTTATAGATAAAATATAATCCAATGAGATATCCTATCAATGAACTCTTTTATTTGCAAATTTCTCTAACAAGAAAGCTGGCCAGATGAATTCTCCACGCTATTCAAGAGAAATAACCCTTACCATAAATTTCTATTTTAGGAAGGCTTAGTGATGGCACCCTGTATAAATTTAGAACAATATCTCTTTGAGCTTTAGTTTCATATCTGTAAAAACGAATATGGGATTTTTTTCTTTATTCAAATGCACTATTTGACAGTTTACTGAAAAGAGCTGCAAGCTTTGTTTTACATTTCTGCAAAATAATAATAAAAAAACCCATTTACTGATAGCTTTTATATGCTAGGCACTGTTCTAAACACATTGCCCAGATTATGTCATTAAGCCTCAAAACAGCACTTCGATGTAGTTTCTATTATAAAACCCATTGTACAGGATGAGGAGACTGAGGCTTTAGGATTTCCTAAAATCATACAAATAACAAGTGACAGAGCCAGGGAATCTGTTACTAGAACTTAGTACATCATATCATATATAGAAAGAGGGCAGTTAAGACTGATTTCAGGAACTTTACATGTAAGAATGAGCCATATGTTCCATAGTGTTTAAAGGTAGGAACATATTTAATAAGAAGCATAATGTTGAACCTTCTGATATCTAATTCCTTTATGAATTAAACACACATTTAAGGCTTATATTGTGCCAGACCTTGTTTTAAATATTAACACTGGATAGGGTGCCTGGATGGCTCAGTTGGTAAAGCATGTATGTAACTCTTGATCTCAGAGTCCTGAGTTCGAGGCCCATGAGGAGAGATTACCTAAATAAATTTTTAAATATTCACAATGACAAACAGGTGCTTGATATCATTAGCTATGAAAGAAATAAAAATTAAACCACAATGAAATAAACAAGGAACACCTACCACAATGGTGAAAGTGAAAAAACAAATAATAACAAGGGTTGGCTATAACAAGGATGTGGGGCAACTGAAATTCTCATTCCTTGTAGAAATGTAAAATGCCACAACCTTTGGAAAACTTGGTAGTTAATAAAATTAAACAGACAACTATTCTATGACCTTGGAATATGACTTCTAAGTATATATCTAAAAGATATTAATATACACATACAGATCCAACCAAAGACTTACATAAGAATATTTATAGCATACAGAAAGTCATAAGTGTACAGACTGATAAATCTTCAAAAAGGTCTCAGAAACTCATGGGTTTTTTTTTTCCTTTCTGTCACCCCCAAAAAATTACCACATAAAAGTTACTGCTTGACTTCAAAGATGATAGATTAGTTTTAACTGCTTTTTATCTTTAAACAAATGGACTTACATGCTATGTAGTCTTTTGTGTCTTACTTTTGTTACTTAATTTTGTTGAGAGACTCATTGATATAGTTGTGTGTAACTATGGTTTGTATATTCTCATTTCTGTGCAGTATTCCAATGTATAGGTTCACATCTGGCCATTTTCCAGAATAACTATACACAGAGCTAATCCAGACCAGCTATCCAGCAGAGTCTGAGCTGGCACCGTATGAAGGGAACAGAAATGCTGTCATGCCAACTGCCCTTTAGGGTGAGAGCAATGGAATCATAGCTCAAGTCCATCCCCCAGGTAATCAAACAGACCCACTCTCCAGACATTTCCTAGCCTCTGGAGCATACAGTAGAGACAGTATATTTGGCAACTGAAACACTGGCTCTCTGAACTGTGGAATAGGAGTCAGTGTGGTGGGAAAGGCCCAGAAGAAGCCTCTGAAACTGCCTCCATGCCCTGGCTCAACCCTCTGAGAGGTTCTTCCTAGTCATCACCCTTCTTAGCATCACCTGATAGTAAGACTGTGGAAGAGCCCCTCGTATTCTGAGAAGCTTTTTCAGTCAGCTTCCTGCCTATAGAAAATTCAGGATCCAAGATCATGAAGTGTGAGTCAGTCACAGGCTTCTCTGACCAGATTCCTTTGCCAGATTAACTTTCCTAAACAGGTCTTTCATATTCTGATTCTTCTCAGTTCTATGTCCCTAATTTTATTCTTATTCTTTTTTTTTTTTAAGACAGAGTTCTCAGAATCATTATATTCCTTTGCTTTCTTAAACTAAAGACTCCCTCACATAAATAAACTGTGCACACCTTGTTTATAAGGTTTCTCTGGGAGCCCTCACATTTAATCTCTCTTCCTTGAGGCATTGAATGGATTTACTGGGCAGAACACATTTAGGTGGATGCTTACTCTGAAACATCTTCCTTCCTTCCATTGTTTTAACATCTAGAGAGCTTGACCCTTTACACAAGATGGAGTTTTAATTGGCTTTTATTCCCCAGAAGCCTTCTTAGTACCAGCTTTTTCTAGTTGGGGTTGTTGAAAAGCAATTGTCTCTTCCAAGAGGAAATCCCTGAATTTGAAGAGTTTTTCTACCCTTTTTCATTCCTGATTGCAAACATAGAAATTCTTTTCTGAGTTCATCTCTTCTGAATAATACCTCACAAATGCAGTCTGTAGAAACCTACATAAGCTTCTAATATTGTTTTCCCATGCTGTTTGCTAGAACTAAATGTTATTAGCTATACGCCTGCCAAGTTATTGCAAGGAATTGTTTCATCAGCTGTGTTACCACTGCATGACATGGATCACCATGCTTCCAGCTCTCAGGCTCATTCATACCCTAGTAAGGTTAGAGAAATACTTATTCGTGACACTTTAGACTTTATTTGAGAGAAAAGCTACAATGGGCTCTTTGCCTGAAGGGGAGAGATTGAGCTCAACTCCAAACACATTAAGAACAGGTGGAGGTTTATAGCCTAAGAGCAGAATGGAGGTCAGTGGACAGAATATTACTAGGAGGAAACAGCAGGGGTAGGGAGATTCTGGGTAAACTGAAAGGATTTCTGAAGGCAGGCCACAGTGATATTGGGAGTGGGGAATAAAGAACTGAAAAGATATCAAGGGTAGGGGACGTGCTAAACTGACTCAGTAGGATTCTTGCTAAAACTGGTCTAAAGGGCAGGGCCTCTGGATAAGGACAGAGCCCAAGGTCAGGGCCTCGTCAAAGAGAGGACTCAGAGGAGTCTGACTGAAGTCTGGTCAAAGGAAAGAGTCTTTGTCAGTACTTTGCATCCTCTCCCCTCCCAAACTTCCAAAAAATATTACCAATTTGGTCTTCTTTTGCTTATATAAAATCACTCACTTTCAGCTAGATCATTTTCATTGGCTTTCAAACCTGCTCAAAATGTAAACAACGACAAACAAATCTTTCTTAAGTCCACATATCTTTCTAGCAACTTCTCTTCCTTTTGGCTTTACCCCTGAAACATCAAACTTCTCAATTTTCCTCTAGGCTCACCACCCTCACTTCTTCACCTCTCATTCACTCAGTAACATATTTCAATCTTACTTTAGCCCCCATTACTACACTGAACTAGCTCTTCCTGTTAAATTCATTGCGCATTTTCTGATCTTTATCCTATTAGACCTGCCTGCAACATTTAGCATAGTTGTCCCCACCCTTCATCCTGAATCTAGTCCTAACATCCATTGTACAACACTCCTTTGATTGTCTTCCTCTCTGCTCTTGTCCTCATTTGAAGCTTCACCTCTTTTTATGTGCCAATAAATACCGGCACTTCTTGGGGCACCTAGGTGGCTCACCTGATTAAGCGTCCAACCCTTGAGTTTGGCTCAGGTCATGATCCCAGGGTTCAGGAGATCAAGCCCCACGTTGGGCTCCTTGCTGAGGGTGGAGCCTGTGTATTCATCTCACTCTCTGCCCCTCCCTCTCTCTCTCTCTCAAAATAAATGAATAAACTTAAATAATATATATATTGCCGTTTCTCAAGGTATCCTTTTCCTCTCTCACTATATTCTCTGTTTAGGTAATTGCATCCACACTTCACCTTCAAGTCCATTCTTTCAGAGGTAGCTCACAGAACTACATCTCCAATCCAGACCTCTCCACTCAACTTGACTCTTATCCAATTGCTTATTCAACAGCCCCATCTGAATGTCTCAAAGGAATGTTTCAGAATGTCTCCACATGTCCAAACGTCGCCTCATGCTCTTGTTCCACAGATCTGGTCTTTTTCATGGGTCCCTGTAGCAGGTAAAAGGCACCACCCTCCATTCAGTCACACAACAGTCATCCCAGAGGGTCATTCTTCATTGACAATATTGCTCAATTATCCTATCCAACTGATCTCAATGGATCATGTTGTTGTATAAGTTTGTCAATGGCAAAGAGTAGCCCATAAGAATCTTTATAAAAGGATTAAACTCAAACTTTGATTGTGATCTTACGGTATTTTTTTCATGTGAAGAAATCCATGTGTATGTCATGTGTTTTGCTTCCCCCCCAAATCTATTATTATATTGATAGAGTATCTTACAATACATTGTACCTCACAAAGAAGTATTTTTACATATGGGAAACACCCTGAATTTAAAAACAAGGATTGCATACAGGCCCCTATACTAAGAGAACAGCAACACCATATGGAATCTGACAGTAACCATCATTCAAACCATTCTCATCAATGGTTTAGTGAGGGGAATCACAGCCCCAGGAGGATGGCCCAGAGGGCCTGATGCCTGAGAGTAGGTGTGTAGAGTGAACTGCATTTTGCAGGCCACATGAGCACCCAGGCACCCTGGGATCCATTGTGGGTCTGGGACATGCAGGAGTACACCCAGCCACCAGCAGAAACGTCTGGGGGACATACGTCCACGCCAAACTCCACCCCGCTTCCAAACAGATTTACTTACCCATAAGGCAGGATCTCACCAGAAGTCCTTAGCCGTGCCATCTATGGGAAGTCCGCTGATGATAGATACTTGGGAGACCCACTGAGGTCCTGTGTATCTTTCCTGGTCATGGCCAGAAGGGGTCTGATGCAAATGACCTTCCCTGTGCCAGCTGCACATCAGGATTGCAGGGCTGGGAACCAATAGCTCCAAGAAGATGGGTTGCTCTGCTGAGGTGCCCACCTGCTTGGGCAGGTGCTTGCAGGCTCACTGCGCATGTGCAGGTGGCCCCACCATGTGTGTGTCCAGGCTCCAAAAGATCCTTCTGCTGTTGGCAGTGGTGGAGGGACAGTCACGGTCACAGGCAGGGACTTATGGGGGACACACTGGGCCACCAGGCTCCATATGCACAAAGTTGAGAATCAGGTACTGTGGGCTCAGGTGTCAGTTCATCATCACTCAGGGCCTGGGACAGATCAGTTCACACAAACCAGGAACTCTTTTCCATTCTTATGTAGGACACATAAGCCTGGTGAAAAATCACAGACTGCGAATCTCCCTTAAAAAATCCTCAGTCTTCAGACAGTCCTCAGTAAAATCCAGGTAGCAATCCATTCCTATGAATGTCAGAGTTCCTGACATAACTTCTGGTGCAGATGTTGTTCCCTTACTACTGACATTGTCATCCACAGTTTTCCCATTTCCAGGGTCACAATAGTAAAGTGAGTAAAGAAGAGAACAAACACCTTTTCTCTCATCTTGTCTTCAGGCCATTAAACAAGGCTTCCTTTTATCCAAGTGTCTGTAATACTCCTAAAACGTTTTGTTGTTTTTTAAAGATTTCTTACACTTCTCCTGTATCTCTCTTTTCCTGCATTTGGAATTAGGCTTGGTTTTCCTTTCAGCCAAATCAGAAGTTCAAGTTCACTTAACTATCATTGCCTTATACTATGCTGAGAACCATTCCTCCTGGACAAGCCCTAGTTAGTGTCTCTGATTAAGTTTGTACCATCATGCTCTCTTAGGGTAAGTTTTTTTACCCAATCTAATTGAGCACCTGGATGTTGGCTTTTCACTGCTGAAGGATGCTGAAGGCAAGCTTTCAGTCTCAGTTGTTTGTTCATTGGGCCCCAAACATCTTCCCATTAGCCTCCTCAGATGTGTCTGAATCCTTAGTGGGTGGCCATCGCCTAGGCTCTTGTACTTGGAACCTCTTGTACTTATCTATAAAATAAGGATAGTTAAGCCATGGGGTGGAAATACTAAAGCTGAAAAAAACTGAGATGTCCTCATCTATTGTGTTTTAGACTGCTGCTCACAACCTGTTAGTAACATGAAAAATCAATTTAGTGGCTCTAATCAGCATTTGTTAAGTTTTTAAAACAAGCAAACCTGTGCACAGCACCTAGCAAGAAGTATGTCTTTATCATGAAACTGTTTCAGCTGTGTGCACACACCTGTGTATACTGGGTCATGATATAAATTTATTTTCTTACTGATCGACATGAGTCTTTGTAAATAAGATTAAGAGTTGGTCTAGATCAGTGGTTCTCACACTGCGGTCTCTACACAGCAGTGTCAACTATTATCTGGGAACTTATTAGAAATACAAATGTGAGGGGTGGGTGCTTGGGTGGCTCAGTCAGTTAAGCAACCAACTTCGGCTCAGGTCATGATCTCACAGTTTGCAGGTTCGAGCCCTGCATCAGACACTGTGCTGACAGCTCAGAGCCTGCAGTCTGAGTCGGATTCTGTGTCTCCCTCTCACTCTGCCCCTCCCCACTTGCACTCTGTCTCTCTCTGTCTTAGAAATAAATAAACATTAAAATAATGAATAATAATAATAAAAGGAAAGAAATACAAATGTAGGGGCCCCCTCCCAGACCCACTGAGTCAGAACCTTTTTGGGTAGGGTGTATATCAGGTAATTCTGATACACATAGAAGTTTGAAAATCATTGGGCTCTAGATAATTTAGCCTTTCTCAATCACGGAAGAGATCTGAGCCCTAGAGAAAATGATTTAGTGAGTCTTTTCTTATTTCTCCCAAATATGGTACATAGAAGGTATTCTAGATGCATAGGAAAAAAGCAAATTATTATATACGCTGGATGCCTTAGGGCATTACGGCTTATTTCTCTCTTGGAAGTGGTTGAAAAGGACTGGTCTAGAATAACGTGCCAAGATTCTCTACAGTTGTCAAATTTATGTGACTTTATCCAGATTTTCCAAAACATAAAGTAATCCAACACAAAAATTTAAATACAATAATTTCTGCTTAAAATATACTTTATTCTTAAGTCTACTGTGTTTGTAAACCATGATCCCTTTGTGATAATAATGAAATTAACTCTTAACTATAGAGAACAAACTGATGGTTATCTGGGAGGAGGTAGGTGGGAAAATGGGTGAAATAGGTTATGGGGATTAAGGAGTGCACTTGTGTTGATGAGCGCCAGGTGATGCATGAAAGTGTTGAATCGCTATACTATACACCTGAAACTAATATGACACTGTATGTTAACTAACTGAAATTTAAGTTAAAACTTTAAAAAAGGAAATAAGTAGATAACTGTTGCTAAGTATTGGAAACTAAGATTGCTGAGGACATTCAAAATCAGGCTGTTTGTTAATCTAATCATAATGGTCATACTGACAAGCTCTCCTTAGGACAGTGATTTACAGCCCTTATTCTGCGTTAGCCCTATTTTCTTCACAGCACACCCCCAATCAGTATCTCACATCACAATGCTGTGATTCTCCTGGGGACTCATGCCAGGAGGGAGGCTTGAAAAATCTCCTTGAAGACTCTAATCCTCCACACCATAGAGAATCACTACACTAGGATAAGAGACAAAGTTGCTAATAACAATCTAAATCAGCAGAGAACATATCATCCTACCAGAATAGCCTAGTTTTAAATAGGCATTGACTGAGTTCCAGGATGATACAAGAGCTCAGAGCATAATTCATCGTTGTATACTTATTTATTCCTGCAAAGAATCACTTTATTCTCTCAAAAGAAAGCAAAATCTGGTCATGAGAAAGGAAAAATTTTCTTGTCAATCAACTAATCAACATTTCTTTATGCCTATTGTGTATGCATCAACATACTAAGCAGTATGTAGGACATGGATAGTTTTATAGCAACTGGGTAGAAAAGATCAGAACACGTTAAACAAGCAACATAAAAATATAACATTAGTGTATGTTAAATTACGAAGGACTAATTATGAAACTATTTGAAGCGGTTTTTAAGAAAAATAGATTTCTAAATCCACCCTGCAATGTTGACCTAAAATGTATCATAGGCAAGGCCCAGGAATCTGCATTTAAGTTAGTTATGATAGTCAACAGTTATGCTAGTCAATCAAGTGAGGCACCATCACCTTAGAAATTCACAGAGAAAAATTCATTTTAATTGGTGCAGTGAGGGAACACCTTCTTTGTGGTGCAGTGAAGCTGAGCTAAACCTTGAGGATCTGGTAGAACGTGAGCAACGTAACAGAGAGAGCAGAGGGGATCTCTGGGCACTGATCTAGAGCAGGAATGTTACCTGGGACAGAGCATTACGGAATCTTTGGAAAGTGAGAATGCGTCCCTAAAGCAGGAAAGGCTTCCCCCAAACTGAGTCTTAAAGACTGAGCTGCCAGTCAGAGAATAAGGGGAAGGGGATTCCAGGCAAAGGACACCACCTGTACAGAGTACAGAGGAACAGAAGTGCAAGGGGTATTAAGTGAATAGTAGAAGTTCCACGTGACTACCGACAAGAATCGAAATACGCCACTCCAAAATATGCCACTTTGGCATTCAGATTATTTTGAGCTGAAGGAATTTGGGACACAACAGATGCAGAAAGAAGTCTTCTCTAAACTTCCATTAGCTGACTAAAAACAAACTTCCAAGAAACTAGGCCTGCCGTAAACACCATCCAAGAGTTTTATGGCCGTGAAGAAAGTTGGCACCAAGGTGGGACTGCACAAAAAAACCTTACTGAAACAACCCTTATCTTCCAGTAGTTTCCCCATTTACTTATCTTCCCACAGTTTAACACCCCTAGAAGCTCAAATCCCTTCTCTGTGTTTAGTTGCTTCTCCACCATTTATCACCCATTGTTAAAATGGTACATAAACTCTCAAATCTAACTACCTTTTTGGGGTTTTCACTTCTTTTCTGCGAAGCACCATGAACATAAAAAAATTTTTTTAAAGTAACATCAATAAAAATGTGTATGTCTTTTTTCCTGCTAATCTGTGTTTATCAGTTTAATTTACAGGCCCCATTCATTAACTAAGAGGGTAGAGGAAACATTTTCCCTCCCGTATACTAGAATAGGCAGAGGAGGAAGGAGCAGAGGCCTATGAGAGGTAGGATAGGAGAAGTGATCAATAGCATTAAGAAGTAAAAGAATAAAAGAATTGGAAATTACAAACTCACAGGAGGGCAAGTAAATTGCTGGGTGTACGTGTATATTATACATTGCCTGAGAGATAGGATCCAAAAACCATGGAGAACTGGTAGATTCACGTCCCATCTACAAGGGGCAACCTTCTCAACCAAGCCAATCATTGCTTCAATGGGCAATATGAGCCCAGTGCTGCCAA
The DNA here is from genome assembly GCF_007474595.2 of Lynx canadensis. NCBI lineage: Eukaryota > Metazoa > Chordata > Mammalia > Carnivora > Felidae > Lynx > Lynx canadensis. Next base: position 112,693,952 of record NC_044305.1, read on the forward strand.
GTTACCTGATATATGTTTTCTTTCTTTCTTTTTCTTTTTTCTTTTTCTTTCTTTTTTTTTTTTTTCTTGGAGAGAGGGCACAAGTGAGTGAGGGGCAGAGATGGAGAGGAAGGGAGAGGGAGTGGGGGAGAGAGAGACAGAGAGAGAGAAGTGGGGCTCACCTGAAGTGGAGTTTGTGCCCACCCAAAACAAGGCTCATGCTCACCCAAAGCCAGGCTTGAGCTCACCTGAAGTGGGGCTTGAGCTCACCAATGCAAGACTTGAACTCACGAACCATGAGACCATGACCTGAGCCAAAGTCAGATGCTTAACCAACTGAGCCACCCAGTCACCCACCTGATTTATGTTTTCAAGAAAAGAGCGATCCAGATTGTTAGATAATATCTCCAAACTATTATATGACTCAAAAATATTGGGCAAAACAAAACAAAACAAAACAAAACATAACTCAGGCTGATATGGATACTAGTTTATTACCTCTGGGCTATAGTCCAAAAAAACTATTTACTGCACTCATATGAGACCAGTATCTGTCTGGTTCACCATGTGCCTGATTTACAGGCTGGCAGGACAGGGCAAGTAGGCTGAAGTATCGTTGGAGAGACAACAGAAATCAAATTTGGAGCTTTTGTTCAGAAAGATCTGGTTATATCTTTATATCCTCCATATCTATATCTCTTCCTCAATTTAAACACAGACAACGTATTTTTCTCAAACTTTGTAACATTCTCTAAAAATTGCCTGACTATATACTAACATGGCCAGAAATGTATACTAACATGTACTATTCACAAACTGAAAATATACTAACATAGCCAGAGGCATGATTTGAAAACAAGCATTCTTTATTAGAGTATTTGAGAGATGCCTGGCTGGCTCAGTTGGTGGAGTATGTGACTCTTCATCTTGGGGTCATGAGTTTGAGCCGCATGTTGAATGTGGAGCCTACTTTAAAAAAATAAATAAAATATAAAAAATAAAAAAGTAAAAGTACTTGAGACCCTACAAGGTTAATCCTAGATGCTAATATTTTACTGTAAAAGCACTGTTTTACTGTGCAAGCTGACAAGGATTGTATTTAGTAGCATGTACAACTCACTTCGTAAGCAACATGAACAAATCTATGGTCTTTCTTATTTTCTCCTTGTTGCAAGGTTATTCTAAAGGCAAATTCATTAAAACTGGAAAATGCTGTTATTTCTCAAACTCTTCTATTTGAGAAAGAAAAATTACTTATTTTAAGTGCCTGTTTAGTCAACTCTTAGAAACCATTCTTTGACAAATGACAAACCTTGTGTTCAAATTTGTACCTACTTCATTGCCATTATCCAAATTACCCTTGTATAGGTTCTATAAGTAACTTTCTTAAGAATCTCAGCTGCATAAATTTTTAACTACTACATAATTCAAAACCTCCCTTATAATAATCTTTAAGATTATGACATAAAAAGATGTTCCTCTGAAAAACTGAAATCAGTTTTCATTTCAATTTTCCCCTCTGTATTTTTTTGTCACAAGTATTACATGATTTCTATTTACTCTTTTCAAGATTTAGAAAGTCTGGTCTTTAAGATCCTTCAAGATTTTTACTCTCCAGGAAAGACAATGTGGTACACACAATGAACCCGCCAAAGTTATCTGTGTTCTAATTCTCAGAATGTATTCATACGTCACTTTACATGCAAAAAGGGACTCTGTAGATGTGGTTAAATTAATAATTTTGAAATTGGGAGATTATTTTGGATTATCTTGGTCCTTATAAGTGCAAGAAGGGGAGGAGACTAAGAGAGAAGTTGCCATGACATCAAGGAAGCAAAGATTGAGGTGATGTGATTACCGAAAAAGAAAAAGGGTCATAAGCCAAGGTATGAGGGCAGCTCCCAGGGGCTGAAAAGGGGAAGAAAACAGATTTTCCCCTAGACACTCCAGAAGGAATGCAGCTTTCCTGATTTTAGGCCTGCAGTATCCCTTTTGGACATTCAACCTCCAGAACTTAAAGATAACTAATTGATCTGTCTTATTTAAAGCCACTAAATTTGTGGTAACCTATTACAGCAGCAACAGGAAACGAAAACTGACAGTAACTAGGCCTCTTCAGGGATAGACACTAGGAGCATTTTTAATTAGTATTTTACACTCTTTCTGGGTACAAGTCTAATCAAAGATTACCAGCATTGGTAAATAGCCCCCATGCCTCCTCACAAGAGCACCCGCAACAAGTCATTATCCAGCCTCTAGCTAAGTACCTTCTACACAGAAAACTCATTTCTCAAAGTTTGAGAAAACTCATTTTTCAAAGATACTTGATGGACTTCAGATACCTCTAAGTATTAGAAAATTCATTCTTGTACTGATCTGAGGCCAAAACCAGGGCTCTTAACTCCTAGATCAGTGTTCTTTTCATTCTATTAAATTCAGCTTGAATAAGGTCTTTAGATACCCAGTTTAAAATACAATCAATTTCAAAATAAAATGCACAAGATTCCTAGTAAATCTTATAGAAATTATGACAACATTTACTTTTTTGTTTTGGAAGAAAGCCTAAGTGCGAGACGGGGAGGGTCAGAGAGGAAGAGAGAGAATCTTAAGCAGGCTCCGTGCCTATCATGGAGCCTGTCTTGGGACTCGATTTCACAACCATGAGATCATGAACTGAGCCAAAATCAACCGTTGCTCACTTAACCAACTGAGCTACCCAGGCACCCTGACAATATTTACTTTTTCAAGCATTGTTTTTATTGCAGCAAAGTTCATTACAAAATTATTTTTATAAACTATGCTGGCTACTCTCCTTTTAAATCAATGATTTGCATTAGAGAAAAGAAGAAATTCAAGGGAGTCATCATTTGCTCACTCACTAATATTATGTGCTACAACTTACATCAAGCAGTGAGTCAAAAATGAAACCCTTTGGTGCCTGGGTGGCTCAGCTGGTCAAGCTTCCGACTCTTAATCTCAGGGTCCTGAATTCAAGCCTTGCCTTGGGCTCAGCGCTTGGCATGAAGACTACCTAAGGAAAAAAAAAAAAAAAAGAATGAAACCCTTTCTTTTCCCCAATTGATTTTGCATTAAACATTACTTTTAGTTAGCACCTTGAACAACCCTACAAGAACAAGTAAGTATTCCATTTTCATTATAATTAGGTAACTATGTACAACACATAGATGCTTAAACAAATTCTACTAGCTAGATGTTCCTATTTTTTCATATCCTATATATGTCCTTATTTAGTCAAATAAGAAGAAATATGAATTCAGATATGACTCAGTATCAAAATCTTTACTGGCCTTACTATTTTTAAGGATCATTAAGCTACTGAGTCTTAGTGTCATCGGTAAAACGGGTGTAATACTTACACAACCTTATAATGATTGCATAAAATAATATGGATCAAGGGAGTAATACCATGTCAAACATACCAAAGGCACATAATAAATGTTCATTCCTTCCCCCACTCCAGATGATGCAAAATAAGGGGAAGAGGGGCAACTGGGTAAAGATAGGGGCATGTATCCATTAGACACAAAAATGTTGAGAACTACAAAACAAAATTTGCTGGCAGTGTGGAAACTCTTTAAAGACCTATACAATTCAACATTATACCAATACATGTTTAAGTGTAATTTTCTAAATATGCCGTCACTTTGAGAACAATTTTCTCATTTACCAGTAACTTCTACGTACATGCCCAATCAATAACTGCCGGAGAATCATAACCCATAGTGAACTGAATGTCACACGGAGCCAAATGTCAAAAACAATGATATTACAACAAAAAAGTTTATTCGCTGTTTAAATTGCGTGGATTTAAATATATACTATTCTATTTGATACGGAGTGAAGCCCTTCCCCCGCACCCCCGCCGCCTCCTTAAAATAAGGCGCCTGGGAATAAAAGCTCTGGAAAGGGCTTAAGAAATCAGGTAGAGAACGCAACAGGGGGAATGAAACAACTTTGTGAATTCCTCCTTGTCAAGGGAAAGTTGACGCCTCTCTAAGCCTGGAATAAAGCTACCGCCGCCACAGCGAAATCAAATGGCACGCTATCTGGCGTTCTCGGCACTGGCCCGTCTACGCCTGTCCTAAGGAATTAGAGTTTTCCCTTTCCCCACGCCCCACAGCTCAGGCGAGAACACGCCAGCACGCTGCGGGCATCCACCCGGGTGACTCCCTGGGCTCCCAAGACTCCGCTTCACAGCCAACACCCACCAAGTCCTAAGACGCCACCCCCCAAGCTCCTCCTGCGCCCATCTCGCTCCAATATTCGCACATGCGTACACCCAATAAAGAGAAGTTAGAGCGCTCCCCCTCGAGGTAGGTCCCCACGCCCAGCTGCCACGCAGCCAGTCCTCCTGCCCTTCTTCGGGCCACCGGCTTCGCTATTCGCTAATACGCATGTGTAACACGGTGCCGCCCAGCACCCCTTTAGCCGGCAGGGGTGGGGCGGAGGGCGGGACCGAGTTTCTTGCGCACGCTCCGGGCATGCGCAGTGCAGCGGTTGAGGCGCCAGCTGTCGACTTGGAAGTTCCGGGGAGGCAGCGCATGCGCGAGTGTACGCGTTGCCGGCGAAGAGGGGAGCCTGACGACTCGGAAATTTGAATACCACAGTAGCATGGAGTGTGACCTCATGGAGACTGACATCTTGGAGTCGTTGGAAGATCTGGGGTAAGACTGCCAGGGTACGGGTCTCCTAAACCTCACACTGCCGGCCCCCGGGAACACCTCCTCCGCCCCAGTCGGGGACACCTGCCTTTCCACGCCGCACCCGGTGGCTCCTGGCTGTCGCCTCCATATGGCTCCGGGACCCCAATGCCACGTCCACTGTCTGCCCTGCCGGGTCGGGGCCCTCCTAACGCGACGACCGTAGGCCTGCCCTGTGCTCCCTGCAGCCGAGTTACCCGCAGCGTTTGTCAGTCATGCGTGTCATTGTCTGGGCTCTGGGTTCTCGCCACCCCCCTCCCCGAGCTTCTCTTCTTGCTCCCCATCGTCTTGCCCTACCCCCTCACTCTGGAGGTTGCCAAAGTTGATTCTCTTTTTTCCTACTCGTTCTCCAAACTTCTGCTCGTGTCCTGAGCCCCTGCTCCTACCCCACCCCATTTTCTATCAAAAAAATCTCCTTTGCCCAGTCATCTCTGCATGCACTCAGGCTTCCCTAAGCCACATGCCTGCATCCATTCCGCTAGCCACCTCACTTATGTACCTAACCTGTCACCACCTTCATGGGAACCACTTGCTGTTTCCCCTGACAGTGACACTCTAAGCCACCATTAGTCCCTACCCTTAGAGTTCTCTTCAGCCACCACATCCCCTGCATGTTTGTTGTGCATTTTGTCTCTTCTTACAGTTACCCAACCATGATTTAGTATCTAGAAGCTGGGAATAGGGCTTCTGATCTCTCTGGGTCACTGAGATCAGTGTACTCTATTAAAACTTGAGAATTTAGAACCTTTTGGACTACGGGTGGTTCCAGAAATAAACTGTAGAATTACATTATGTGTCTACACGTAAATGGTGTCCAAAAAATACAGATTTAGCTAGCTGTATTTATAAAATAACAAGTCCTTTGTCAAAACTCTCCCCAAGGGTGTTCATGATATGGAAACCTTTGGGGGAACCTTTCTTTAGGAAAGTCCACCGACGGGGCCCCTGGGTGGCTTAGTCGGTTAAGCTCTGACTCTGGCTTATGTCATGATATCACGGTCAGTGAGTTCAAGCCCCGCATCGGGCTCTGTGCCGACAGCTCAGAGCCTGGCGCCTGCTTCAGATTCTGTCTCCCTCTCTCTGCCCTTTCCCCACTTGCGCTCGCTCGCACTGTCTCTCTCTCTGTCTCAAAAATAAATATTTTAAAAAGTTAAAAAAAAAAAAAAAGGAAAGGAAAGGACACCATGAGGTTCTCAGAGTCTGCCCATTTAAGTAACTTGCTGTCCTGGTAGAAATTTTTGGGAAAAGAATTGGTGGTGTTTATCTTTTTTTGTTACAGTGAATTATCATTGTCTCTCTCTTTGGAGCTTGCTCTGAATTTTCAGAATATTCCAGACTTTAGGGGGCTTATTTCTTTGATTAGAGTATAGGTAAAAGTCACATTCAGCAAAATGGTCTCTTTGGCAGACATCTCAGACTAAATTGATTGCTCACATATGAATCCATTCATTCAGTAAACATTTTTAAGGAGCACTTGTGCTCTGGGGCAGTGTTGGGCTGATCATTTACTAGCCCAAAGTGAGGTAGAAGAGAAATTCACACTGTGAGAAAATGCTCTGAGAACTGAGGACGAAGGTCTCTTTACACTTGGAAAGCAAATAAAGTCCCAAAAGCTTCCTAGAAGAAATGACACTTAAGGTTAGCATTGAAGGAGTAGTAGACTGAGGGAAGAGAGCCTTATTTAAATGTAGTCATTCTGCTTGGGTAGATGTTGCCTAAAGAATTGGTGGTGGATGCTGTTTCTTCCCATTATTGTTCTACTCTTTTCACTGTATTTTCTGGAGTACTAAAAAAGTAGTTGTTACTGTAATCATTGTAATCAAGTAAACATTTGAGATGGGTTGTAATGTACAGCCCATCAGATTGAACCATCAGATTTTCTGAAAACTTTGCTATAAATTTTAAGCAAAACTACTGAGTTTGATGACATTCAGTCATTAAAATTCAGGCCTAATTGATGGACATGTACGTTTAAAGGATTCACTGAGAATTACTACAATTTAAATGACTATCGTTTATCTTTAATTTGGCACACAGTACAAATTCAATAACTATTTGTAGAATAAACTAACATTCTAAATGTGTAACACAAGGAGACATTTGTAGGCCTAGTCTCTATATTGCAGTATCTAATAATTTGTGGGTTGAATCTAGATGCCAGACTATATAATCTCACTTTTTGTGTAAGGTTTTTTTCCATTCAATTCAGTGTATAAACACTTAAGTGCATTTTAAAAGAACCAAATTATTGTCATTTCTCGAACATCTCTGTACCTCCAAACTTCAAATTATCTTAAGCATACTTAATGTTCATCTTTAATAACAGTGTTTTTATCAGTATTTCACTTAAAAGATAAAATAATCTTCTGAAGAACATGTATTTTAAAATTGCTTTGAGAATGACAGGATCTTTGGTTCTAGTTATATTCTAGGCTGGGGTTCATTATTACTGTTGTCTTTTATGAATATGTGAACATTTAATAATATTTTAAGATTATGCTTGAATCACTTAAAAAGGGTTAGGATTCAGATGCACCAGTTTGCCCAGACATCAGCTTGCCAGCAGTTATTCATGTTTTAAATAAATCCAGACATTTCTTGAGTACTAGTATGTCTTAATAGTCTTAACTGTCATTAAATATAGAAAAAGCAAATAATTGATTAACTGACAAGTTTTTGCTTTTAAAGAAAGTCATTAAAAAATTATCTAATTCATTTCTGGAAAAAATTCTAGAAAAGATAACCTAAGTTATATTTCTGAAATTGTAAACTGTAGTATAATGAGCTATCACTTTTTAATGTTTTAATTTCAATTAAGTTAAAGTAAGAAAATCTTTGTACAATAAGAGCTTTCAGTGAATGGATAGAAGTTGACATAATTTAGTAGTGTATATGATTCTATTAAATACTCCTATGTATTTTGAAGAATTGAAATGCTATTACCAAGTAGCTTATTTTTCTAATCGATTTTGTTAGATTAAAATTAAAAACTTAAATTTTATTTTCTGTAAATTTTATTTGTATTTGCAGGTTTAGAAATTGGTCCTCTAACTACAAATAATACATAGATAAATTGTATAAAATATTAGGTGTGATTTTATATTCTTCTGAAGTACAGTTTTTTACTTACCAGTTACAAGGGTCCATTGTTGGAAGATGGCGCTCTGTCTCAGGCAGTCTGTGCTGGAGCCAGTTCCCCTGAGTTTACCAAACTCTGTGCTTGGCTGGTGTCTGAATTAAGAGTGTTCTGTAAACTAGAGGAAAATGTGCAAGCAACTAACAGTAAGTAAACATTCAGTTTTAGGTGCAAAACATAAAATTAAAATCGGGGTATTGTCAGTTGAACATTATTAGTACTAAACCTGAAATTTTAAGTTTTTTCTAAGTGTAAAAAGAAAAAAAAAACATTAAAAGTTGAAGTTAAGTGAAAGTTGAAAAGATCTTATTACTGAGATACAGAAATGGGAGACAAGTATTGCATATATGAACTTTCCATTCTTTGTAAAACATGACTTGTGAGCTCTTAAATTGGTGGCTAGAACTCAAAGTTGGAATGTTTTTCTTAGGACCACTAGATTCCAGGAGGACGTGTGGCATGTAAAGTAAATGCATTACAGTTCTTTTATACATGGGAAGAAAGAGAACACTTTCTTAAGAAGTTTTCTGTATCGCAGAAATGTATCACTAGATCCACCACAATCAGATGCAGCACCATCAGATTTACGGTGTTGAGAGCTGTTTTATACTTGCCAATTTTGTTATTGTATTAGCACTACTTTGTTTATTCTGCAAAAGAGACAGAAGCTTGGAACCTAACACTACACCATCTGGCTCCCTCCTACCATAGGTAAACCTACAATGGGAGACAAAGATAAATGCCTACTTGTTAACCTACGCTCATGGAGAACTATACACATACTCCCCACCCACACCCGACACAATCCCATTTGAAGAGCTCACGTTTTTACATGTTTAGTACATTTAATGTACATGTTAGTTGCAGCCGTTTCCAATTATTAAGGACACTGTAGCATAACAGTAATGATAGCATGGCTTACATTTATTGAGCATTATGTTCTAAGCATTTTCTATGTGTTAACTCATTTAAAACCTGAGGCAGGTTTTATTGCTCTTTTATACATGAAACAAGAAAGCACAGCTAGGTTAAATGCGTTGTCTGAGGTCACACAACTAGTGCATGATATCACCAGAGTTCAACCCCAGCAGTCAAGATTGGGGGTCAGTACTCTTAATACTGCCTCTTGGCCTCACATTTCAGAAACTATAGGAACTTGTGAAAACATGTATACTAGATGATAACTATAACCTGGAGCCCCTTTCAAAAGAAAACATCTCATAGAAGCCAACATACAAAACAGGTAAAATGTACCTATTTGGTTGAAGTTAAGAGGGAGTATGTTTAACACAAGTCTCTCCTCCCTGGCTCCTTGTAAAGGAGTTATTTGGAATTTGAGTTTACAGAACAGTTTGCAAAACAGTAATACAGCCTTCCCATTTTACAGATGAGAAAATGAACTCAGATCAAGTGATTCAGAGTTTGTTGATTTTTGCCCCTGTGTGATAGAAAGCCATTAGAAAGAATGGTAAGGAAGAAGGGGCATTGTTTTTCCTTGGTTCACGAGATAAACTCTGTACTTTACGTGTTATGGGGATACAGAATTAGAAGTCATGTTTGCTAACTTCAGATTTAATCTCATTGGGAATGTTAGACACAAATGGAACCACTGGAGGTTAGTACAGTAATTCAGTGCTTCACTTTATGGTTCACAGCAGGAGGAAATCAGTGAGCGCAGCAGCACTTGGGGAAGGTTCTAGCAAGGACCAAGACCACTGGGCTTTGATGGGCAGGTGAGGTTTGATAGATGAGAAGCACATAGAGGGCATATCAATCGCAGGGAATAACTTAAGTGAAGGCACAGACGTGGAAATGAGTCTGCCTGTTCCTTCGACAGTGAGGAGACTGGCGTGGCACAAATGGAATATTTGTGGAGGTAGAGGGTAACTACTATATATATGTCATAGGTACTACTACATAGCAGTTTGCAGGGAAGGTAAAGTGGAGAAGCCGTGAAGAAGAATCTTTAAGGGCAGACAGATAATTAGATTAGGTGAGGTAGAAATTAGGAAATCATTAAAGATTCTCCAATAAGGGAATAACCTAATGAAAACTTCTCAAGAACAGAAGTTGGCAGTGGTGTGAGAAAGGAAGGATTTAGAAGTCAAAGTAACTTGTGTTAGGAATATCCTGTTAAAACTTTCAACTTACATATATAACTTTTATGCTAATAAGAAAAACAATTTTTATTAAACAAGGTTATCTTAATTCTTAAAAGGCCCGAGTGAAGCTGAAGAATTCCAGCTTGAGGTGAGTGGGCTACTAGGGGAGATGAACTGTCCATATCTTTCACTGACATCTGGGGATGTGACCAAGCGCCTTCTCGTTCAGAAGAACTGCCTCCTTTTGCTCAGTAAGTTCATAGCTACTAGAATGTAGCTGTTATTTTTTATTCATGTTTTCTTTGACTAATAAACTGGCTGTTTACTATTTCATTACGGATTGAAATCAGAATGCTACATATTTTAAAGAAAACTATTACATTTTCAACTTAGAAGCTAATCGTGGTCCTGTGCACTGGTAGCAGCGTTGTTTTGTAATTACTCCTCTTTTATCATTTAACTTTCCTGGTACTCGAAGTATTATGCTTCACCTAATGTGACCGTAGGTAGTGCCCAGTATTCAAGTGTGTGATCATTAAACCTTAGCGTTCTGGACTGGAAGCACATTTTAAAACAGACTAGGAAGGTAGTGTGGGAATAATGAAGATTTTTTAAAAAAATTAAAGTGTTGTATATTGTGGGTATTTCTTTGTGGCTGGGTAATTGGGGGTTTTGGTTTTGTTTGTAAATCTATCAAATTACAATGTAAAATTTTCTGGAATAGTATTTGAATTTTTCCTGCACTTACTGATCATTCTGGGAAATAAATTGTTACAAAAACTTCTTTCTTTCCATGTTTTTTGTATACTAACTACGATTTCTTTCTTCACCCTGAAAAACAGTAAGTAGACTCACAAATTTTATTGCCTTAAGTGAACCTTGCAGTAAACACAGCCAGTAGTCTTAACTCACAAGTTTTGTAGCATCTGAGACACATTTAGATTAAGCTTTGGTTAAGTGAATATTATAGTTCTTATTATGACATAAATAGGTCGGGGTTTTTAAAATATTGTCTTTATAACTGTGGTTTCTGAATAATGTGACAGCTCTAATTTTGAAAGTTCAGTTTTTTAAAAATGGTGTTCATAGCCATTATACCCAGACACTGAGTTATTCCAGAATCACTTTCATAATTTCCCCTTTGTTGAATGATTTTTTGGGGGTGGAGGGGGGTATACACATAAGGTTAGATACTGCTTGAAATACTAATACTGCTGCATGTAGTTCTTAGGTGTGCATTCAGTATCCTTCAAATTGTGCAATTTCTAGAACTGGCTCAGCCACAGTGTACTCACTCGTTCTTCCTTTGTAACACTGCTTACCAAAACCTAGTATTTGGCACTCGGGATATGTTATCTTACATAGGAAGATAAGAACTTTATGGAAAGCTTAGTAATGATCATGAATAACTAATGTTTTCAAAGAGCTAAGAGTTGGGCCTTTTTAGTGTTCATACTTATAAAAACCACTTTGAATATAAATCTTTATAAAATGCCTTTGACTCTTTCCTGTTTCTTAAGCAGACTGCACTGAATATTATTTTGGACTCGGGGTCATAATTTATAGACTTTAATTTTTTTTTAATGTTTATTTTTGAGACAGAGACAGAGCATGAACGGGGGAGGGGCAGAGAGAGAGAGACACAGAATGCAAAGCAGGCTCCAGTCTCTGAGCTGTCAGCACAGAGCCCAATGCAGGGCTCGAACTCACAGACCGTGAGATCATGACCTGAGCCAAAGTCAGAGCCCGACTGAGCACCCAGGCGCCCCTAGACTTTATTTTAATGTGCTATCAACTCAAAAGCTCATGAGTAATATACAACTGTTTGCTTCTCAACTAAATGACTAAACCAACTAAAGGTTATGCTGCTCTTGGAATTCATGCACATATACATTACTCCCTCCTCTATCTTTGCTTCTGCTGTTTCCCCTTTAAAATATTCCCCTCAGTTTGTATTCCCTCTGTCATGCTAGTATTTATGTACATGTGCTCATTTTCTTTTCGCTCTGTATAAATATTTCTCATCTTTCCAAGTATCAGTTGTCACATCTTAATGCTATAATTTTACTTCTCCAGCACCCTTGAACTTCTTAATTTGAAGCTTTTAATATATTGTGTTCCAAAGGGGAATATAACCAATCTCGTTAGAATTGTTAGTAGACTAGACTTTGAATGAGTGGCTAAAAAACTCTCCTGTGTCCGGTTAAGAAGTTTTAGCTGTTCATTGCCTGTCTGGTTGTCCAATTATTTCCCTTAGGTAAAATAAGTCAGATATCGGAGTTCTTAATAGATGAAGAATTATTCATCTTTTTATGCATATATTCTTTATTCCTAACTAGATTGCCAGTAGAGATCATCTGTTTTGTTTTGTATTATATTTCCAGTACCCTTCCTAGTACTTTGAACTTCAGTTACAGTTAATGTTTTTTTTTGATGGGAATTGTATTGGTGAACTAATTTTATGGATGCCTGAGCTATGTTGTCCCAAATTTGGAGAACCAGTTTATTAAATCATGATTTTCTAGAACAAGGGTTGGCAAACTTTTTCTTTAAAAGGACGAGGCGGTGAATATTTTCAGCTTCGTAGGCCATAAGGTCTTTGTCACAACTCCTTAACTCTGCTGTTGTAGCATATACCAGCCAGAGAGGTTATGGAAATGATCATGGTAGTGTTCCAGTAAAACTTTATTTAGAAAAACAGTGGTTATTTTCATGACCATGGAGTTTTACTTTTTTGATCTTTTAACTCATACAGTTTGCTGTATGGAACACATTAAGATTTTATCAAAACCATTTAGAATGACCTTTCCAGCAGCTTGGCTGTTATTTATTGTTCTAGCATAACACCTTGGGTATAGGAAATGAGATACCCAAGCTGATCATTCTTTGGTATTTCTCATAGGACTTAAGAGCCCTATGGCTTTTTCCAAAATGTCCAAAAATGTCTTTTTCCAAAACTCTCTTTCTAATGTCAGAAGGTTCTCACTTTGTCACATAACCGGAAATCCTGAGATCCAAATGATTATTAATCATCTTTCATAAAAATTTAAATGTCCTTGGGAAGGTTAAAGAAATAAGAGTGAATATTTTATACCTTCAGTCACCTGAAGCAGATTGCAGCCCTCATTATACCTGGCTGAAATCAACACATAAGGGGATGATATTGATACAGAAGGACTCTGCCAAGGAAAGCTTAGAAAGTTCTGTTGATGTTTTTCAGGGGAGTTGGGGGGAGTAGGGAGAGAAGGAGGAAGGTAGGGGAAAGGGAATATTGAGAAGATCAAAGATAGAAGAGGGGTTTCTTTAAACAGCCAGAGAGGGGGGCATTAGGCTACTGGAGACCGTGAGAAAGGATCTTTGGGGAATTTCGTGCCTTTCCCCTTTTGTAAGTTAAGTTTTTATTACTTGAAAATGTTTTATGCCAGTTCTGAACAGACTGCCTAAGTTTTGGAACGTAAGAGAGCAAGAGAGTTCCATCACTGCTGCATGTCAGTAGTGAGAAGTAAAAAAAAATAACCAGTTTCAACTGTTGCTGAGGATTGCCACCTGCCACCTTTGGTAAATTTGTTAGCAGATGCCAACCCCTGTTCTGGATAGTGGGATAACACAGATCCAGATTTTTAGATGTGATCTACCTTGTTACTTTGGTTTCAAAGAAGAATCACTTATTTTAAATCACCCTTTAAACATATATTGATTAAATACCTGAACTACAGAACCAGTTTATATGTTATGTCATTTGCAGGTAAAAATGGTTTTCTTTTCTTGTTTTTATCCATTCTTGCAGCTTTAAAAGTTACGTATCACTAGGTCTATAGAGTTGTGACTCCAGACTTATGACTATTAACTGTAGCTGTATCTCATTTTGAAATCTTATTTTGTTTACTTCAGCATACCTCATCTCAGAACTAGAAGCTGCCAGAATGCTCTGTGTGAATACTCCTCCAAAAAAAGCTCAAGAAGGAGGCGGTAGTGAGGTCTTTCAAGAGTTGAAAGGCATATGTATTGCTCTAGGAATGTCCAAACCTCCAGCCAATATAACTATGTTCCAATTCTTCAGCGGGATTGAAAAAAAAGTAAGACCTTTAGTACCAGATTGTAGTGTATTAAAGGCATAGTCCTACATTTGTTTGAAATGAAGCAAGTTAATTTCTCTAAATGGGAACCTAATGTGCATATGATTGTTACTAAATGAGTTTTGGGTTTTAAATCCTAGATACCTTAAAGAGAAATTAGTGTTTTACTATTTTTTTAAACTTGTGAGCATGTTTCTTTTTCAAAAAGGAAGCTTTACGCTTTGACTTATAAACTGAAATAAGCTAGGTATAATGTAAAAAGAATTAAGACTTAAGTCCTTTTTAAAATTTTATCACTGAACTTTGAGGCAATTAATTTTTAAGGTCTTTATCATTAAATGTTATCACCTTCCTTTCCATTGACTGGACAGAAAAGGATGTCAATGTTTTTGGTTTTTTAATCCAGTCACTTTGAGTCTTACATGTTTCAGATGGCAAGCTAGGTTTGTTGACCACTACTAACAACCTAGTATGTGAAAATAAGTCAGAATTATTTTTATGCCACATGTAATCTACAGTTAAGAGGTTTTAAAAATATAATTGACTAGGAATAAGCAATTTTAATAAATATGAGAATGGTATTTGTTATAGCAAAGTTATTCTCTGTATGCATATCTGCTGGACTCTAAGAATTGGTACATTTGCATTGTGGGGTCAGTGGACACCATGATGCACAAATTCGGCTGAACTCTACAGGGGAGCAGCACTGTATCCATAGTCTATATTTTCTGTGTGTTCATTCATCCATTCAGCAAATACCCATTGAGTGCCTACTGTTGTCAGGCACTGTTCTAGGTACAGTGAAGGAATCATGCTTCCATAGGCACTTGAGGAGTGGGACAAGTGAGTGTCTTTATCGTGTGGGTCTTGTACATTTCAAAACATCCTCCAACTTTGCCTCTGTCAGGAATCTTCTTTTGATGGCAAGATATGATGGGAAATGGGAAGATGAGGAAGATATGTTTTACTTTTAGATTTGTTTATTCATTCATTTATGTGTTTGTGTCAGTTAAAGGAGACCTTAGCAAAAGTTCCACCTAACCATGTGGGAAAGCCTTTATTGAAGAAGCCAATGGGACCAGCCCACTGGGTGAGTAGCAGTCATCTTGAGTAAACTCGGTAAAGAACCATCTACCTCTCTCATGGTGTTGACACTTACAGTTTGTGTTGTTTATGTTTTCTGATATGTAGTATCCTAGCTGGACATTCTCAGAATCAGTTTTGTGAATCTTAAGATTTAGGCAGAATAATTTTATTTGTGTATGATTAGAAGCACTTACCTCATAATTTGTAAATATTTCACATAGCTAGTAAAAAATAAATTGCAGTCGAGTATGTTTCTAATTGCCAAATGGGTTGCCTTCAAGCCAAAAATGTCACTGGGCTAAGCTTCACACAGTGAAATATGGGAAGGCTTAATGAGAATTCTGTGCTTATTCTTTATTATGTTTTGAGACATTGTTTTGCCTATTTTTTCATCAACTTACTATAACTTTTAGTACTATATCAAGTAATTTGTTTTGTGCTAAGTGCTGGGGAATTAATTGGTTATGAATGAAGCAGACACAAGTTTCTGCCCTCTTGGAACAGGGGGTCAAGCAGATTTAAATTCTAACTGGTCTTTTAAATTTTGTTTTTAGGAAAAGATAGAAGCAATTAACCAAGCTGTAGCCAATGAATATGAAGTTCGGAGAAAGCTGCTAATAAAACGTTTGGATGTCACTGTCCAGTCTTTTGGCTGGTCTGACAGAGCTAAGGTACATACTAAATAATTTAAAAGAGCAGAGTATTTATAGACATGATCCTTAAACATTCCTAGCACAGGTTAGCTATGGTGGAGACTATAAGAGAAATGCATAGGAGACACATACAGGAATTTTTCTTCAATGAGTTGCTGAGTAGCAACTCTTCCAGCTATTCAGCAATAATGAAGAAAACATTTTTTTCAGGCTTTTCAATTTTTTTTTTTCTTTTTAGCAAAACCGTATGTTTTAGGCCCTACTAAGAGTACCCATTTGTAAGAGAAATGGATAGAGTATTTAAAAATCGCTAAAATAGTAAATTTTGAAATCACTTGTTTGCTATACTTAAAGCTAACAATTTAATTTGTTACTTAAAGTGAGAAATACTGGATTTAGCAAGACCAGATATTACTGCGCATTTATAGAGAATTAGAGAATCTGGTAAGACTTCAGTTTTACTTCAGATTAAATGAGATAATCCAGGTAAAGATCTTGGTCATTCAACAGATATTTATTAAATATTAAATATCTACTATACGATCAGTAAGCAGAAAGAAATTGGCACACTTGACTAATTTGACCTCCTTAGAACCCTGAAGTGGAGCTGATCCTTGAATTTATGGGGAGGTTGGTCCAAATGTGTATGAGGTATTCCCTTAATAGTATATTCCTGTTTGAAAACAGATTTTTTTTCTGAATTTTAGTTAATTGACTCTGAAATGGTTTTTATTTAGTTCTCCAGTTATTTGCTAATAATATTTATTTTCACCTGAAATCTTTAAACCTTAGCAAAGCCCTGTTTGTCTGCTACATTGTTGGGGTAGATATTTATCAACTTGCAATTCTTCAGTGTTGGAGAGGGGTCTTAGAGATCGGTCTTAATTCCCCTCATTTTCAACTGAAAGAAAATGGAGGCTTTGTCTGAGACCTCACAGCTACTTGGTAGCAACACATGCAGCAAATGGTTCTCTTCTGTGACTGTTGTAGGAAATACCAGAAACAATCATTTCACTCTCAGCGGGGTCCATGCACTTGAAACAAAAACCTTGCACCTCTTGTAGCTAGAAAACCGTCTACTGACTGATGTCAGTGCACTGACTGAGGCACTGACAAACCGCGGTCCTGAGTTTGGCATCAGCATGACAGCACAGAGCATCCTGACCCTGTGTGTTGGAGCTGCTGTTTCTCTCCCCATTTTGGACATCTCGAAAATAATCATGTTTAGTCTAAGTGATATTTAAGATCCTTTTGAACCATAATACACAGTGATTTTACACACTATATTAAATGTATTGGGGAAGATCAGCATTGTACAGATTACTTACACAAATCTTTTTTTTTTTGTTTCCTCTAACGGAATTTAGGTACTGATACCTCATTTTGAAACTTGGTTTTAAATAACTTCATAGAAATTACTTTATATGCACAAAATGAACTTGTTTCACATAATGAAATTTATGTACTTGTATCACTTTGAAATTGCATTTTAAATCAGTTTTATTTGCAACATAAAACTATTTTCTCAAAAGTGTTTGTTTCCATTCAACAAACAGTGAGTCGAGCACTTACTGTAGGTACAAGTGGCTATAAAAAAGAAATACAAGACATTCAGGAAACATTCCTCCAGACAAACTATGGATGACAATCTCTTTATCCTTTTAATTATTAAAGAAAACTTTTTCAAATAAAAAGTCACTGATCATCCCATTGTTTTAACCACAATAGCTGTTTTCATTTTTAGTATTATCTCCCTTCTTTTGTCTATATATACAATCATAACAAACTTTTTTACATTCTGTTTTTCACATAATTTAAACATTTACCGTCCATATTTTAAGACCTGCGTATAACTGACACCAAATATTATGTCTTTGTGCTATTTTACTGTGTATCGTACTTGTAACTGTTGCTTCCAAAATTTAGTAGATTGGAGATTGCTGTTTCTCACATTTAGATTAATTTGTCTGGGAAACATTTCTTATATTTGTTTGAACTTTACTTTCTTGTGTGTGAAATTTCTCTTTATGTCCTTTGCTCATTTATCTTTTGCAGTCTTGTGTTTCACACACATCTAAGTGGCCTGCCCCGGTGTCCCAGTTTCCCAGTGTTTTGTCTCTCAGGAGCTGACTGTTTTAGTCATTAACTTATCCTTCTACTAAATGGTTAATGTACACCTTTTTTCCTTATTTATTACTTATAATAGAGGAAAGTATTACACAGGGGGATCACTTTGGAAGAAATGTGTCCTGTTAACATAATTAGTACAAATTAATCATAGCTAACATTTTTTCTCATTGTAAGTAAAGATGGGAAAATTAAAAAGCAAAATTACTGAAATGGTTTACATCCTTGTATCTACGTAGATAAATATGTTTGATCTGAGACCAATGGCAGGGGGGAACCTTTTTACCTTTTTGGCCCCACAATCCTAAAGGGAAGCCCCTTGACCCTTTGTATCTCCCTCCTAGCCACCTCCCAACATTATTCTTTGCTCTATTAGCAGGTCTCACAGTTGTATCTTCAGATAGTTATTGACTAGGTTGGAGCAGTGGTGAGTATAATGTTTCTCCTCCAACCTTAAACCTAGTAACATTATCAGACATTTGGGAAGTCTTGAACATATTTAATATCAGTGTTTCTTTTTCATTTTGAAAATTGACTTTTGTCTTTGAACACTTTGTTTCAACAGAGTCAGACAGAAAAATTAGCAAAGGTTTACCAGCCAAAACGCTCAGTCTTATCTCCTAAAAGTACTATTTCTGTCGCCCACCTTCTGGCTGCAAGACAGGACTTGTCGAAGATTTTAAGGACAAGCAGTGGCTCTATAAGAGAAAAGACTGCCTGTGCCATCAATAAGGTGATTAAAGTATCTTCACTTTTCTTTCACATACATTTATTTCTATTTATAAAAATACAGCAGTTTAAAACCTCTTTCTTACCCCATAGGTGTTGATGGGCAGGGTGCCTGACAGAGGAGGTAGACCCAACGAAATTGAACCTCCACCTCCAGAGATGCCACCATGGCAGAAAAGGCAAGATGGCCCCCAGCAGCAAGCAGGAGGCCGAGGAGGAGGGAGAGGTGGTTATGAACATTCCTCATATGGAGGACGAGGAGGTCATGAACAAGGAGGAGGGAGAGGTGGACGTGGTGGCTATGACCATGGTAGCCGCGGGGGAGGAAGAGGAAATAAGCATCAAGGAGGCTGGACGGATGGAGGGAGTGGAGGAGGAGGAGGTGGCTACCAAGATGGTGGTTATCGAGATTCAGGTTTCCAGCCAGGTGGCTATCATGGTGGTGGCCACAGTGGTAGTTATCAAGGTAGTGGTTATGGTGGCTTCCAAACATCTACATATACAGGAAGTGGTTACCAGGGTGGTGGGTACCAGCAGGACAATAGATACCAAGATGGTGGGCATCATAGTGATCGAGGCAGTGGTCGTGGAGGGAGAGGTGGTCGTGGAGGCCGGGGTGGACGTGGAGGCCAGGGAGGAGGTTGGGGAGGAAGGGGGAGCCAGAATTATCACCAAGGGGGACAGTTTGAACAGCACTTCCAGCATGGAGGTTATCAGTATAATCATTCTGGATTTGGACAGGGAAGACATTATACTAGTTGAGGCTACGGAACCTTACATTTTGCTAGAGCTCAAGTAATAGAAACTTAGTTTCAGAATTCTGAGTCCAGCATCAATTTTGAATTAATGTGAGACCACAGGTGGCAGGCAGATTCCTGCTTGGCATAAGTATTTGTAGGTCTTCATTCAATTCTGTTTTTGTTTTTTTTTTTTAAGGACTTACATAATGCAGTTTGTTTGAGAAACATATACAACCTCTCTCCTTTGTATGAAGAATTTTTTAAAAGGTAATTAAAATTGCCTTTAATTGACCAGTAGACTAATTCCACAGTCAGAACACGTGTACTTTTTGGGGAAGAAATTACTTGAATAAGTAGTTTTCAAAAAGCAGTTTTGAAAATGAGGATTCTCCTAGATTTTTTTAGATTTACAACTAGGAAGGCTTCCTCATATTAACAGTCCATTTATATGTGTTTTCCTTGAAGTATTCTAATGCCTATTTTCCAAGCACAGTTCTGCCCCGATTGGCTTTTTATTCAGAGAGATTATGCCACATTTGCTTCATGATAGAACTTTGGGTCTGTTCCTATTAAATGAGCTCTTCTGCAGATAGCACATTCAGTAGCCTTATTCTTTTGATGGAATACTGTACCATATGCTCAACTCTGAAAACCTTGAACACGGCCAAAATCCGTAAAGATTATAAAAGCAAACTAAGTTGTGAACCTATAATACATGTAGGCATTTATATAGTATAGCAATTCAAACTGACCTGCATCCATTCAAAACAAGTTCCTCCTTAAACCTTATTTTTACTTGAAATCTGTTAGAAGAAACAGCAAACTGAAATTTGTTTTATGCACGAGTTAATACCACTGGCTCAGCAAATACAAAATTAGTTTGCTTGGGGCAGGAGACTTTTTTTGTAATGGAAGAAATGCACTACCAAGTAAGAGGACAGATTTTTGCTTAGTGCAGGAGGCCCTTTATTATTGCTGCAGAAAACAAAAGCCTGGCTGAGTTGATGTTTTACATTCTCCTTTACTGAAATCTACATGAAGCTTCGGGCTGGGTTTTTGTAAACGTAAACATTGTCAAGCTGTGAAAGAAAATGGCTGGAGGTGTGCTTTGTGTGAAAGGTGAGCAATAAAGTATCTGTATGTTCTCTCTCTGGTTTGAGTTTTCTTTTAGCTACTTTTAAAAACTGAATTATTGTGGATACTTGTTTCCAGCTTAAGAGCTAAGAGTTTGTTTCCCCAAAGATTATTGAGTGTTTCTTTAAAACATAATTTGTAATGAAAGATAATCCTTACCCTAAGGCCATAAATAATTGAAAAATACGTATTTCCAAATTTACCTTTCACTAGAACATTACAGCTAGAAAGCTTCACTACTCATTTCTGGCCACTCGGGGGAGCTGTTGTTACACAATGTATTAGGCAAAGATAAATTAATGACCCTAATCTTTCAGGGTTTTTTTTTATTTTGCCATTCTTCCTACGAATGAGGGACTTTTTTCTTAAAAGGAAGTGAATTGAAAATATGTTTGTAAAAACAGGAATAGTATTTCCTTTTCCTACTAAATGTCTTGCCATAGAATAGCAATATTCTTTTTGCTATTGAGATAGGCACATTCTTTTGTTACCTAAAAACCATTTTAAAAGCCTACCTTGATCATTTTGTTAATTTTACCGGTTTTTTAGATTTTTTGGCAAGACTTTACCATCCTAAAAGGTTCAAACTTGAAGATAATTGAAAATACTCTTATTTATCATTAAAGATTTTAAGGTCTGTCTTGAAAGTTGTAATTATTGGTGTCTCTATGCTATTAAATATATTTAGTATGTATAGGGATGTCCTATCGGAAATAAAATTGTCAAGGTTTCACATCTTAACCTAGAATGTATTCTCAATAGTTACCTTAACATTTGCTTTATCTGTTTTGTAACCAAAGACTCCACAGTATACCTAATGAATATGTTTCATTCTTTTGACAAACATAATTTTGATTTATTTTGTGGTTAATAGACTGCTTTTCAAATTTGAGCATGTAAGCAAGCAAATACACATTTTTTTTATGATGGCTCTAAAATTTGCATCTCCGTTTTCTGCCTCAAACTAGCATTTTCCCCCCATTATAAACCCATAAAAAGATGGTCTTTTAGTTTCTCCTCTTTGACAGATTAAGTTCTCTCTGAATAGGGTATCTTTCAAACCACCAGTTAGTTTGTCATTATATTAAAATAAAGTTCTGAGATTTTGTATAGAGCGTGTATCGATTTTACACATATTCGTAACTTTAACTTGCAGTAAACAATAACTAGATTAGGGAATGTGGGAATTTCTTGGAGAAATAAGATAAATGTTTAGATGGGAATTTTTGACATATGAAATCTTAAAATACTGTTAACTTAGATTGAGAAAGAACCTTTTGTTAGTGCTTTTGTTTCTTCTCTGAACCAGAAACTAAAATAGCGTGTCCACATTTTCTGTGGAGATTATCTGACATCTGCCACTATCATTGTCATTTCTTGCTCTAGATCCAAACTGAGCTAGTATCCATCCAACTGTGCTGGACACAGAAGAGTTAAATAAGTTCTTGCTAAGGGAAACCATTTGAAATCATGTCTGTATATACTAACCTATTTTCCCACTGCCCAAATCACTTACATTCTATTGGATTTTTTTATGTTGTGTCCATTCTACCTTTCTGGATATTTTATTTACCTATATTATATCCTTTTGAAAATAGGTTTTAGACATATTCATAATACTTAACCATTCTGTCTTAAGTACTTTGGATGGTATTTGATTCATTATTTTTTAACAGGGCCATTGGGTTTACTTACAAAATACATTCATCACAGGGTACCTAATGTTATATAAAATGTCTTTTTTCCCTGCTATTCTTGTTTCTCGTTGCTCACTAACATAATTATAATCATTAGAAATGTTCTTTTTGTTCAGTGCTCCATTTCCACAGTTGTATACATTAATGTATTCCTACAGTTCAAATCACTGATGGAGGCAGGTACACATGTCAGTGTTTGAACTCACTCACCTTGGGTACTTTTAGTCACCTGTAAAAGTATGTTGGTAAAGATGCTGCATAAACACAGCTGTTGGCATGAGAACTTTCCCAGTAAATCATTTACTTCCCACTAAATGTAAATGAAGAAACCTAGGGTGGAACTAGAATAAAACTTTTTTTTAAACATGTTCCCTAAGAATTTGAGGGAAGACCTTGAAAAAAATATGGAGGTAAGTTAGTCCTGCCTTGGAAAATGTCCAGTGGCAGAGCCAGAAACAGGTAATTACAGAATATAATAAAAATGAAAGTTACACCAGGGTACTAGGGTAACACAGTGTTTATTATTACTCCTATGATGTAGAAACATGGTAGAAGCCAGTTAATAGATGGCTCTACATCTCTTCCTAAGTAATTTGGACCTAGTTTATGTGCCTCAGTATACCAGCGTATGCAACATAGATCTGGATTCTATGTAAATCACTGACCGGAGAAGAGAATGGATTTAAGGAGAGGGCAACGATTGGAATCAGAAGCATATATTATATCCCATATAATAATAGGGAGGGGGATGATTTCAATCTGAAATTTGGGGACATGTCAGGAGACAGACTTGGGAATGATCAACATCCAGTGACTTTGCATTGGGATATTCAGAATAAGGACTCTGTATTAAATCACCAAAGAGGGGGAAAGGGCATTAGATCTTTCTAGATTAGACAGAATCTCGGAATCACTTAAGGAGTATTACATCAGGGTCACAGAAGCAAGAGGAAAACAGCAGCAGCATGGGAATCTAGGTTTAGTAGTAACAGCAGTAGTCTGTTACCCTTCATCAAGAGCATTGTGTTACCCCAGTTTCACACAATGAAGCCCAGGATGGTTGTTGAGTAGACTACCAACATCCATGTAGGTAGTAAGCAGGAGAGCTAGAATCAAACCTAGGCTCCAGAGCTCAGTTACCAACAATTCCATATACTACAGGGATTCAGTGAACCAGAGCTTAAAATACCCATTATATCTTGTGACCTTTTCAATAGAATTTTCAGAACTAAAGCCAGCTTACTGGAGTTTGAGGAAGGAAAGACATGAAAGTAAATTTAGACTGTTTCCAGAATCTTCACTAGAGGAGGAGGACAGTAAAATAACAATGTAAAATTTAATGGAATGAAGCGTGCCCTGAGAGGTTACAAAAAGCCAAGGAAATTTTCAAGGAAATTTCAAGGAAATTTTCAAGTGAGTATCTTCAAGAACCCAAAAGGGTCAACTGCAGAATTCTCTGTGAATTCAAAGCAAACCTATCTATCACTGACTGTATCTTAATGCCATTTTTTAAATGAGGCATTTACAAGATAGTGGAGAAATTTTCTTGGGGAAAGTTTTGAAAAGTACAATCAGTTCCTCAGGACAAAAAGGTTTACTCCCAGCATAGCTTCCAGCACTTAACACAGCCTTAGCCAGCACTGGCTCTAATGTCTCCTGCATTAGATTCCTACAAAATCTTTTACCACTCAATGTACCAGTGGTACAGAAGACCAATCAGATTTCAACTACATTGGGGTGCTTGGGTGGCCCAGTGGGTTAAGCAACCAACTTCAGCTCAGGTCATGATCTCATGTTTCACGAGTTCGAGCCCCTCATCAGGCTCTGTGCTGACAGCTAGGAGCTCAGAGCCCTCTAGATCTGTGTCTCCCTCTCTCTCTCTCTGCCCCTCCCCTGCTCATGCTCAGTCTCTCTCTCTCAAAAATAAACATTTAAAAAATTTATTTTTAAAGTCAACTACATTAGTGCAAAACTATAAAGAAATTTGTTTCATTCTAACCTTCAATTTTCAGAAATCGCAACTGAAAGGGATAAGGGAGGACTTTTTTGTAATCTTATTTACAATGATGTTGAGATAATAGTTTTAAATATTGCACCGCTAACAGTTACCTTCTTTCCCTGTTATTTAAGTGCTTTCCCATGGAAAAACAAAAGTAATAGAAAGCATGTCTCCTCTAGAGGCACATCTGTAACAGACTAGGGCAATGAAATGTATACCTGTATTAAAATTGAAAAGCAATGTGTGGATACAATATTTGCCTAACAATTCACTTAGAGCACCAGGAGATGGGTGTTCTGGATTCAGAACTTGAGTGCACTAACAATTATTAAGTATGATAATCTGTATAAAATGTCCACCATGATGTACAGTACATGGTATAAACTCAGTGTTTAGCTACTATCAATACATAAGTAATTACTGCTCAGGAACACCTTAAATAGAACCAAAGGGAGAATATCTCTCGTCCCTTCCTGGTTCAAGCTTGGAATAAATGTTTCAATTCTCCTTATTACAACTTCAAAACAGCCTAAATTATCTTGATATCCTACATACAGACCTATGATGCTTCTTAATTCTAGTTTTTGTCTAATAAGAGAAATCTTTTCCAGTCTATTCAGTGTGTGTGTAGAACAGAGCAGCTTTGCAACAGCATCAAGGACAACAAAGGGATGGAGGTGAAGATCAGGAGACTCCTTGTTTTTACATTTCTATCAAATATTCCCTCTAGTTGGGCACTTTCTTTTCCTAATGATAAAAAAAAAAAAAAAAAAACAAGGTAAACTAAGAAGGTAGGATGATGCATCTGATTTAGCATAGTTTTCCAAAATGGAATCAGCAAGAACATGCAGTCATTGCAAAGGATACGCTGCTCGAATGGATTGCTCTAAGTAAGGGAATAAATTCCCAATCCTCGTCTTCCACAAATACTCTTTCCCAAACCTAGCTGCGAAAATAACTTTTCCCACTTCACCAAAAGACAGACAAGCAAACAAAAAGTCCACAATATATCTCTGATATATTCCTCTTGTGAATTGCACCAGGTGTAAAATCCTCTGGGTACCAAACACAGAGACCTTAAAATATATTGGTTAACATCTATTCAAAGCACTCCTGCCCCTTAAATCTCTTTATATTTATTTCCCTTAAGGATCAAATTGGCCTGTCTAGGGAAATTCTGAATTCAGAGAAATCAAAAGAGTATTGGTTAGTTATGTGGATTATTTTAAATATCACCAGACTATTTTATAAAAACCAAATCTTATTACGATTCATTGGATAAAACTCATACACAAAATGTTAAACGCTTTCTTTCAGATTTGGAGGTCATTATTCAGTAAGGTACCTAGAACCTATTTTATCAAATCATGTCCTGAAATGTTTATTCCGATCACAGTCAATGCTCATTTCATCTTACAGCAAGCAATAAACTTACTTAAACTTATGATAAAACATTTTGTACATAAACTTAAAAATGTGCAGGTGAGCAGAAAGGCTTAAAGACCATAAGCTGGTAAATGTCTTCATGTATGTCTGAGGACTTACTTCATTAATAACGCACTGTCCTAGACCAGAAGTAGCTGCCTATATCGTGTACCAGAGAAGCCTCTTTTTGAGAGTATGATCTCTACTAGCACTGGGGTGTGTAGAACAACCCCTCTGAAGATGTTTTAGCTATAGAAAAAGAGATGGCATGTGGCACTGGAAAGAATGCTATATTTGGAATTTAAAAACCAGTTATTTCATTTTTGAATAGCTATTACATGGCTCAAAATTCCAAACATAGAAAGTTTTTCACTGAAGTCTCTGTGTCCCTCTGCCACACAGTCCTCCCCCTACCCACTCATAGATATCTAATTTGTTACGGGTGTGTGGATGTGTCCTCTTTCAGACATATTTTACACATATAAAGAGAATAAATAAGCTCATGTTTTCCCTCCACTTATACACGAATGATGGCATGCAATACATCCATGCATACTGTTTTTCACCTTGATTTTTCTTTAAAATTTATTTTGCAGACCTTTCTATATCAATTCATGAAGAGTTTCCTTTTTTTTTTTAATATCTAAATGGCATTACATTGTATGGGTAGATATAAGCGTTCATTTGTTTAACCAGGGCTTTATTAATTGATACTAGATTATTTACAGTGGTTTCCTATCCACAACAATAATGTTGTGATTAGCCGTGTTCACTTTGTATTTCTCTTGTGTCCCAGTAGATCTTGAGAGGTCACAAGTAAGAGCCAGGATTCTGGATCCATACTGCTGGGGTTTGAAGCCTAGCTTCACCACTTATTAGCTGTGTGTCCTTGGGCCTGTTACTTAAGTTCTCTGTGCCTCAAGTTTCTCACTGTTGGTAAGAACTCGAGTTACTACAGAGATTCAATGAATGGCCCTGTGTAAACTACCTAGAGCAA